>NC_072405.2:99077500-99387250 GCF_028858775.2 Pan troglodytes | reverse complement strand
GAGTCCACGATGACTCAGCTTTTCTAATTTGAATTATTTTGGGATGCCCATTTATATTCTCCATCAAATAGCATATAAATTTCAAAAGAGAAATAGCCGTTTAATATACTTGTTCCATAATACCTGATTGTCTTATACTGAATGTTCTTAAAATGTAGGACTGCTTTATTGATATGTTGTCAAATGGTGTACAAAGACAAATTTACAAGCAACAATTTCTGACAAGAAAAATTTACTTAACTTCACATATATCATACAACTTAAAATTTGTGTTCAGAGTATAACTGTAGAATATAGAAGACTATGGGACAGTGAATGTAATATGGACTTTGGAGTCATTTTACCTAAATTCAAATGCCAATTTCTCTACTTCTCAAAGAAGAACCCAGAAGAAGCTGAGTTGATTTTTTAAACATCTGAGTTTTGTCATCTGCAAAATTGGATTAATATCTCTATTACAGTGTTCTTGTCATGATTCAATGAGGTAAAACACTGGCTTCCAAATGTTTAAAACTGAAACCCACATTAAAAAAATAAAGCTTTCATATCATCACTTGGAATGTACACAAATATATCTTATGTGTATGTATACAAATACATAAATAAAACAACCATAAAATAATACTTATCTTTATTGTGAGATGAATTCATATATTATGTTTTATGTCTTTTTATTAAAAATGTTGAGATAACTTCATAATCAATAATGGGTGAATACTTTAAGTTTTTAAGCTTTACTGAGGTATAAATGACAAACAAAAATTTTATATATGTGGTATATATTACAATGTTTTGCTATATCTATATTAATGTATATAGTGAAATGATAAGCACAACCAGGCTGATGTACATAAACATCAGCTAACATAGTTATCTTTTTGTGTGTGTTGTGAAAATGCTGAAGATACACGTTCAGCAAATTTCAAATATGCAATACATTGTTATTAACTGTAATTACCATGTTTTACATTAAATATAAGGAACTTATTTCATAATGACTGAAAATTTTAACCATTTACCGACATCTCCCCATTTTCCCCTGTCCCTGACCCAAGGTAGCTACCTTTCTACTTTCTGTTTCTACTTTTTTAAATTTCACATATGAGTGAGTTCATGCAGTATTTGTCTTTCTGTATCTGGCTTATTTCATTTAGTATAATGTTCTCCAGGTTTATCCATGTTGTTATAAATGGCAGGATTTGCTTCTTTTCTAAGGATGAATAACATTCAATTATATTATGCTGTATTTATTATATTATATTCCATATACAAATATATAAACCACATTTCCTTTATTCATTTATCCAGTGACAGGCACTTAAGTTGTTTCTATATCTTGGCTACTGTGAATAAGGCTGTAATGAACATGGGAATGTAGATATGTCTTTGTGATAATGATTTTATTTCTTTTGGATATATACTAAGAAGTGAGATTGCTCAATAGTAAGGTGGTTCTTTCTTCAATGTTTTGAGGAAACTCCATGCTATTTTTCATAATGCTATACCAATTTACATTACCATCAACAGTATACAAGTGTTGTCTTTTCTCCACGTTGTCTAAAACACCTTTTAAACGTTTGATAGAAACCATCCTAAAAATTGTGATTTTAGGATGATTCTATGGTGATTCTAAGGACCATTGTGGCTGAGGTGTATCTAAGACTCATTGTGGCTTTAATTTGCATTTCCCCAAATTAGTGTTGTTGAGCACCTTTTCAATAACCTGTTTGCCATTTGTATATCATCTTTGGAGAAATGTCTGTTCAGGTCCTTGGTCCATTTTTAAGTTGGGTTATTTGGGATTTTTGTGAGTGTTGTTTTTGTTTTTGTTCTTTTACAATTGAGTTTTATGAGTTCTTTAGATGTTTTTGAAACTAATCCTGTATCAAATATATGTTTTGCAAATATTTCTCCTTTTCGGTAGATCACATTTTAATTTTGTTGACTGTTTCCTTTTTTGGCCAGAAAATTTTTGGTTTGATGTAGTACTACTTGTTTATTTTTTTCCTCTATTGCTTGTGCATCTGGTGAAATATATTTTTAAAAAATCATAACAACTGAGACCAATGTCATGGAACGTTTCCCATGTTTTATTCTAAGAGTTTTACAGTTTTGGATCTTAAGTTTTTATTGCACTTTGAGTTGGTTATTTGTATACAGTGTAAGATAGGGATCAAATTTCATTTTTTTAACATGTAGATATCTAGTTTTCTCAACACCATTTATTTATGAGACAATACTTTCTCCATTGTACATTTTTGATGCCTATGTTGAAAAGAAATTGACAATAAATGCATAGATTTATTTCTACGTCTTCTATTCTGTTCCATTGGTCTGTGTACCATGCTGTTTTAATAAATGTACTTTTTAATACAATTTGAAATCAGGAAATATTATGGCCTCAGTTTTGTTGTTACTCAAGATTGCTTTGGGGACTTTTGTGGTTTCATACATATTTTAGGATTTCTTTTTCTATTTACGTGAAAAATGCCATTGGACTCTTTGTAGGGGTTGCATGGAATCTATAGATCACACTGGGTAGTTTGGATATTTTGGCAATATTTATCCTTCTAATCCATGAACTTGGGATATCTTTTCATTTATTTGTATTTTCTTCAGTTTCTCTCATCAATGTTTCATAGTTTTCAGCATACAGATCTTTTACTTCCTTTGTTAAATTTATTCTTAAGTAATTTATTATTTTTGATGCGATTGTAAATGGGATTGTTTTCTAATTCCTTTTTCAGATAGGTTTTTGCTAGTGTATCAAAATGCAACTGATTTTTGTATGTTGATTTTATTTCCTCAACTTTACTGAATTCATTGGTTTACTGAATTCATTCATTGGTTCTAATAGTTTTTGGTGGAATGTTTAGGCATCTCTCTATTTAAGATCATGTCATCTGCAAACACAGGCAATTTTGCTTCTTCCTTTTGGATGTCTTTTATTTATACTTCTTGCCTAACTGCTCTGTCTGGAACTTCCAGTATTACGTTGAATGAAAGGGGGAAGAGTGGGCATCTTTGTCTTCTCCCTATCTCAGATGAAAAGCTTTCAGCATTTCACCATTGACTATATTAGCTGTGGGGTTACCATATCTGGCCTTTGTTAAGTTTGAGTATGTTCCTTCTATGAAAGGATATTGAATTTGTCAATTTTTTTCTGCTTTTATTAAGATGATTATGTGATTTTTATCCTTCATTTCATTAATGCGGTGTATCCCTTTTATTGTTTTGTGGTGTTTATTCCCTGCATTCCAGGAATAAATCCCACTACATAAAGATATATGAATATTTTAATGTGATGTTGAATTAAATTTGAAAATGTTTTATTGAACATTTTTTCAACTGTGTTCATTAAGAATAATGCCTTGTAATTTCCTTTTTGCGTAAGTCCTCATTTGGCTTTGGTATCAGGATAATACTGTCTTCATAAATGAGTTTGGAAGTATTCCCTCCCCTTCAATTTTTTGAGAGAGCTTGAGAAAGTTTGATAAAAATTATTTTTTATACATTTGGTAGAATGCATCAGAAAGCCATCTGGTTCTGGACTTTTCTTTGCTAATTTTTTTTTCAACTTTCATTTTAGATACAGGAAGGTACATGCACAGGTTGTTACATGGGTATGTTGCACCCAAGTAGTGAGCCTAGTACCCAATAAGTAGTTTTTGAACCCACACCAACCTCCCTGCCCACCCCTAGTAGTCTGTGGCATCTATTATTCTTATGTCTATGTCCTTGGGTGCTCAATATTTAGCTCCCACTTATAGGTGAGAAAATGAAGTATTTGGTCTTCTGTTCCTGTGTTAATTCATTTAGGATTATGGCCCCCAGCTCCATCCATGTTGCTTCAAGGGATGCGATGTTACTATTTTTTGTATGGTTGTGTAGTATTCCATGATGGATATGTACCCAAGTAGATTCCATGTATTTGCTATTGTGAATAGTGCAGCAATGAACATATTAGTGCATGTATCTTTTTGGTATAATGATCTATTTTTCTTTGACAATATACCTAGTAATGGGATTGCTGGGTCAAATGAAACCTCTGTTTTAAGTTCTTTGAGAAATCTCCAAATTGTTTTCCACAGTGACTGAACTAATTTAAATTTCTGCCAAGAGTGGATAAGCATTACCCCTTACTCCACAGTCTTGCTAGCATCTGTATTTTTTTTTCCTTTTAATAGTAGCCATTCTGACTGGTGTGAAATGGTATCACATTGTGGTTTAGATTTGCCTTTCTCTAATAATTAATAATGGTAAGCATTTTTTCATATGTTTGTTGGCCACTTGTATGTGTTCCTTTGAAAAGTATCTGTTCATATCCTTTACCCATATTTTAATGTTCTTTGCTTATTGATTTAAGTTTCTCATATATTCTGGATATTAGATCTTTTTCAGATGCATAGTTTGATTTCTGCCATCCTGTAGATTGTCTGTTTACTCTATTGATAATTTTTTTTGCATGCAGCAGCAGGTCCCACTTGTCAATTTTCTGTTGTTGCAATTGCTTTGGGGAACTTAGCCAAAAATATGTTGCCAAGCCGTAAGTTTTCCTCTAGAATTTCTACAGTTTGATGTATTACACTTAAATCATTAAACCATATTGAAAAAATTTCTGTATATGGTGAACTGTAAGGTCCAGTTTCCTTCTTCTGCTATAGGTAGCTAGTTGTCCCAGCACCATTTATTGAATAAGGAATCCTTTCTCTATTGCTTGTTTTTGTTAGCCTTGTTGAAGATTAGATAGTTGTAAGTATGCAGATTTATTTCTAAGTTTTCTATTCGATTCCATGAGTCTATGTGTCTGTTTTTGTGCCAGTACCATGTTGTTTTGGTTACCATATATACCATATATATACCCTTATAGTATAGTTTGAAGTTGGGTAGTGTGATGCCTCCAGCTTTGTTCTTTTTGGTTAGGATTGCTTTGGCTATTTAGGCTCTTTTTTGGTCCCATATGAATTTTATAATTGTTTTGATTATTGTTTCAATCACCTTACTTGTTATTGGCCTGTTCATATTTACTCTTTCTTCCTGATTTTGTCTTTGTAAGTTGTGTCTAGAAATTTATCCTTTTATCTAGGTTATTCAAATTGTTAGCATATATTTGTTCATAGCAGTTTCTTTTTATGCTTTGTATTGTTTTGGATGCAATGTTTCTTTTTTTCATGTCTGATTCTATTTATTTGAGGCTTCTCTCTTTTTGATTTAGTGTAGCCGAAGATTTGTTAATTTTATCTTTTAAAAAACCCAACCCATGGTTTTGTTGTCTATTCTATTGTCTTAGTAGTTTTTGTTACACTTAGGTCTGCCGTAATTTTTTATACTTCCTTCCATCTATATTCATGGGCTTAGTGGGCTTAGTTTGTTCTCTTCTTTTCTTCCTTCTTTCTTTCTTTCTTTCTTTTTTTTTTTTTTTTTGAGACAGTGTCTTTCTCTGTTGCTCAGACTAGTCTCAAAATCCTGGCCTCAAGCAATTGTCTGCCTCAGCCTGAAAAATTGCTGGAATTATAGAAATAAACCCACTGCCCAGCCACTTCATTCTTATTTTTAGTTCATTGAGTATAAATTATTTGAGATCTTTCTTTTTCTGTCGCGTTGACATTTATTGCTTTGAACTTCTCTCTGGAACTACTTTAGCTGAATCCCAGAAATTTGTTAGAAAAGATACTTAGTATGATTTCAATAATTTCATTGAAACTTGTTTTGTGGCATAATGTGTTACCTACTCCAGAGAATGCTCCCTGGGTATTTGAGAAGAATGTGTATTCTGTTGCTGTTGGATGAAATGTTCTGTATACGTCTGTTAGGTCCATTTTGTCTAAAGTGTAGTTCAAGTGCAATATTTCTGTATTGATTTTCTGTCTGGATAATCTATCCATTGTTAAAAGTTGGATATCGAAGTTTCCTACTTTTATTGTATTGATTTCTATTTCTCTTTTCATTTCTGTTAATATTTGTTGAATATGTTTAGGTGTTCTTATCCTTGCTGCATATTTACTTACAATTGTTATAGCCTCTTGATAAATTGACCCCTGTATTACTGAATAATGATATCCTTTGTCTTTCTGGAAAGTTTTTAACTTGAAGTCTATTGTTTCTGAAGTAATAGATACCCCATTTTCTTTTGGCTTTCATTTGCATGAAATATCTTTTTCCATCCCTCCACTTTCATTGTATGTGTATCATTAAAGCTGAAGTTAGTCTCTCATAGGCAGTATATAGTTGTATAGTTGGGTCTTAATTTTTCATCCTTTTAGCCACGCTATGTCTTTGATTGAAGAATACAATCTTTGCATTTGGAGTTGTTATTGATAGGTAAGAACTTACTATTGCCATGTTGTTAAATTGTTTTCTGTCTTGCAGTTCCTTTGTTTCATTCTTCCTCTCTTGCTGTTTTCTTTTGTGGTTTGCTACTTTTGTGTAGTATTATGCTTTGATTTCTTTCCCTTTATATTTTGTGTATCTACTTAGAGGTTTTTTTTTCTTTGTGGCTACCATGAGGTTTACATAATTTTTATAGTTTAAAACCATCTGTTTTAAGTTTATAGTAACCTAACTTTGCATACAAAACTATACTGTATTAGTCCGTTCTCACACTGATATAAAGAAATACCCAAGACTGGGTTATTTATAAAGAAAAAAGGTGTAATTGGCTCACAATTCTGCAGGCTGTACAGAAAGCATGATGTTGGCTCAGCTTCTAAGGAGGACTCAAGAAACTTAAAATAATGGTGGAAGGCAAAGGGGAAGCACACACATTGCATGGCTGGAGTAAGCACAGGAGAGAGATAAGCAAGGGGAGATACCGCACACTTTTAAATGACCAGATCTCATGAGAACTCACTTACTCAGTATCATGAGAACACCACCAAAGGAATGGTGTACAACATTCATGAGAAAACACCCCCATGAACCAATCACCACCCACCAGGCCCCACCTCCAACACTAAGGATTGCAATTAAGCATGAGATTTGTGTGGGGACACAGACCAAAATTATATTGTGTACTTTTACTTCCCTCTTTCATTTTGTGTTTTTGATGTTCTGATTTATTTATTTTTATATTGTGTATTCATTAAGAGATTATTGTGGCTACAGTTATTTTTAATTTTATTAACCTTTATGCTAGAGCTATAGGTGACCTATACACCACTATTATGGTATTAAAGTATGTTGAATTTTACAATACACTTGCCTTTAGCAACGAGTTTTATACTTTCATATGTTTTCATATTACTAATTAGCTTCCTTTTATTTCAACTTGGAGAACTCCCTTTACCATTTCTTGTAAAAGAAGTTGAGGGATGATGAACTCTTTTATCTTTTGTTTGTCTGGGAAAGTCTTTATTTCTGTTTCATTTCTGAAAGATAGATTTTCTGGATACAGTAATTTTGGTTGGCAAGTTTTTTCTTTTCATCACTTTGATATGTCATCCCAATCTGTTATGGCCTGCAGAGTTTTGCCAGGAAATCCACTGATCGCCTTATGGATATTCCCTTGTGTGTGATGAGCTTCTATCCTTTTGCTAATAAAGACCTTCAAAATTCTTTATTTGTCTTTGATTTTTGACAGTTGACTATAACGTATCCTGTTAAAGTCTTCTCTGGATTTAAACTGTTTAGAGGATTTTGAATTTTATGTACTTGACTGTCTTTGTATGCAAATTTGTGAAGTTTTTAGTGATTGTTTCTTTAAATATGTTTTCTGCCCTATTTTTCCATATGTTTTCCTTCTTAGAGTCACTTAATGTGAATGTTAGCTCCCTTGATGGTATCCAATAAACCCTGTAGGCTTCCTTCATTCCTTCTCACTTCTTTTTTTTTTAATCTTCTGACTGACTATTTTACAATGACTCGTATTTGAGTACACAGAGTTTCTTCTGAATGGTCGAGTCTGCTGTTGATCCTCTCTATTGTATTTTTCATTTCATTTGTTGTATTCTTTAGCTCTAGAATTTGTTTGGTTCTGTTTTATAATTTCTGTCTTTTTATTGAACTTCTCCTTTGCTTCGTGCATTTTTTTTCAGATCTCACTGAGTGGTTTTTCTGTGTTCTCTTGTAGCTTGCCAAGATTCCCTAATACAATTATTTTGAATTCTTTGTCAGACAATCTATCAATTTTCATTTATTTAGAGTCAGTTACTGAAATATTATTGTTTTCTTTGTGATTTTATATTTCCTTTATTTTTTCATGTTCCTTGAAATTTTACATTGCTATCTTCATGTTGAAGAGCAGTCACCTCCTCTTGTGTCTAATGAATGGCTTCAGAAGAGAAACACCTTCACCAAACAGCCCACCTAGGGATTCTGGGGCTCTCTTAGACTTTATCTGTGGATGTTCTCACTCTATACATCTTGTTTTATCTTGAAATGAGGGATTAAATTTTGTGCTTCTCTCAATCTTGCAAAGCTTGATTAGATGCAGGGAGCTCCTGTTTGTTTGTTTTTTTATGGAGTGGTGCCCTGAATTGCTCAGCTGTTTGCCTTTTTGAAATCTCATATAGTCAAGCTGGCTGTCTGTGTGAGATACTTGCACTTGCTGTCTGCAGTGGCTCACTTGAGAGGCTGTCTTCTATGTGGGAATTTAATTCCCATGAGGTTATTTGGGGTGCCCATTGTCATTTTGGGTGGGGTCCATAGGCAAGACATCCCTGACTTATATCAGCATTCTTGATGGAGTTTGTGAAGCAGTTATTAGAGTATGCAGCCATTCCTCCCTGCTCCCAGCCCCTGCAACTCACCTTAACTTTCTGAATGGCATGAGAAAGAAGTGTGTCTCTTGGGCAGTATGTTGCATGGCTGTGGAAGCCTGGCACTCACTTCTTGTGCTATTGCTTTCCTCTGTGGGAGTAATCATCCTCTGTTGTTGGGGGTTACTTTTGGCACCAAGTTATGCTGCCTTTGGGAAGGGATGATATGAGTAAAACAAAATTATTTTTTTCCTACCCTTTTCAATGCATTTATTCTCAGATTTTTCCCATTGGTGTGTTAAAACTTATCTTCTGGTCTCCTAGACTCCCACAAAAGTACACTTGCCGATGGGTAGTTGTCATAATTGATGCTTCTGTGGAAAAATAATGGTAGAAATGTCCTACACTGCTATCTTGATGAATGGCTTAAGATTTTAAATTTGAATGACAGCACAATACTCTGGCTCTTTGTATGAGGATTGCCTTTGTTGACGAGGCTTATACTTTTGACTGGTTATCAAATAGTATGGAGCTTCACAAGGAGATGATCACTGTCTATTTCTCTTTATAAATTATAGCCAGTTCAGGAGAAATAAAAATTATTTTGGCCCATATTTCTTCTATAACTGCCTAAAATTTCTTCTTCAATTTTATGCCATGGATTGATCCAAGATTACATACATTGACATTATATGAACATTTATATATTTCTTCCCCACTTAATTGATTAAGAGTAACCTGTTTAAAGTCTCGGACACTACTGAGGAATTATCTAGAGAGCACAAATTTTGGAATGATTAACACGATTTTTGATGACATTTATAAAATTTTTAATCTTATAATAGATAATAACATAATGCTTTCCAGGAAGATTAAAAGCCACTCTCCTGATAAGAGTTTAAGGGGCATTTTGGGGAGTATTGCTGAAATAAAGTTAAGTAAAATGGGAAGGAATAGATTAAAAAGGAACAAACCTAGTAGAAAAAAACTGAACTTGTTTTACAAAGCACATACAAGTTTTGAATAGGGAAACTGCAGTGGAGGAGATTATTAGGGAGATTTCTGTCAATTGAATGTTCATTTTTGGGCTTCTGACAAAATATCATAAACTGAGTAGTTTATAAACAACATAAACTTATTTCTTACAGTTTGGGATGCTAAAAAGTGTAACTAACATAAAGGTGTTTGCGGATTTGATGTCTGGCGAAGTCCTGTTTTCTGGTTGGTTCATAGATAGCACCTTCTCACTGTGTCCTCACATGACAGGAAAAGTGAGGGGCCTCTCTAAGAAATATTTAATAAGGGCAATTATCCCATTTTATAAGAGCTCTTCCTGTATGACCTAGTAACTTTCTGAAGGCCCCATTTCTTAATACAATTACCTTGGGGTTTCAACATATAAATTTTTGGGGTACACAAATATTTATACCATATCAAGTACATAGCTCAACACATGACATATGGAAAGTACTCAAAAATTGTTTTAATGAACAAATTATGTTCCAAAAAGTACTTCTCCAGACTTCAAAGAGCTAGGACAACATAGGGAATAATATAGGACTGTGCTTTGGCATTGTGATGTCACTGTGTGGTTTGGGGATATATAGGCAGCAAAGCTTAAAGCAGGGGGATCTGAAAACTATGGCTGTTTATTCAAAACACTTAGAGAGGTTTGAAAAATGACCATTGTGCCCTCGAAAAATTGAAACAGAGATTTCTGGCAATGGGGCTCAGGCATTGGTATTTTTATAAAGTGTCCATACTGATTCTAACAACATTGAATATACTGTCAGGGTTGAGAACCGATGTGTTAAAGCAAGCCTGTGAGATAGAGCTAGTTGTTTATGCTAAACTTAAATAAGCAATATATCAAGAATCGAGGAGGAAATGGATTTGCCTTGGGAAATAGAGTGCTTTCTCACTAGAAGGGATTAAATGTGCTGGGTGACTGGTTTATAGAGTAAAGGATTTTTTTCTTTACAGAGAAATCTACACATCATATAGGAGATCAAATAAGCTGACCAGGTTTTTTTTCCTCTGGCTATTTACAGACTTAGCTTGTGACTACTCATACTCTTGAAAAGCTAGCCAGAAGAGACAAGGTAAAGATGAGCTCCTTCCCTACTTGATATTTTTTTTCCATCTGTTCTGGGCTTACATGATGAAATACTTAACCCCTCCCTCTATCTGTGAGCCTATGTGAACACTGGACTGTTTCCTACTATTCTAATCTCAAGTATTTAACTGACCTACTTGTTTAGGTTCCAGGGCCCTGTCAATTCTTCAGTTTAGTCACTTGAGTGAAGCCCGAATGCTATAAGCACAATGCTAGGCTGATTAGAAGGGGAAAAGAAGTGTTGGGAAGCACTTGCATAGCATCTTCTAGCCCTTTACCTCAGGTTGAGACCTTCTTGTAGGGTGTCATATTCTTCCTTCAGATTAGACTTCTTGGATATTGTGACAAACTCAGCATAAGTCTGACTTTGCCATAGCCCCTTAAATTCAGCACCCTGGACAGCCTACCTTTTTCTGGGTTGGGGAAATAAAATGGGGGGAAGTGGCTATCTATGTTGCCATGCTGTGCATTTTCACAGTCTTTTCTGGTACCTGTTCAAATTTATCACCTCATTCTAATGGAGTTTTCTTAAAATGTGTTTTTTTAAAAGCTGAAGCTAAATCAGAAGTGTGATTTAAAAGGAGTATCCAGATGCATGAATATGAGAGCACCCAGTTGAAGTGAGCAGTAATACAACAGATTTAATGCAGGCTGCTTTAATCAGATATTTTAGTCATACGTGGATTCTGCCAATAAGGGATGGAAATAAAAAATAAAAACTCAAGACTGGAGGCCTAAATTTGGAAGGTATCCACCTAAATAGAAAGCCTGAAGCAACAACATTGAATATTCATATAAGGGTGAGATGCTTGGGCAGACTCACAGTAGGAGCAGAATTAGGCAGAACAAATACAAAGGAACAATGGGACCAAATCATCTAAAAATGTGAAAAAAAGAAAAAAAAATCCCTGGTATTTAAAAATATATATATTAAAGAACTATGAGTGGTTGAATGTTGCAAGGGAAGGAGCAATGAAAGAAGAGAAATAGAAAAGCCAGAGAAGAGGTGGAAATGAGGACCTGGAGAATGTGGGCAAGAACAAGATTCAGATCAGCAGGACAGGAATTATATGGAGAAGGTAAGAGAAGAGCCAAAGGATTATGAGAAGATTAACATAGAAGCAGTGATGTGCTGCCACACAGAGAACAAAAAGGACACCATTTGGATGCTTTATGGCTTTTTAAATTAAAAGGCAGACCCATATGTGGGAAGGTTTTGGACTCAGGACTTAAATAATGATGCTGAAGTATGTAGGCCAATGTTGTGTCTCCATAGAGACTTGTAAAATGGAGAACTCACAAATATCTGTTTCTGGTAAAGTATGCCTCAAAAAATTGTAAATGGTCTTTTGTACCTTTAACTTCATATTTCAATTCTAAAATTGGTTACCTGAGATTTTCATTGTACATTGAGGATTTCACTCAATTTGCAGAGGTATGATTTCTGTTATATTTTTAACACTAAGATATATGTGTAGTTCTTCATTAAGTGTATAATCCAAACATGTGAGAAAGTAACATTTTTGTTGTCTTCCCTACTAATAAGTAATGAGGTAGTTTGTCATAAATCTACTGTTACTGGCGCTAGTCATCTCAGCACTATTATAATTAAATATGTCTTATGCCTCAATTGAATTGGAATAGAATTGCAAAAGTCACTATCGTATTAGAAGCAACGCTGGTTCTTGTCTTTTCATTATGTAAATCTAGCTTTTGAGAAGATGTCAGATCAGCAGGAACTGTCAGGCCACCTGCAATTACCTGCCATAATGTCTATCTCCCCCACTAGCATAAGCTTCTTTCTCTGCAGGTGCTATAATTTCCTCAGGAGGAAACTCATTATCAAGTAAAATAATCTATCTATATTTTCTCACCCAGATTTTTCCAGAAGAACTTAAAACTACACTTTTGATTTTTGTCTTTTTAAAAACTTTTTCCTTTTACTGATAGATTCCACAAACATTAACTGAGCACTTACTATATGAAATGTATGATATAAAATGGCATAATATAATTATTTAGTTCTTTAAAATCATATGAGAACTCCCACAGGTAACATCTCCTTTTGGCTTCATAACAATTTTATTAAAAAAATAGCTACTTATGCTTCATAGTTGAGGAAATTAAAATTTATACATGGTAATCAATCTATATTTCATTTTTCTCACCTCATATAACTTTGGTACAATACCAGCATCACTCAGTATACCTATGTATTATGAATTCTAAAGGATTTTAACTACATATGTGGAATCTTTATTAGATTTCACTTGGAATATGGTAGGTACCACAATTGTTGAAATAAATTAATAGCACTAGAATAAAGCAATTATCCTGGACAGAATTGTTTTGTACGTAATATCCTTCTGTGACATGGTATCCATTATAGTAGGGCATATATTTTATTTTCTTTTTTAATTTTAGTTTTTTTATTCTTTGCTTTGTTGAAGTATAACTGACATACAAAAACTTATACACATTTAATGTAAACATACCAGTGAGTATGTATATATAAACACACCCATGATAACATCCCACAATCAAGGTACTAAACATCTCCATCACCTACAAAACTTTTCTGTATTCTTGCACATCTGTGCAAAAGTAATTGCCATTTTGGAACATGAATTTTAAATCACTATAACTAGGCTCAATCCCATCTTTAATAATCAAAATAGGAAGCATTTCAATCAATACACTTTTGCCAATGAGAAATAAGTTTGTTTATTCCTGTAGCATAAAAATCCATGCTTTGGGTTTCCACGAACCTTGGAAAGCATTTTCTGCATCCTGCTCGTTGTGGAAGCGTTTTCCCTGCAAAAAGTTGTGGAGATGCCTGAAGAAGTGGTAGTCGGTTGGCGAGAAGTCAGGTGAATATGGCAGATGAGGCAAAACTTTGTAGCCCAAAAATCTGTTCAATTTTTGAAGCATTAGTTGTGCAACCTGTGCTCAGGCATTGTTGTGGAGAAGATTTGGGCTCTTTCTGTTGACCACTGCCAGCTACAGGGGTTGCAATTTTCAGTGCATCTCTTCGACTTGCTGAGCATACTTCTCAGATGTAATGGTTTCTCTGGGATTCAGAAAGCAGTAGTGGATCAGACTGGCAGCAGACCACTAAATAGTCACCATGACCTATTTTTTAGGTGCAAGTTTGGCTTTAGGAAGTGCTTTGGAGCTTCTTCTTGGTCCAACCACTGAGCTGGACATCACCCATTGTATAAAATCCACTTTTCATCACATATTGCAATCCAATTGAGAAATAGTTCCTTGTTGTTGTGTAGAATAAAAGAAGAAAACGCTTCAAAAACGACGATTTTTAAAATTTTTGTTCAGCTCATGAGACACCCACTTATTGAGCTTTCTCACCTTTCCAATTTGCTGCAAATGCCCAACAACCGCAGAATGGTTGACACTGAGTTCTTTGGCAACTTCTCATGTAGTTGTAAGAGGATCAGTTTCGATGATTGTTCTCAATTTGTTGTTGTCAACTTCCGATGACCAGCCACTACGCTCCTCATCTTCAAGGCTCTTCTGTCCTTTGCAAAAGTTCTTAAATCGCCACTGCACTGTACGTTCATTAGCAGTTCCTGTGTCAAATGCGTTATTGATGCTCCGAGTTGTCTTGGCTGCTTTACGACCCATTTTGAACTTGAATAAGAAAATTGCTTGAATTTGCTTTTTGTCTAACGTCATTTTCATACTCTAAAATAAACATAAAATAAACAGCAAGTAATAAGTCATTAGCAAAAATAAAAATAAAGTGAGAAATACCCATGAAAATGATGCATAAAATAACCACATTTATTTAAAATATATATAATATAAAACAGAAAATTCCAGCAGTGCAGAAACTGCAATTTATTTTGCACTCACATCACAGTAAGAATACTTAATGTGGAATCTATCTTCTTAACATATTTTAAAGTACACAATATCATATTGTTAACTATAGGTATATGTTGTAGAGCAGATTTCTAGAACATATCCATCTTTCATAACTGAAACTTTATACCTATTGAGCAATAATTTATATTTTTCTTTTTCTCCCTGTGCCTGGTAGCTACCATTTCGCTCTCTGCTCCTGAGTTTGACTGTTTTAGATATGTCATGGTAAGTGGAATCATGCAGTATTTATCCTTCTGTGACTGGATTATTTCACTTAGCATAATGTCCTATAGGTTCCTCCATATTATCACATATTGTAGAATTTCCTTCTTTATTTAAGGCTGAAAAATACTCTATAGTATGTATGCACTACCTTTTCTTCATTCATTTTTGGGTGGATATTTGGATTGTTTACATATCCTGTGAATAATGCTGCAATGAATATTTGGATGCAGATATCTTTGAGATCCTGATTACAGTTTGTTTGGATATGTATACAAAGGTGGGATTTCTGGATCATATAATTGCTCTATTTTTAAATTTTTGAGGTACCTTCTGCTGTTTTCTATAGTGGTTGCAACATTCTACGTTTCTTTCAATAGTGTACAACGGCTCCAATTTTCCCATATCCTTGTTAACATTTGTTATCTCTCTCTTTTTTTAATAATAGACATTCTAAATGGTGTGAGTTGTTATCTTATTGTGGTTTTTATCTGCATTCCCCTGATGATTAGTGATGCTGAGCACTCTTTCATATACCTGGACCCATTTGTATGTCTTCTTTCCAAAAATGTTTAAGTTCTTTTTGTATTTAAGTCAAATAATCCTTTAAAAATATTGTTGTGGTTTTTATAGTATGTTAGGAAATACTTGTATATTTAGGACATTGACTCTTTATCAAACAGATGGTTTCAAATTTTTTCATTTTGTAGTTTGCCATTTACTCTGTTGATTATTTCTTTTGTTATATAAAGCTTTTTAGGTTGATGCAGTACTACTCATGTCTTTCTTTTTTTTTTTTTTTTGGTCTATGTTTTTGATGTCAAATCTAGGAAATTATTGCCAAGAGCAATGTCAAGAAGATTTTTCTTATGTTTTTCTTTTTGGCGAATTTTACAACTTCAGGTCTTACATTTAAATCTCTGATCCATCTTGAGTTGAATTATATGTTATGGTGTAAGGTAGTGGTTAAGTTTCATTTTTTTCCATGTGGATGTTCAGTTTTCCCAACACCATTTGTTGAAGAGACTATCTTTTTCCCATCAGATGTCCTTGACACTCTTACTGAAGATGAGTTGAATGTATATCTCTGAAGGAAATTAGAAAAACAATCTCATTTATAGCAGCATCAAAAAGAATAAAATGCATAGAAATAAACCTAACAAAGGAGGTAAAAGACTTATGTAGAAAAATTATAAAATACTGATTAACCAAATCAAATAAGGCACAAAGAAATGGAAAGACATACTATGTTCATAAATTGGAAAAATTAATATTAATTAATTATTAATTAAATTAATATTATTGAAATATCCACATTACACAGTGATCTACTGATTATAGCATTTTTTAAAGAAGTAGGAAAAAACAATCCTAAAATTCATATGAAACCACAAGGACCCTGAATAGACAAAGTGACGTTGATGTTGAGAAAGAAAAGCAAAGCCAGAGACATCCTAATTTTTACATATATTACAAGACTACAATAATTTAAAAAATACAGTACTGTCATAAAGACAGACACTAGACCAACGGAACAAAATACAGAATTCAAAAATAAACCACTAGCATATTTCTTGACAAATTATAAAGTGAGTAAAGACAGCCTAAAAATTATAGTTCTGGATAATGTCTGCAATGTGAGAAGAGGAATTACTCATATTACTTTGGTTTACTCTTCTATCATCAAGACCAATTAATTATTCAAAATGGATCTCTCCAGTTTTAATGATGTCATAATCATATAAAACTCTGCTGGAATAAGAAGTCGGTGCAAATCCCACATTTTCTGACTGACACTGTCAGTATTAATGGGGCCAGAATGCATGCTAGATTTCTGATTTAGGCAAACCGAGAAGAGCTGCAGTGACAGAAAAGGCCCACAGGAGCAGGGTTAATATTTAAACTGGAGGCCACAGATTCAAGAAATTATTTAAAGGCATATAGAAAATCCAGATATAATCTGCAATTGATATCAGAGTGTCATCTCTGGCTTAAGTGGCATTTCCAGATAGGATTTTCCATGCTTCCTATGTGAGAAGTAGGCTTGATTATAGAACTAGTTTGTAAAAGCTCATTATGTCTGTCTCTTCTCAACTCCGTGTTCAATGAGGTCAAGTTTGTGAAGTTTGCGGCTTGAAATCAGCTATGGTGCAAATATCTAGAGTATGAATATCAGCAGCAGTTACAAATCAGTCTCTAGCTCCACGCCTGCCACTTTCCTCACCAAAAAGCTTTTTTTTTTTTTTTTTTTTTTTTTTTTTGACGGAGTCTCACTCTATCACCCAGGCTGGAGTGCAGTGGTGCGATCTCGGTTCATTGCAACCTCCACCTCCTAAGTTCAAGTGATTCTCCTGCCTCAGCATCCCATGTAGCTGGGAATACAGGCCCGTGCCACAATGCCTGGCTAATTTTTTTGTATTTTTTAGTAGAGACAGGGTTTCACCATATTGGACAGGCTGGTCTCGAACTCCTGACCTCATGATCAGCCCACCTCAGCCTCTCAAAGTGCTGGGATTACAGGCGTGAGCCACAGCGCCCAGCCGGTTCTTAAACATTTGCCAGTACATCGTTCTCATATCTCTCAGTTCAAGGTCTTTACTCTGTGTGAAGCTGGTCACAGCCAATATAGCAGCAACTGAGGTCAAGGTGCATGTTCTTAGCTAAGGAGTGGGGTAAAGTTGTAAGAGATAGGGGATGGCAATGGCTACCTTTCAAAAGCCTTAGCCAAACAAGGGATTTATAAAGCAAGGATTATGGACTTGATAATTACCTTAAGAGTTATGGATGAGGCTGAAGTTTACTAAGCTTGTAGGTGTTTAGTAGGCATTGCTTAAATTACCCAAGTCTTTGGAATGTAAACTCAGTCCAGAATCAATTCTCTGGTTACAAAAGAATTTTTATTATGCTTCCAGTTTTTGCCAAGATTGGCTTGGGAATGGATGAGTCAGAAGTTGCAGAGGATAATCCTTAAACTCATAGTTGATTAAGATTTAAAAAAAAACAATATGGATTTTTCTGGGCACTATCTATATGCTTTTTAAATAATTACGATAATTTTTCAAAGTCAGTGGAATCATTCAGATTTTGTTGAGTATAAAACAGAGGCTCACAGTGGCAGAGTCCTTTTTCCAAAGTCACCCAGTTGGTAAACAGCAAGCTTGATTAACATAATGGTTTCTTTGGTATTTTCTCTGTGGTGCCAGGTTGCCGTAACGAAATTATGGATCAGGTACCATAAATATCAAAAAGATAAATCTCTTATGTCTAGTTGGGTGTGGAGGTTATTTTATAGATGATAAAAGTTTATTTGCGGAGGATGTCTTAGAGTTGGATAGGACTATAGGCCAGAGATTGTTAAAGAGAATAATTATGCAGTTCAGACGAGAACTGATGAGAACCGGAATATGATATTGGGGAAAGAATGAAGAGAACGGGTCAGATTCAAGAGATGTACAGATTATAAAATTAGATTGATATGATGGTAGTAAAAAGGGAAAGTACTCTTGGAATGACTTCTGTTATACACAAAAATTGTCCTGTTCAAATATACTGTCAGCATTTATCATTGTATTTACGCATATTTACATTTCTACAAGGAACTTAAAATTATCCTATGTCTAACCTTTTTATATCCCTTCTGAAAAGACTAATAAGACATCCAGTCTTTATTTCCACCCTGCAAATTCCTTAAAATAAGTGAAAGTCATTCTACATGCTCTTGGTCACCTCACTGCTTCCCTCTTCTTAATTTCCCTGATCTTCTTAGACATCCAATCTGTTCTTACGATAATTTTGTGCCAGTCTTACTCTGTATTTTCCACTCTTACAAAATCAAACCCAAAAAGAATAGGCCTGTCCCTATAGCTGTTATTTATGAATGTTTTCTCTGTATTGAAAAATAAATATACATGCCTTATCTTATTTAATATTTAGAATAACAGAAAATATTTGTTGAGCTCCTCCTATATGAATGAGCAGATATTATCATTACCTGCTTTCCAGGATTTAAATTAAGACATAGAATGTCAGGGATAGCAATGTTCCTGGGGTTGCACAGGTAGTTAGTAATAAAATGAAAGTTGAACCGGGGTGTATTGACTCCGGGCCTATAGTTTTAACCATTGTGCATGTTGCTGGAGTAGGCATTCTGCAAGCATGCTACATAGTATTGACACTCTAAATGCTTGTTGTATAAATCAATGAGGCATATATAAGAGTCCAGTTTCCGTTTCTCTTATATACCTAAGCAGAGTGAAATACATTGCTTTAAGTAATTATAAAAGACTTTTGTTGTTATTATTATTATTATTTTTGTAGGATTTTCAATTTTACTACTTTTCAGAATTATCAGAGTTGTTTTAAAATCTCTTTTAATTATTAATACTAATTAGTGAGGATTATTTTAAGAACAGATCCATGAAGAGAACAATTCAGGAGTCACAAATCTGTTTTTGCATTATGATTTTCACATATGCCTCAGAGACCATTTGCTCAATGTGCATTGCTACTTCTCATTAAGTTCACTTTTTAATTTATGGTCTTTACATATGTGTAATTTTGTGCAAACCCCTGTGAAAGGCAAGGCATTTCTTAAGATGTAGCAGAAAAATTAAAGGCTATAAATTTTACATAACAAAATCATAAGAAAAGTTATAGTTGTTTAGAATGTCTGTAGTGAGTGATACTCTATATTTTACTTCTTATTGTTAAACAAGTCTCTAATATAGTAGCATTTATATTCTTAGTAACTACTGGGCTATGAAAAAATAAAACATCATTTAGATATGGGGATTAGTGTTGCTAGAGAGATAAGTAAAAGTGGGAGTTACAGGGCACTTTGAATGTTATCTATGGTGAAGCTAGATAGGTCTTATCTTAAGATGTGTAAGATTCTTTGGTCATGATATTATTTTCCTCCATTGGAATACTACAGATATTAAACTTAGGTTTAATAAACATTCTAATAAAATTATTGATTGCTTTCCCTTATAAAAACATCCTTTTATATATATAGTATGAATAAACACATATTTATGTTTGTGTGTATGTGTGTGGTGTGTGCATACACACATACACAATATTACAATATGCAGTTACCATCTGGCCAAACAACAATAGCAGAAAGCTACTCCAGACAAATGCTAAAGTGAGCGGTAGTTTTAGGCTTATTCTCTTGGGAGGAACAGGCATAATGAGAAAGACTTCTGCGTAGATTATTGTTTAAAATTCATCGAAACTCTCGATCTAGAAGTAGCTTCCTATTTCATTTGTTTGTCATCACTGATCATTGAAGCCAATAATTAAAGGAAAAAAGAGGTTGTCCTTTAGTCGACACTTCAGTCTTTCTACATATTTTTCTCCAAAATTTCAACATCTGAGACCACAAAAATTCAAAACCAAAAAAACTATGAGTTACATAAGACTCTTCAGAATGACTCAGGCTACTACCTTTTGCCTTTTGTACTTTTTTTTTTCTTTGAGACAGTCTTACTCTGTCATCCAAGCTGGAGTGCAGTGGCATGATCTCAGCTCACTGCAACTTCCACCCCTGGGGTTCAAGCAATCCTCCTGCCATAGCCTCCCCAGTAGCTGGGACTAAAGGTGCCCACCACCATGCCCGACATTTTTTTTTTTTTTTTTTTTGTAGAGATGGGGTTTCTCCATATTGGGCAGGCTGGTCTTGAACTCCTGGCCTCAAGTGATCCACCCACCTTGGACTCCCAAAGTGCTGAGATTACAGGTGTGAAGAACTGCATCTGGCCCCTGTACTTTTTGAAGATAATTTTTATGCTCAGAGATACTGCTTACTAAGAACTAATGAAAAGTCTCATGTTTCACAGAAAATGTATATACAGTATTGCATATATTTTTAGCCACATTGCAATAATTTTTAATTCAAGAGATTTTAAATTGCCTGTCATCTTTCAATAAGTACTCTTTTGGTACATTTCCCATTCTGATCCTGTCTCAACAGCTTGCTAGTTATCAGAATTTTTGTCAAGCATCAGCATGCTTTCAGTTTTCTCTTTGTGTAGCTAGCCATCTTTCCTCTAATCAATATATTACTAAGGCACTTTATATGCAAACTTAAATTAATCCAGTACAGGACTATGTTAGGATCCCATCATATAGTTGGCCAAAGCAGCAGAGCTGGATATGATTTGCTTCTTGCTAAATAATTAGACAATGTCAATGATTAAAGAGCTAACCATTGAGGGGAGGCTGTGTTAATGAGTGAGTCTATTATTTTAAGAAGGATTAGCAATTATGTATTCTCTAATATTGATTTTCACTAAATTCTATATTGAAATTAAAGAGATTGATAATAGTATCTTTTATTCAGTTTCACTGTAATAGAGGTAACAAATAAATTAATTGTGTGCATATCCCCACAACCAGCTTCATTTAGCAGCAAATGGCATAACATAATAGATGATGTTATAATTTAACAAAAGTAAAAACATAAGTATAATTAAACTCACAAATATTTTAATCAAATAAAAAAGTAGAAGGATGGCATGCCACACATTCTCCTTTTTATATTATTTACATTTCTCTTTAGAATTTATTTTCATATTTTATATAGTTGAAGTACATTTACATATAACTGTGGGCTGCCTTCCATGAGTAGATTCTTTTTTCCATTACAATACATTATTAATAATTAACTCATACAGGCATCCTAGACAACCAATACATGGCAAGTACTGTATATTTCTCCTGTGTCATTACAATACATAATTATACAGGGAGCCTATGCACTGATTAAAAGAGGTGGAATGATTAAAAACATGTGGCCTATTACCACTTAAAATAGGTTTGGGATTAATTCTACAACTGATATTTAAAATGAGTGTATAATTCACTATGTTAAAGAGTTTTATGTATATACAATAGGAAATGATATAAGATTTCTTAACATTAAAACATAATGCAAGAAGGAGGTAGAAATAAATTATATTAATTCTCCCAGAGAAAGACATTATAATAAGCTGAATCATATAATTTTTAATTTTAAATGTATGGGTTAAAAGGAATGAAAGCTCTCGGGACAAAATAGAATGAAATAAGATTTTGATTCCAACAGAGAACTTTTTGGAACTCTCTTCTACAGATATCGTATCAAGACCTTATGGAAGAAATGGCCTTTCAATCATATCTCCTGAAGTCATAGAGATTTTATCATGTCTTGTGTATAATGAAATGTTAATCTGATTTTTCTTGATTGATATCATTCTGAGTAATTCATATTGAACACCAGTTCTCACTCATTATAAGACTGATTTAATGTGGTACTTTTAATTAAAGCCTGTTTTTAAAAATGGCAACTGAATCCACAGGAAGTATGAACATTTCTCGTTTGGAGGAGTTTTCTTTAGAGAATAGTATTCACTGGGCTCTGCATTCATTGAACTAAACTTTAGACAGAGATAGAAAAGGGTTAAGCAGACAGTCTTCAACTCATCAGAACCGCTACTCATAGTTTTCCTATTTCTGATTCCACTTCAGGTTTCTAAATGATATTAAAATATTTTAAGTCTACATAGTCCTATATGAAAATTATAACCGTTAATATATTTGTAGTAGTGAAAGCAGATAGACAGATAAATAGATTGATTGATTCATTGATTTATTGATCCACCTCAGTAAACTGCCTGAAGTAGTGGCAGAGATGTGTTAGCTAGAAATGTTCATCATAAGTTGGGTTTTGAGACCATGCCCAGAGAAAAGTTATCTGACACTTAAAAACAACTGTCTAGAAAGAGGCCCCAGAGTGCTGTGTAGACAGATGAAAGAGTCTGTGCACACAGGAATGAAAGGCTGACACATATCATCTACTTTCTGCAAGGTAGACCCAACAACCAGAGCTGATAGTTCAGGCTTGTGGCTATGACCTCATAAATCACACACACAACTGAGGGAATAAAAACATTTGAGGAGCCATAGCTTCATAGCTCACATCCCATGGGATTCTATGAAGGACAACCAACTATTGGCAAGTCTTCCTACAAGTCTAGAAAAGCTGCTTAAACTCATCAATGGTTCTGGCCATATTGTAATAAGGCTGAGTAAAGCCAATAGCTAGAATAGAGGCTGTAAGACTTCCCCTCCCCTCATCAGTAGATTCTTGAGGAAAAATGCCATGAAAAAATGAATAAGATAAAAATGTGAACATTAATATTTTAATATGCAGATATGACACCTTAGATGAGAAATTGCCACTTTGAGCTACTTGAGAAAATATATTCACAGGGCCAATTTCATGAAGAGGTGAAATCTGAAGATGAGTTACTTCTCTAACCTGTTTTCATCTGTTAAAACTAATTGAGTTCTAGTCCCTCATAAACATTGTTAAGATGTTTCAATTTATGATATATATCTCATTAGTTCTTCAGATTAAGAAACTTTATCTTATAGTTAACCTTCTGTCTTTGGGAAAATTAACTCACTCATAGATCAATATGATTAGATAGGTCTGATAGTCTTTACAATGTTCATTTATTTTTGTTCCTTGCATGTAGCAATTTCTTAATGAGTATTCATTCAGTGCATAAATAAAATTTATAAATAAGTGAAATATTTTTGACTCTCAAAAAGCTTTGTATTTCTTGAAGAAAACAAGACAAGAAAATAACTACAGAAAAATTAAGAGCAAAACCAGTGTTGGAAGATATGTAAACAAAATAATATGAGTGAAGGAATTCAAGAGAGGAGGTAAATATACCAACTTCGTTGAAAGATTAAGTTAGACTTGAATGTCTTATTCTTTCAATTATTTTACACATATACTATGCAATTTTCATGTAGTTCAATGTTATTCTGTCAGAATACCTATTTGTTCTCAAACAGAAATTATACAGTGTTTGGTTAAATGTGACAGAATTCTCTTCAACCTGATATAGAAAAAATTCAGTTGTAGGTACCATCAATTTAGTAGGGAACTCTAGCCTTTCTACCAGAAGTATCTGAACTGCCTTACCTTTATCTAGGTTCTAGTACATTTCCTATAGGCCTGAGGTTGAAAAAGCATGACACTTTTATTCTGGATTCTAGACTTCCTCCCTTTCCCCAGCAGAGGCCATAGTACAAGGGATCAATCATATCAGCCATACTTTGGGTTCATATAGTTTCCCACAGTCAGCCTCCTTGGTTTAAGAAACTTGTTTTATAATTCCTGCTATTTATGGCTTGGGACACATCAGAACTTTTAAATAATATGTTCTCCTTTTGTATTCTTTCTATTATATACCAAGTTCAGGAGAAAAACTCAACACAGATGAAACAGAGCAATTTGGTTGACACACTTAATCAAATGAGAGGTTCAGTAATGGCGTTTGAAGTGAGATAATCTGGGCTTCGATTTCAGCTTTGCTACTTAATATGTATGAATGTCACACTAATCTCTTACCTTTATGCCATATGCCATGGTCTGAATGCTTATATACTCCCCAGATTCACAAGTTGAAACCTAATCACCAATGTGATGCTATTAAGAGGTGAGGCTGGTGGGAGGTAACTAGGTCATGAGAACAGAGCCCTCACGAGTAGGAATAGTGCCCTTATAAAAGAGGCCACAAAGAGTTGCCTTGCCCCTTCCACTAAGTGAGGACGTAGTGAGAAGGTGGCATCGGTGAACTAGAAAGCTGGTTTTCACTAGACACCAAACATGCTGATGCCTTAATCTTGGAGCCTCAAGAACAGCGGTAACAATAGGAAATACATTAATGTAGTTTATAAGCTATCCAAGTTTTGGTATTTTTATAAGTAGCCTGAATGGACTATGACAATATATAATAAGATATATTTCTTGCAACAGTACTAAGAGATATACATTTTATACTCATTTTATCAATGTATTTGAAGCGCAGAGGAGTAAAGTAATATGTCCAATCTTGCATAGCTACTGAATACACAACAAATGGAAGCTTTAAAAATGTATTGTAAAGGCCAGGCGCAGTGGCTCACGCCTGTAATCCCAGCACTTTGGGAGGCCGAGGCGGGCAGATCACAAGGTCAGGAGATCGAGACCATTCTGGCTAACACGGTGAAACCCTGTCTCTACTAAAAAATAAAAAAAAAATTGGCCGGGCGTGGTGGCGGGCGTCTGTAGTCCCAGCTACTCGGGAGGCTGAGGCAGGAGAATGGCGTGAACTCGGGAGGCAGAGCTTGCAGTGACCCGAGATCACGCCACTGCACTCCAGCCAGGGCAACAGAGTGAGACTCTGTCTCAAAAAAAAAAAAAAAAAAAAAAGTATTGTAAAGTCATATTGGCTATGTCATTAAGATGTAGATTATCAGCTTTCTTTTGTACAATGCAATATAGCCATGGTGTTGTTCAGGATATTGGTGTGGTATCTAAGACTTCCAATCTCTACCACTTGTAAAAAAAAAGAGCGCCAACATTTAGTTGATAATTAATATGATGGCTACTAATTTAAAATACTTATATGAGCATTAAATATGTTTTTTCTTTATAACATGTGAACTAAACAAAAGATTTTACTATATAACATGTCAGTAATTAGTGCATAGTTTACTCTGGGTTATAACATTTTGTCAAAGCAATGTTCTCATTTTAAAAATTAAGTTCTTAGTAATATTTTTATCTATATTCTAAATGTTTCTATTATGTTTTAATTTACATGCTCTTCTGTGATATTTTATAATATGAAGATAACTTTTTAACTTTTGAGGTATTCTAAGATTAATGATAGTGATAGTAATCATAGTTAAGTTGTTCCATTAGCAGAAATCAAGTACATATAGGGTATATGTTCACATGTACAGTTATATGTAACTCTTGTATTTTGTTTTGTTTTGTTTTCATAGAGATGCTACAAGAACAATTTTATATACAGGAACATTAGAAATTTTATTCTGGTATTAGTTTCAGAAGGTAGTAAGAACTGCAATTTGGTCTTTTCAAATTATAAGGAGAAAGATCCTTCTATAGGCACTTGAAGATAATATTTTATTGATAAATCCAAATCCATATTAATGTATGTGGGTGGTAAAGAGACTTGTGATTGTTAAACATTCCATTTACCTGAAAATCTCATGTGACAAATGCCCATATAGAACACTATCATAAACGATTTCAAAAATGGTTACATCAAAAATTAGCTTCTTCAAGTGAAGAAATTCCTTGGAGTAAAAAGAAAACACACACACACACACACACACACCCCTTTAGAACTTGAGAAGCCTCGTTTTGGAATTACTAGTAGTGTGACTTTGGACAAGTGACTTAACCTTTCTGAAATTTCTACTTTTCTAAAGTAGTTTTACACTGAGTTTTGCAATGAGAATTAAACTATGTAAAGCCCCTAGTTTTGGAGACTGATATGCAAAAGACAATTAGGAAATAGCAGATACTTGTAAAATCCAGACACTGTATGCTTGAACAGTAGGAGAAAATGATGCCATTATTTTTTATGTAATGCTGTTTAACTTAGCTCCTGCTGTAGAATATAGTGAGGCCTTTATTAAGGTAGCCTACTCAATAAAAATAAAGCAAATATGTATTTACCAGTAGCATTGCAAGGATACTTTGGGTCATTTTTGGCTAATGTCATGGAAAGCAAAGATTTCATTATTTCTTTACACTTTTGACTTGGCAGATTGCTGACTCCACAAGGGCAGATTTGACCACCAAATTTAGAACCTATGAGAGCAAAGTGGCATTGGAGGTCTGGTACAATCCTTGCTTCCTTTGTATCCACTAGATTTATTATTATTTTGAGATTACTTACTAGCTTTATTGCTTTTCTGTTTTGAGCTCATTTATACTTTTATATTAATTAATTTCTTCTTCCTGCTTTCCTTTTTTACATTAAAAAACTTTTTATTATGGAAAATATCAAACATAGGTAAAAATAGAAAAATATAACAAATACCATGTATCACCCAGCAGTTCCATTGATTATCATCATTAGGTCCTGTTTCCTTTTCATATCCTTCCACTTCATATGCTTTAATTGTTTGAAGCAAATTCTAGGAAGTATATCATTTCCTCTCTAAACATTTCTGCTTGTATAAACAAGAACCCCTTTAAAAACATAACCACAATGGCACTGTCACATCTAGAAAAAAATGTTTCCTTAAGATAATAAAATGCACAGTGATTATGTTTCCCACCAGAGGATTCTGCTACCTTTTTAAAAAATCACTTTATTGAGGTATTAGTGACATACAAAAAGCTGTACATAGTTAATACATTCAGCTCAGTGAGTTCAGTGATGAGCACACACCTGTGAAACTGTTACCACCATCAAAGTCACGAATGTATTCTTTGCTACTGCAAGTTGATTCCTGCCTCCTTTACTGTCATTGTTATCATTTTGGTCAGAATATTTAAGGTAAGATCTACCCTCTTAGTAAATGTTAAATATAGAATATAATACCATTAGTTATAGGAGCAATGCTGCATAGCAGATCTCCAGGACTTATTTATCTTGCATAATCAAAAGTTTGTACCCATCACCTCCCCACTGCCCTCTCCCCTGAGCCCCTGGCAATCATGATTCTACTCTGCTTCTATTAATTTGAATATTTTAGATTACATATATAAATGAGATCATATTGTATTTGTCTTTTGGGTCTAGCTTGTTTCACTTAACATAACTAGGTTTATTTTGAATTGTATGCTAGTTACAATTTTTTAATTCTTTGTTATTTACCAATGTAAATATATTCTTATTTACCAATGTAAATATTTAAAGCTATGAACTTTCCTCTGATCCTTGTTTTTATTATATCCAATTGGTCCATTTAGGTAATTGTTTCATAATGATTTTTTTCCAGTAAGTTTGATATTTGAATTGTGTTTCTCCTATGACACAAAAGATGTTGAAAGACTACGCCAAAACAAATACATCCTTCTCTGCCAGATGTAAGGGCCTCTGGAACTGTTCAGTTTTCTAATTTGTTATTAATTTCTGCTTTTCTTGTATTTGAAAATATTTCTAAAAATTAATTTTACATTTTAAAATATATTAAGGTTTTTTTATTGCTTAATTCATAATTTTCCTTGGGAACTTAAAAGTATACATACACAACTACATATACGCTTACTAAAATAAAGGTTTATATATACATTTTATGTACTTTATATTTATAAAATGTATGTATATATCTATGTATTTCTGTATGTATATCCATATCTATATTTTCATCCTGAAACTTCTAACTACATTACTCAAGGGTTCTGTATTCCTCGCATGCTTTTTCTTTACTAGCTCTATTATGGACTGACTGAAAAGATTAAGTAATATCCTTCACTCTTCGTGATTTCCATCTCAATTTTATTGCATTTCCTGTAGGTTTTTTTTTTCTTTAAGGAACTTGCTGCTTTATAATTTGTTATATAGATTTTCAGTTTTTCTGTTATTTAGGTAGTCTTACATCATTTTCTTTATGATTTTGAATAATCCATTTAGTCTTTAATTTCTTGGATATTGTCTATTTTCTATTCCAAGGAATTCTGTAACGTACATATTTCTCTTATTCCCTCTCCTCTGCTTCCTTTTTCATTAGTCCATTTTAGTCAATAATGTTAACTTACTCTGTTTATTTTTGTATTGAAGCTTCTGAAAATTATGTTCTAAAGAATCCTGGATAGCTTCTGATGATATTTAAACCACTCATTTAATGTTATGTTAACATAGTAAATTTGAAATTATAATCCCATGATAAAGGCAAAAAAAGGATACTGTCTCAGAAAGTCTATCTGGTCATTTCTTTGAGCAAAGTCTAAGTGACAGAAACAGATTCAGAACTCAGAATTGGGCTTCCCACTTACACAGCTCCATTCTTCCTACTATACCCTGCACTGCCTTTCATAAAAAGTTTGTTTTGTTAATTATTTATTTTATTTTATTTTTTATTTTTTATTTTTTTTTATTATTATACTTTAAGTTTTAGGGTACATGTGCACATTGTGCACGTTAATTACATATGTATACATGTGCCATGCTGGTGTGCTGCACCCATTAACTCGTCATCTAGCATTAGGTATATCTCCCAATGCTATCCCTCCCCCTTCCCCCCACCCCACAACAGTCCCCAGAGTGTGATGTTCCCCTTCCTGTGTCCATGTGATCTCATTGTTCAATTCCCACCTATGAGTGAGAATATGCGGTGTTTGGTTTTTTGTTCTTGCAATAGTTTACTGAGAATGATGATTTCCAGTTTCATCCATGTCCCTACAAAGGACATGAACTCATCATTTTTTATGGCTGCATAGTATTCCATGGTGTATATGTGCCACATTTTCTTAATCCAGTCTATCATTGTTGGACATTTGGGTTGGTTCCAAGTCTTTGCTATTGTGAATAGTGCCGCAATAAACATATGTGTGCATGTGTCTTTATAGCAGCATGATTTATAGTCCTTTGGGTATATACCCAGTAATGGGATGGCTGGGTCAAATGGTATTTCTAGTTCTAGATCCCTGAGGAATCGCCACATTGACTTCCACAGTGGTTGAACTAGTTTACAGTCCCACCAACAGTGTAAAGGTGTTCCTATTTCTCCACATCCTCTCCAGCACCTGTTGTTTCCTGACTTTTTAATGATTGCCATTCTAACAGGTGTGAGATGGTATCTCATTGTGGTTTTGATTTGCATTTCTCTGATGGCCAGTGATGGTGAGCATTTTTTCATGTGTTTTTTGGCTGCATAAATGTCTTCTTTTGAGAAGTGTCTGTTCATGTCCTTCACCCACTTTTTGATGGGGTTGTTTGTTTTTTTCTTGCAAATTTGTTGGAGTTCATTGTAGATTCTGGATATTAGCCCTTTGTCAGATGAGTAGATTGTGAAAATGTTCTCCCATTTTGTAGGTTGCCTGTTCACTCTGATGGTAGTTTCTTTTGCTGCACAGAAGCTCTTTAGTTTAATTAGATCCCATTTGTCAATTTTGGCCTTGGTTGCCATTGCTTTTGGTGTTTTAGACATGAAGTCCTTGCCCATGCCTATGTCCTGAATGGTAATGCCTAGGTTTTCTTCTAGGGTTTTTATGGTTTTAGGTCGAACGTTTAAGTCTTTAATCCATCTTGAATTGATTTTTGTATAAGGTGTAAGGAAGGGATAGGCATTAATGAAAGAGTCCCTTTGCTTCTCTGCTAAATAATCAGATAATTAGTAAGGTTTCATTTTCTCAAGTTATTCACCTTTCAGATTTATGCATTTTAAATGAAATTGTGTTCATTTTTTAAACTCAGTATTAAATACATGTAATGGGAACTGACATTCCTTTCGACTTGGGTTTAACCATTCTTGAAATGATAATCTGTAACCATCTTTCAACACCTGATTAAATTTAATGGACTTGTTTTGGTGCATTGATTTAGTTTATTTAGAAATGGTACCTCTAAGACAGAAAAAAATATATATACCTAACTGACTGAAGAGAAGGAGCAAATAATTGGCTCAGGTAACCAAAAGTGTGGATGTAGAAGTGGTTTATTTTATGCATTGATGCCAGGACCTAGATTCTGCCTGGCAGACTCATTCTATATTTCCATTCCTAAGTCCCACTTCCTCTGGACCAAAGTTTCCATAACAATTAGTTATGGTTTATGTGTAGTTTCTGTTCATCAGTGTAGACTTCCCAAGACATTGCCTTTCTGAACTGTTATTCGTCCACAGGGAGAAGTTGTTAAATTCATTACTACTTAAAGCACAGGCAGCATTAAACTCTGAAATGGAATGTGGCCAGAAATGTGGCACTGGAGAGAATGAGAGAAAATAACTTCCAATTTTTTGAATCCTGGAGTCATTTCTCTAGGTTTTTATTCATATTTTTACATCACTGGTTAGATTTTCTGCAGTGCTTGCAGGCAGATTTTAATTCTATTATCATAGTTTCCTCACAAACTTTCCTTAGTCAGCTTGGTCTCTTTCCATTTTAAGTTATACTGCCATTTAAGATTCCCGTCACACGTCTCAGTTCTTATTTCTTTGGTTTCTGTTTTAATTGTACTGAAACCACAAAAAAAGATGATTTCTGAGAATTTTATCTGCTTTCTGTACTAAATTATTGTCACTATTATGCCATTCCTATGCATCTTCAGAACATTATTCCGTTTTTCTTGTGCTACAGAATCTTTTAATGAGCCCCACGGTGTTGTCTTTTCCCTCAGTCTATCAATCTTTAAATGGTGTATACAATTCTATGGCCCTTCTTTTTGTGTAGCATAGTGTTTGTAGAGAATCTTTGTGTGATATTATCTGGATGATAAAAAATTATCCAATACACTATTTAATAAGCAACTAAGAAACAAAAAATGCTGTCAGTTAACCAGTATATTATTTTCCTGTTACTTAACACTGTTATTCCTTTTACTGAAAATACAATAGCCAGTTTAAAAATCATCTTAAAAATTATATAGCATTGTTTGGAAGCCCTGAAGGACGATGTAAGAGACCTAATTTGGATAAAGAATTCCTAAAACTTGTTCACAGTCATTGTCCTTTTTAATCAGAGTCATTCCTGTCTATTTTCCTGTACATTTTCACACTCTGTGCTCTAAATTAATGTGTTATGTTCACTATTGTCCCAGGAATGTTCATTATTGTCCCAGGGAATATTTTTCCAAACAGCTGACACCTATTTTATAAGTTTTGATGTTAGTGCTTACCAGAAGGTGTTAATAGTAAGTTTCCAGGCAACTACCTGGATATATATACATGCACATTCCCTCACCAAATGCCTTCAAATGTTTGAAAGGCTGAAATGTTGAGGAGCTTTAAGAATGGCTCCAAGAAAAAACACAAGATTCATACATGGACAAGCAATTTACAATTTCGCCAGCAGTGCTACCATGCAGACAGAGTTGTAAGATACCATAGATTGTGGAATGAACTCTTGATTTCAGAGGTGGTTTCTAAAAACCTGTGCATCTTGAAATCAATGAAATGCAATAATTATATATGGCTATAAAGATACATAACCCAATTTACTGAACTAGTTATACACGGGAAAAAGATACTGGACATATGTGCTACCTTCCTTTAAACTCAACTCCAGACCTCTTCCTTTTCACGAACTTGACATAGTCTTCAGTTGTGCGATGGGGAGAGGCAGTCACTTGGTAGTATTACTTCTGTAATCTAGCAATGCAAGAAAGGACCCTCTTCCATGAAGCCAGAGAGTATAGTTATTTGTACACTTAGATAGTTGGGACAAACTTTGCTTTGCCTCTTCAGTGTTAGGTGTGACTTTCTTCAGGTCTGGCCTCTTTCTTTTGATATTCATAATTTAATTTTGTACATTCCTGTGCTTATTTCAGAACTTAAGCTAAGGTCTATTGTAAAATGTTATATAATATTAAAATAGAAATAAAAAATTTAAATATTGAAATGTAAAAGAGAAAGAAAAGAAAGAATAAAAGTCACTGTACTTATCCAGTTTCATTGTTCTAAAGAAATTTCCAGTTCAGAATAAATTTAAATTGTTGACAAAATGTACATTAAGGACTAGTTTTATATCACTTTATGATGTGCATGCCCACGATTTTCCTTTTCCCTAATGAAAGTGCTTTTGAGCAAATTATGTATTATTAGTGTTACAAATCAAAACATTTAAATAAGCCTGATGCCCTGCTATTCATACATGAATCTGCTTGTAAAGTCAACAATCACCTTACATATTTTGAGGGGGAGTATGGGGTGCATTTGAAAGAATTTTAGATCAGGTTTGCTTAAAATAGGCTTACATCCATTTTTGCTTTTTCCATTTTCTATTGGTTATCTTCATTCACAAAACTTGTAATAAGCAGTTATCCAAATACAAAGATATATTATACCTAATTAGAAGGCATAATTTTCATTTTCTCATCTTTGGACTTGATATTACTTTATTTACGCTGAGAATCAGATAAAGTAGGCCGATATTTAATCTAGGGTAAGGTTGGTGCTTTATCCACTGATTACTGTATCAGATTCACAAAGTCGTCACCTGTAGACTATTTCCTTTATATATTAAGTCAGATCCTAGTGAACTTGGTGCTTGAAATCTTGGTTATCAAAGAGCCATGTTTGTTTTTGTTCAGATATCACCAAAAGTAATACCTAATTTTGTTCACAGCAATGCATAAATGCTTTAGGTAATTCTTCTAGGGCAAGTTCAAGAAATATGTTTCTACTGTGCAAGGAAGCAGGTTATCTTCTAGGAGTTTTACAGTTTCATGTTTCATATTTATATCTTTAAACATTTTTTGAGTTGAATTTTGTATATAGTATGTGATAAGAATCCGGTATCATTAATTTGCATATGATATCCAAGCTTCAAGATATTGGTTTGGCAAGTATTTCAGCAATATGTCAACCAAAGCACAGGCAACAAAAGCAAAAATAAACAAGTGAGACTACATCAAACTAAAAGGCTTCTGTACAACAAATAGAAAAGTCAGTAGAGTAAAAAGACAATCTATGGAATGGGAGAAAATATTTGCAAACCATGCATGTGATAAAAGTTTAATTTGTAAAACATATAATGGATTACTACAACTCAACAGCAAAAAACCTAATAACCTGATTTTTAAAAAATGAGCTAAACACTGCCAGGCGCGGTGGCTCACGCCTGTAATCCCAGCACTTTGGGAGGCCGAAGCAAGCAGATCATGAGGTCAGAAGTTTGAGACCAGCCTGACCAACATGGTGAAACCCCGTCTCTACTAAAAATACAAAAATTAGCCGGATATGGTTGCACATGCCTGTAATCCCAGCTATTCAGGAGGCTGAGGCAGGAGAATCACTTGAACCCGGGAGGCGTAGGTTGTAGTGAGCCGTGAGCCGAGAGCTGACAGCTGAGAGCTGAGAGCCAAGATCGCGCCACTGCACTCCAGCCTGGAAGCCTGGGTGACAGAGGGAGACTCTGTCAAAAAATAAAAATAAAAATAAAAATAAAAAATGGCTAAAGACATAGGTATACTTTTCTCCAAAGAAGAAATACAAATGGCCACCAGTTATGTGAAAGGGTGCTCAACATCACTAATTATCAGAGAAATGCAAATCAAATCACAATGAGATATGATCTTATACCTGTTTAGATGGCATTATAAAAGAAAAACAGAAGACAGGAAGTGTTCGTGAGGAGGAGGAGAAATTGGAACTTGGTATGCTATTGGTGGAAACGCAAAATTGTACAGCCACAGTCAAAAACAGTAAGAGGTTTCTCAAAAAGTTAAAAATATAACTAATGTATCATCCAGCAATTCCACTTTTATATGTATTTCCAAAATAATTGAAATCAGGACCTTGAGATATTAGCACTCCTACATTCACTGCAGCATTATTCACAATAGCCAAAATGTGGAAACAACCTAAATATCCATGGTGAAATAAAATATGTGATATATAAATATATCATCTTTATATAAATATAAATATATCATCTTTATATAAATATAAATATATCATCTTTATATAAATATAAATATATCATCTTTACATAAATATAAATATATCATCTTTATATAAATATAAATATATCATCTTTATATAAATATAAATATATCATCTTTATATAAATATAAATATATCATCTTTATATAAATATAAATATATCTTATTTATATTTATGTATTATATAAATATATATTTATATAAAATTTAATTTTTAATAAATTTATATAAAAATTTATATAAAATTTATATAATTTTAAATAAATTTATATAAAAATTTATATAAAATTTATATAATTTTAAATAAATTTATATAAAAATTTATATAAAATTTATATAATTTTATATAAATTTATATAAAAATTTATATAAAATTTACATATTTATATATAATTTACATACAAATTATATATATCATATATAAATTATATATAAATTATATATAATTTACATACAAATTATATATATCATATATAAATTATATATAAATTATATATAATTTATATATCATATATGAATTATATAGATTATATATAATTTATGTATATCATATATAAATTATATATAATTTATATATAAATTATATATAATTTATATATGATATATAATATATATTATATATAATATATAATATATGTATATATAATATATATTATATATAATATATATAATATAATATATAAATATATATTATATATAAATTTACATATTTATATATAAATATATAAATATCACATATTTTATTTCACCATGGATATTTAGGTTGTTTCCACATTTTGGCTATTGTGAATAATGCTGCAGTGAATGTAGGAGTGCTAATATCTCAAGATCCTGATTTCAATTACCACTTAGTTTTGAGTGGTTGGGGGCAGTTGTTCATTCTATTAACTCAATATAGGATAGGTGCTGGGAAAAATGCAGAGATGGTTAAGATATCACATAACGGTGTAATATTTTACAATCTAATCAAGAAGACAGATGTAGAAACAGAGAAATTGCCATTTAATAAGAAAATGTTATAACAGAAGTTTGAATGAAGTCTTGTGGAAGACCAAAAAGCAACTAATGTGGCCAAAGGTTGTTGAGGAATGTTTCCAAGAGGATGGGGCTGAGATGCATCTTGAAGGCTGAGTAGGAACAAACAGATCATTAGACGGTGCTCAGTTTTATCTTCATGGAGGATAGATACATTAGAAATTTACTGCCTCTAACGTGTCTAGTTGTTTCAGACAGATCCAAGTACCTATAGTAGTTATCTCAATAAGGGGCAAAACATGATAGAAAAAGGTCAATTTCTATCATAGGATTTTTCATGTTTGCTAAGATCAGCAACACTATTAAATTCTTAATACATTTCCATTTACATGTATAATGGAGAGAATCAGATTCAGGGTTTTAAATTATAAAGACAGGAATAAGAAGAAGGAACCAGGGCAAATGATAGCTATGTTGTGTTAGTGAACTAAATTAAAAATGTGGATAGCTCAATGGAATAATTAAACATATATTTCTCATACATGTGAATTACTGCAATTCTCTTCAGCAGTTTCTTAGCCCCAGCCCCATTTTCGGATTCTTTTTCATTGAAGATATTTTAACGAGTGACCTACTTTGGGATACTTTTCATTAGAAAAAAAAAATGTATTTGCTGATGCCTTTTCCATACCCAAATGGTTAATATCAGACTGCAGTGGAAACCTGAGGGAACACATGTGACCTTGAAAACATCTAAATCAAGTCTGTTCAGAAATGATGGGCTGCAACGCCTGGTCTTTTTGCCCCAATGGACTTAGCAAATAAAATGAATAAATGAGAGTAAGAATAAATGCCTAAGATTCCGGGGAGGAAGGGGAGGACCCTTGCAGACTTACTGAAGTTGTCATCAGAAAATCTAGTATCAGGATTTTCCTTCCATTCTGAGTGAGCTTGTGTGTGTGTGTGTCTGTGTGTAGATGAGTGGGTGTAATTGGAACAGTTGACCTGACTCAGATATTTTTCTTTTACATTTTTAACTTACCTAAAGTGTACCATAAATATTGAGGTAACACTGATCTTCTCAACTATTTTTAGCTATTTGAAGTCTCATAGGTGTTTATTTTATAATTAAATGACAATAAGTAATTTGGAGCAACACAAAGATCCAGAATAGGAACTTTTGTTGCTTTTTCTCTTAGCCATGCTGTTTCTGCCTGCCTTACAATGCGCCTGAGAAAGAGAAAGAGAAACCCCATTAAAATAGGAAAAATATCCAACATGCAAATGACTTCACTTTGAAAGGAATAGAAATATAAAGCCCATGTCTCCCCTCTCTTTCTTTTACACTTTTTTTTGGCATAAGCAAGTGGGGATATGCTTGCATCATTGTTAAACCTGACCAAGGGGATAGCTTGGGCTGCCTGTCTATGGTAAAGTTGATAACAATAAAACCACTATTGAAGGATTAACCTGGTAAAAAAGAAAAAAGAAACATCCAGAGGTAAAAGGCTGTTTAAGGAGTGAGTTTGGAAGGCAGTTTTCTAAAAGCATTTCAATATTTAGTGGCCTGGGAATGTGATTCAGGGAAATTATTCTGTCGATGATGTAAAGAAGAATAGTGAGCTCCAGGTTCTATTTTTCTGTCCTCCTTTCATGTTTAAAAATTAAATTTGTTTCAAAAGAGATTTAGTAAGGGGTCACAGTGAGTGTAAACACTTGTGCATATACCACATTGGTAGGTCTCAGTTTAAGAAGATGTGGAAGATGCTGAGAAGCATGCCAATTTCTCTGCAAGGTCTCTTGGGTAAAGGTTGGGAATCTGAATGAGGTGAAACAAACCCCAGAGGAAATAACCCAGCTGAGGAAACTGAGGCATTAGTTCAAGTCCTCCATAAAGTAAACACCAAGATGGGATTATAGAAATGCAAGTTTATTAGTGGCAAAACCTATCAAAGGAAATGGGGAGGAAGTCAGGAGAAACTAGGAAAGCCTTTCAGATTATTGTGTAGTTTTTACCCTGAGAGAAGTAACGAAAGAAAGAGGAAGGGAAAAAAGAGGGGCAATAAGAAAGGTAGGTTAAGTGAAGCATGCACAGTATAGTTCTAAGGAAAATTTGGCAAGGTCTTTAGTAGTAGAAGTAGGAGTATAGTTGTTGAGTCAAAGTTGGCCATCACAAGAGTCCTGCACCTCCAAGATATGGGCCTGTCTTAGTCCCTGCCATGCTCAGCTATTGTCAGGGAGAAGCTATGGGAAATCTGGCCTCATAGTAGACTTGTATTTTAAAGACCACTAGCTGGAGCCATTGGCCAGTTACTCTCCTTGCAGTTGGCGAACAAGACATGTTTTCATAGCCAAAATACTGTCCCCTGCATCTGAAAATTTACCTCACAAGTTAAGGGATAAAAGTAATCTATTTCCAAGGGGAGTGAAAACATAGACTTGGTTGAGACTCACTTTCTCTCTTTCTTCCTTCTTTCCATTCTTGACAGCTTTGACTGGGAACCACCTCTCTGACAGATTCTATGCTACATGCTTTGATAAAGTAGGGATTCAAGCTAAGGATAACACAGGAAAGTTGTCTAAGCAATGATGGTACAGACAGTTAATAAACTAAGAGTTCCTGACTTTGTCTACTATTTGAAAGAATTCAATTGCTGCCTTTAGGTATATGAAAAACTTATACTGCAATTGCTGCCTTTAAGTATATGAGAAACTTACAGTTGTTTACAAGTATAAGTCCTTGTAATGAAGAATGGCCACAAATGGCTAGATAGGAGATTGATTATAGGCCTGGCCAAGTGAATTGTAGTTGAAAATACTCTAAGTAGGAGCTCAAAAAGGAATCAAGACCACAACCTAATTCAGCAATTCCCAAATTGTTTTGTGCTTAGGGCAACTTTGCACTGCATATTTGGTTATATCTATTGATGTTTGCCATGCTGGTATTTGCCATGCAGACAGATTTTCACAACAAAAGAATGCACAAGCACACATTCCACTGTCCATCAGAATGAAAATGTCAAGATGAGAATGACCTAATACTTTCTGTAACCTCTTGAAAGCTCCACTATACAATTGTGAGATGGAGTGAAGAACAATGTGTTAATGTTTTCATGAATCTGAAAGGATCTCAGGACTCCTTGGGGTCCCTGGGCTATACTTTGAGAACTATTTGTTTAATATACATGGACTACAAAATCCTGCTGGGGTTTAGACAGCTTCAGGTCATTGGGCATGTGTGTGCCAAGTGGTTCATGCCCAGGGACAGCTGCTGTTAGCCTTAGGGCAGGCCCTGCCTTGGTGAAAATGGGGTTTCTGCTATACTTTCCATCTAGCTCATGTTTTATCAAGAAACTGTTTGAGGATAAGTCTATAGATTGACAGTTGCCAAAATCTACACTTGAGAGATGATGATATCAGATAATTAGAACTGTCAGTGATAGAGTCTCCAAATGTATCTTTCTACTTGAAGCAAATAACAATCCAGGAGAATTTGTTGCAGCCCAGACACCTATCTACTGGAAGAGGGTAGGGCAAAGTCACTGAGTGTCAGATATTTCTTGGGAATAGAAAGTGATTTTGATAAAATAAAACTCAGTGTACATTTATTCGAGTGATTACTATTTGATTCATTCATATATCAGTGATTAAACTATAAGCTCCTTGTGGGTAAGAATCATGTTTATTTTGCTCAGTCCATTTTACTGAGAATCCAACACAATGCACATAGTAAATGGTTACATTTACTGAATGCATGGATGAAAGAATAAATGAAAAAATGTACTTGGAGTTGAAAAAAGTGCTAGGTAAAAAGTGGTGAAAAAAATTGGCATGGACTTTGTTGTAAAAATCACAGTCAAATGTGAAAACAAAATAAATAAGTTAAAACTGGCCTTCCTTCAAACAGGAAAGTTCTAGCTCATTTTCTGTCTTTGAACACATTTTTTTCTCTGCCTGGACGGTTCTTTCTCAACATGTACTTCTTGTGAAAGGCATAACTCACTACTTATAAAATTACATGTTAAAATTGTCCTGTGTGCAAGTCTACCAGTCTCCTTACAAACTGTAAACTCTTAGAGATTAAGCAGTGAACCTGTTTTGTCTTGGAACTCCCAGTGCTATGCACAACATTTGGCAAACAATAAGCAATAAATATGGTTTTGTTGAACAGGTAAATAAATAAATATGCTTTACAAAAGGATTATCAGCAGATCATTTTAACAAATATATATGAAGATAATATGTAAAACTAACAAATCAATGTTTACATTACTTCTCCTGGTATTCCTCTCATCAATCCACCACCAACTTTCTCATCACTTTTTAAAACTTTATCTTTTATTTTTAGTTTACACATAATAATTGTCATATTTATGAGATACAAGTGATATTTAACACGTATCTAATATGTAATAATCAAATCAGGGTAATTAACATATCAATCACCTCAAGCATTTATCATTTCTTTGTATTGTGAACATTCAAAACCCTCTTTTCTAGCTTTTTGAAAATATACACTAAATTATCGTTAACCATTTTCATTCTAAAGTGCTATGGAACAATAGAAATGTATGACTGCTATCAGCAGTTACTTTGTGTACACCACCTTCTCCCTGCCTCCCCCCCCAACTCAGCCATTCCCAGTCTCTAATGACTACAGTTCTACTCTCCACTTCTAGGAGCTCAATATTTTTTAATTCTCATATATGAATATTAACATGACGTATTTGTCTTTCTGTGCCTGACTTCTTTCACTTAACATAATATTCTCCATATTCTCCATCCTTTCTAAAGCTCGTTTTTGTTGCCTTGAATCACAGGATTCCATTCTTTTTTACATGCAGGATGTAGCTGGTATCTCAAATTAGGCAGTTAATGAATAACAGAGAAGCAGACCAAGCCAAGTATAATTCATAGGATTTTATAGACAAAAGAAGATAAAAGAAAGTCTTTCACTTTTAGACTTTTATTTCAAAAACCTAGAATCCAGACACATATTTTATGATTCTATCTATATAAAACTTCCTGAATAGGTAAATCTGTAGAGACAGAAAGCAGATTAGTGGATTCCAGGGGCTGGCAGTGGGGGAAGAGACGGGGACTGACTGAATAATGGATAAAGTTTTTCCTTTTGGGGTGATATAAATTTCTCAAAACTAGATAGTGTGTGACAGTTGCACATTGAGAATGTACTAAGTGCCACTGAATTTTACATTTTAAAATGGTTAGTGACTAATATTATGTAAATTTTTTCCTCAATTAAAAGAAATAAGAATTGTAGAGCCCAAAGTTGAGAGTGCTTTACAAGGTGAGAGCAGGAAGGGATGCTAGCCTTTGGTAAATGAGGAAAAACTTTGTATTACATTTTACCTCATTTATTCCTTCATTCAACAAATGTAAACAGGTACCCTGACCTGAGTACTATGCCATGTTTTCAGAAGAATGGCATGAACAAAACTGATATGATCCTTATCTTCATGCAAATTATAGCCTTGTCAGAGTTCTATATACTCAGTTACTTCAATACATTCTCAATATTTTCTTTACATGATTGAGTTAAATACTACATTAAAAATTAGGAAAGATATCGCTATTAGAGAAGGTAGTCTGATAATAAGTTCTGAACAGAAAGTAATTCTTAGTATCAATTCCATAAAAAATATAGTTAAATGTATTTTTGCTTAATCAGTACAGAATTCTCTTAATCTTTGCTTAAACTTGGAATCCTAAAGTCAAATATACTCTACTTCAATTTTTCTCTACGATGACTTTATTTTCGTGCCTGTCTTTAAAAAAAATTAACTATACTGTCAAAATTTTCCCACTTTCCAAGTGTATAGAATCAATAGGTTATCTAACTTTTGCAATCTGGAGTCTGTAGTTATAAATATAATTCTAGCAGTTCTTTTTTATATTTGAACTGCTCAGTAACAGTGCTGAAAATTCTAAGATAATGAAATTCAGTATGGATTTACTAAGTAATAATATTAAGTAATACATACAGCCGTAAGTCCTATGGTAGAGATTCAGGGAAGAATAAGATTTAAGTCTTGTTCTAGGTAACTTTACAATCTTATCATCAAGTAGAACAAATCTGATAACCACATAAATATAATAGGAAGTGCAGGAGACAAAACAACATCTTAAGAAATATGTAGCCCTAAAATATAGACTGAAAAGAGAGAGATACTCATTCAGCACATAATAACAAATTTCATTAAGGGGTGATGTCTGGTGGCTAGTAATAGAATTTTGAGGGGAGATTTAGCACAGGAGAGAGGCTATTACAGTGCAGAAAACACAATGAGAAAATACAGTGATGAGAAACAAAAGATGTATATAAGGCATAGAAAGTAATTCTGAAGACTGTTGCAATATTTTTCAAATGTCAGTCATACTTGTTCTACCTTAATAATTTTGTCATATTTTCCATATTTGCACATACATATTTATAATATTTGCATGTTTTTTAAAAAATATTTTAAATATTTCCTATCACATCATACAGTTTTATTCCTTAAATATATTTACTTTTAGACAATTTTGGCTCAAGCAACATACACTTGCCTCTCACAGTTCTGGAGGCTGAAAAGTTAAAGATGAAGGTACTGGGAAGTTCACTTCTTAGTGAAGGCCTTCTTCCTGGCTTGAAGACAGCTACTTTCTCTCTGCATCCTCACGTGGCAAAGAGAGGAAGAGCCGGTGTTTTTTCCTTTTGTTATAAGGACACTAATCCCATCATTGAGGGTCTGCTCTTATGACCTCATCTAAGCCTAATTACCTCCAAAAGGCTCTGCCTCCGAATACCATTATATTGCATACTAAGATTTCAGCATATGAATTTTATGTGGACACAAACATTCAGTCCATAATACAGACACTGATTAAATATTTGTTGAATGAATAATTGACTGCATGAATGAATATTTTGTATTTAAGTTATAATCTTCTAGTCAGGACATGCTTGTATTCATACATAAAAGTGTATCAGATCTATAAAGTTTGTAAGACACAAGTTCTTACAACAAATAACTTAGTCTATGTACATTTTGAAAGTGCATGCATGTTTTCCTGAACAATTGATATTTTTGTTTATTTTGCTGTGTCTTGTTTTCCTTTTAGACATGTTAGTCCTTTTTTAAAATTTATTTTTGTAAATTGACAGAACTGACAGATATATAGATATGGATTTTTTATTTTTTGTAGAGAAAGGGTCTCACTATGTTGACCAGGCCACTCTGAAACTCCTGGGCTTAAACAATCTTCCTGCCTTGGCCTCCCAAAGTACTGAGATTATAGGTGTGAGCCACTGTGATAGATAAATTTGTATTTACTATGTATAATGTGATGTTTGTTTTAAAGTATATGTACATTGTGGAATGACTAAATATCACTAATTAAAAAATGCATTATGTCACATAGTTATAATTCTTGTGGTTAGAATACTTTTTTAGAACTTTTTGAGAATATATTATTCACTGTAATTATATAGTCACCATGTTGTACAATTGATCTCTTAAACTTATATCTTCTAACTAAGATTTTGTGTTCTTTGACCAATATCTCCCTAACCACCATTGCTTCCTACTGCCCCAGCCTCTGGTACCCACCATTCTACTGTCTACTTGTATGAGGTCAACTGTTTTAGAAATAAGTCATGCACAAAAAAAGACAAATATGATACAGTATTTGTCTTTTTGTGACTGGCTTATTTCACTTAATATAATGTCCTCCAGATTCATCTATATTGTCACAAATGACATGATTTTCTTCCTCTTCATGGTTCTGTAGCAGTGGTCCACAACCTTTTTGGGACCAGAAACTGGTTTCATGGAAGACAATTTTTCCATGGACTGGGGTTGGGGGATGGTTTTGAGATGATTCAAGCGCATTACATTTATTGTGCACCTTATTTCTATTATTATTACATTGCAATATATAATAAAATAATTATGCAACTCATCATAATGTAGAATTGGTCCCTAAGCTTGTTTTCCTGCAACTAGATGGTCCCATCTGGAGATGATGAGAGACAGTGACAGATCATCAGGCATTAGATTCTTATAAGGAGCACGCAACCTGGATCCTTCACATGGTCAGTTTACAATAGGGTTTGCCCTCCTATGAGAATCTAATGCCGCTGTTGATCTGATAGGTGGAGCTTAAGTGGCAATGCAAGCAATAGGGAGCAGCTATAAATACAGTTGAAACTTTGCTTGCTCACCTACCACTCACCTTCTACTGTGTGGCCTGGTTCCTAACAGGCCACAGGCTGATACTGGTCCATGGTCCAGGGGTTGGGGACACCTGCTGTATAGTATTCTACTTTGTATATATATCACATTTCCTATATCCATCCATCCACTGATTGACACTTAGATTAATTTCATAGCTTGGCTATGGTGAGTAATGCTGCAGTAAATATGGGAGTGCAGGTATCTCTTCAATATTCTGATTTCATTTCCTTTGGATATATACCCAGTAGTGGGAATGCTGGATCATATGGTAGTTCTATTTTAATTTTTTTGAAGAACCTCTATACTCTTTTCCATACTAGCTGTACTAACTTGAAATCTCACCAACAGTGTACAAGGGTTCTCTTTTCCCTACTTTCTTGTCAACACTTATCTTTTGTCTTTTAGGTGATAGCCATTCTAATAGATGTGAGGTGACATCTGATTGTGGTTTTAATTTGCATTTCCCTGATGATTAGTGATGTTGAACTTTTTTATATATCTGTTGTATATCTTCTTTTGAGAAATGTCTATTCAGGTCCTTTGCTAATTTTTTAATCTGATTATTTGTTTTCTTGCCATTGAGTTGTTTGAGCTTCTTATATATATTGGAAAGTATCCCCTTACAAGATGTATAGTTTGTGAGTATTTTATCCCATTCTATAGATTGTCACTTTACCCTGCTGACTACTTCCTCTGCTGTTTAGAAGCTTTGTAATTTGATGTAATTCCATTAGTCTACTTTTGCTTTTGTTGCCTATGGTTTGGGGGTAATATCAAAAAGTCATTGCCCAAACTATGTCATAGAGCATTTTACCTATGTTTTCTTCTAGTAATTTCATAATTTCAGGTCTTACATTTAAGTATTTAATATATTTTGTATTGATTTTTATATGGTATTTGATGAGGGTTTAAATTTATTCTTCTGCATGTGGAGATCTAGTTTTCCCAAAATAGTTCATTGAAGAGACTGTGCTTTTCCCTTGCACATTCTTGCAAGGATGCCTTGATCAAAAATCAGTTGCCTGAAAATATGTGGATTTATTTGTGGGTTATCTATTTTGTTTCATTGGCCTTTATGTCTGTTTTTATGACAGTATACATAATATCTCTTTTAAATAATCACACGACACTTTGATGTGATTATTAGGGAACTTAAAATCTTCATACCCTACTTTTGTACTGCATAAGACACTGAAAAATTTTCATCAGTAAACTTTATTTTTTAAAGGGAATTTTAGATTCACAGCAAAATTGAACAGAAACTACAGAGAATTTCTATATACCCCCATTTTCACCTACATACAACCTCTCCTACTGTTGACATTCTTTACCAAAGTCATACATTTATTACAGTCAATTAGCCTACATTGACATATCATTATCACCCAAGGTCCATAAATTATATTAAAGCCCACTCTCGATATTATAAATTCTGTGGATTTGCACAAATAAGAACATGTATCCACCATAGTAGTACCACACAAAGTAGCCTCAATGTCCTAAAAATTTTCTGTGATCAGTCTATTTCTCCCTCCCTCCACCAACAACTGGCAACCACAAATATTTTTACTGTCTCCCTAGTTTTACCTTTCCAAGGATGTCATATAGTTTGAATCATACAGCAAATAGTCTTTTCAGCTTGGCTTCTTTCACTTAGTAATATGCATTTATTTTCTTTTTGTTTTTTCATTGCTGGATAGATCATTTCTTTTTAACAATGAATAATATTCTACTGTCTATATGTACCATAGTTTATTAACTTACTGAAGGATATTTTAGTTAATTTCAAGTTTTAGCAATTATGAATAAAGCTGCTATAAATATCAGTATGTAGGTTTTGTGTGTATGTAAATTTTCAACTTATTTGGATAAATATTGAGGGGTGCAATTGCTGCATTATATGGTATGTTTAGTTGTGTACGAAACCACGGAACTGTCTTCTAAAGTGGCTGTACTAGTTTGCATTCTCACTGGCAATGAATGAGAGTTCCTGTTGCTCCACATCCTTGCTAGTATTTCGTGTTGTCAGTGTTTTCAATTTTGATTATTCTAAAAGTTGTGTAGTGTTATCTCATTACAGTTTTAGTTTGCAATTCTCACTTTTTTCTCTGATGACATATTATGTTAAACATTTTTGCATATGCTTACTTGCCATCTATGTATCTTCTTTGATGAAGTGTCTATGCAGTTTTTTTGCTCATTTTTAGATTGTTCTTATTTATTGAAGAGTTTTTAAAGTTTTTTTATATATTTTAGATAACTGTCTTATATAAGGTGTGCCTTTTGCAAATATTTTTTTCAGTCTATGGCTTGTTTTCTTATTTCCTTGACACTTTCTTTCACATAGCAAAATTTTTGAATTTTAGTAAAGTTCAACTTATGATACGTTTTTCATGGATTGTATCTTTATTGTTATGTCTAAAAAAGTCATTGTCATGCCCAAGGTCATGTAGGTTTTCTTTAATGCTACAATCTAGAAGGTTTTACAGTTTTGCATCTGAAATTTCAATGCAAATATTTCAAATGGAATCTGAGATCTTAAATGAAATTGCATTGAATCTGTAGAAAAAGTTGGGAAAAAAACTGACGTCTTAACACTATTGAGGTTTCTTAAATCCATGAACATGGAAGAGCTTTCCATTTATTTAGTTCTGTGATATATTCCAATTTTGTAATTTTCCTCATTGAGATATTGTACATATTTTGTTACATTTATACGTAATTATTTTCTTAATGTAAATGCTAATTTTTAAATTTCATATTCTACATGTTCATTGCTACTATATAGGAAAGTGGGTAACTGTATATTAATTCTGTATCCCAAAAGCTTACAATAGTCACTTCTTAGTTCCAGGAGTTTTTTTATTGATACTTTTGAATTTTCTACACAGACAATCTTGTCATCTGTGAACTAAGACCATTGTATTTCTTCTTTTCCAATTTGCACACCTTTTATTTCTTTTTCTTGTCTGGTTGAATTATCTAAGACTTTCAGTAAGATGTTGAAAAGCAGTGGTGGAGGAGATGGAATTCCTGCCTTTTTTCTGATCTTAGCAGGAAAGCTACAAGTGCATCCCCTCTATTCTTTCTTTGCTGAAATAATATTTACTTTTAAAGAGTAGTTTAGGGTTTTTTGTTTGTTTGTTTGTTTGTTTTTTGTTTTTTTTTAGCAAGCTGAGCTGCCTACCCCTTCCAGTGCAGAGATCATGGTGCAGCAGGGCCTTCTCCACTCAATGCCCATGCAGATCTCCAGGCACCAGGGGTACCCACCCTCCTGTATTACGAGTTTAGGCCGCCCCACCTCCAACCATGTAGAGAACTTGGGGCCAGGGAGGTTTCTCAGCTCCACATCTAGGCATACCTCTGAGCACTTGGTGATCACCCACTGAAATCTCCCTCATTAATGGTTCTTGTGACTGCCATTGAGGGACCTGTAGGTAGGCCTTCCCAGTCTAGCCACACTCATCTTACCCCCAACCCTTAAAGGCTGAGCAGGGAGCTCAGAAAACTGCGCACTCCATAGGTTAGCCCATTGTCTTAAGCAACAGAGAGCTTTTCCCATTAAACAAGTATCAACTATATACCCAGCCACCTTGGCCACAGCCAGCTGTTACCCATAAGTGCCGTCTACTGGCTTATAGGTAAAATGCACAACCCAACATAAAAATATGCTGACAGAATTGCATAAGGCTTTAGAAGCAAACCTCAAAGCCCCTGCACAGCATTCTCTACAGCCACACCTCATAGGGAGGAGAAGAAGGAAAAGGGAAGGAAGAACAAAAACAATATTATAGAGAAAGAAAGAAAAAGAATAAATCTGACCTACACAAAAATAATTACAAATATTAGAAGTGCCAGAATTTTCAGAGGAGAAGGAAACAGCAAAATAATTCTGGTGCTATGAAAAATCTGAAAATAGTGATATGACCAAGGATCATAGATATCACCAAAGGATCATAATATCTCCACAGCAAAGGCCCCTAATCAAAATGAAAACTCAGAAATATATGATAAAGAATTTGAAACATGAATTTCAAGGAAGCTCAACAAGATCCAAGACAGGGTTGAAAATCAACATGAAGGAACATTTAAATCAATCCAGAAAATAAAGGAAGAGATAAACATATTCAAAAGAAAACAATCAGAACTTTTGGAAATGAAAAACTCACTTAAGAAATATCAAAATACAATTGAAAGCTTTTTTAATAGACTGGACAAAGCACAATAAAGAATCTCAGAACTTGCAGATCAGTCTTTTGAACTAAACCTGTCAAAAAAATAAAGAAAAAATAATATAAAAACACTAACAAGTCTTCATGAAATAAGGGATTATATAAAGTGACCAAACCTATGAACTACTGGCATTCCTAATAGAGAAAAGGAAAAACCTGCAAAATATGTTTGAGAAAATTATTTTAAAAAATTTCCCTAATCTTGCTAGACTCAAGAAATCCATGGAACACCTGCAAGATATTATACAAAATGAACTTCGCCAAAGCATATAGTCATGAGACTGACCAAGGTCAATGCTAAAGAAAAAAATTTTAAAGGCAGCTAGAGACGAAGGTCACATCAAATAAAAAGGGAATGCCATTGGGTTAACGTGGAGTTCTCAACTGAAGCCTCATAAGCCAGGACAGATTGAAGGCTATTTGGGAAAGAAATCCCAAACACAAAATTGATATCCCACCAAACTAAGCTTCATAAGCAAAGGAGAAATAAAATCTTTTGCAGACAAGCAAGCATTAAGGGAAAGAATTACCACTAGGCCAGACTTACAAGAGATCTTTAAGATATTTCTAAGTAAGGAGAGGAAAAAATGATACCTTCTACCACAAAAAGAGACTTAATTACATAGCCCACAGACCATGTAAGGCAACCATACAATAGAAACTGCAATGCAACCAGCTAACAAATTCATGATAGATTCAGAACCACACATATCAACATTATCCTTTAATGTAAGTGGTCTAAACGTCCCCACTTAAAAGGCACAGGGTTGCGAATTGGATTAAGAAACAAGACCCAACCATCAGCTGTCTTCGATAGACCCTTATCACACAGGTATTCACCATAAGCTCAAAGTAAAGGGCTTGAGAAAGATCTGTCATGCAAGTGGGGAGACAAAAATGAGCAGGGATCACTATTTTTGTATTAGATGAAACAGACTTTAAAACAACAATGGTAAAAAAGGACAAAGAAGGGCATTACATAATGATAAAGGTTTCAATTCAACAAGAAGATTTAACTATTTTAAACATTTATGCATCTAATATTGGAGCACTTAGATTCATAAAAGAAGTGCTTCTATGTCTATGAAAAGACTTAGCCACACAATAATAGGGGAAGACTTGAACACCCCACTGACAGTGTTATACAGATTATTGAGGCAGAAAACTAACAAAGAAATTCTGAACTTAAATTTGACACTTGACCAATGGGATCTAATAGACATCTACAGAACACTTCACAACCACCTTGGAATATACATTCTTTTCATCTGAACATGGAACACACTCAAAGATCAACCACATGCTCAGCCAGAATGCAAATCTCAATAAACTGAAAAAAAAAAAAAACCTGCAATCATCCCAACCATATTCTTAGACCAGAGTGGAATAAAAACAGAAATCAATACTAAGAAGATCTTCCAAATCCACACAATTATATGGAAACTAAACAACTTGCTCCTGAATAACTTTTGGGTAAAAAACAAAATTAAGGCATAAATCAAAACATTTTTTGAAATAATGGAAAAAAGAGATACAACATACCCAAATCTCTGGGATACATCAAAAGGAGTAATAAGAGGAAAATTTATACTGCTAAATGCCTACCTCAGAAAGTTAGAAAATTCAAATTAATTATGTAACATCATACCTCAAGTATTGAGAAAAGAACAAACTAACCATGAAGCCAGCAGAAAAGAAATAACTAAAATCAGTGCATAACTGAACAAAATTGAGGCCCAAAATTCATAAAAAGTGTCAACAAAACCAAAAGTTAGTTATTTAAAAGTATAAACAAGATCCATAGACTGCTCACTAGATTAATAAAGAAAAAAATAGAGAAGATCAAAATAAGTGCAATCAGAAATGACAAAGATGACATTACAACTGATTCCACAGAAATACAACAGATTCTGAGAGACTATCATAAACACTTCTATGAACATGAACTAGAAAGTCTAGAGGAAATAAATAAATTCCTGAAAATACACAACCTCCCAAGATTGAATATGGAAGAAATTGAAATTTCTGACAGACCAACATTGACTTCCAAAATTGATTAAGTAATAAAAAACCGAACCAAAAAAGTCCCTGGAACAGATAAATCCACAGCCACATTTTACCAGACAAAGGAAATCCAGTACCAATTCAATTAAAACTATTCCAAAAAATTGAGGTGAAGAGACTCTTTCCTAACATATTCTATGAAGCCAGCATCATCTTGATACCAAAACCAGGCGATGACATGTGGAGAAAGAAAACTACGGGCCAATATCCCTGATGAATAAAAACACAAAATTCTTCAAAAAATACTAGCCAGTTGAATAGAGCAACACATCAAAAATTTAATTCATCATGATCAGGTAGGCTTCATTCCTGGGATGCAAATTTGGTTCAACATATGCAAATCAATAAATGTGATTCATCACATAAATAATTAAAAACTAAAACCATATGATCATCTCAATAGACATGGAAAAAAAAGTCTTCAGTAAAATCCAACATCCCTTCATGATAAAAACCCTCAACAAACTTGGCATCAAAGGAACATACTTCAAAATAATAAGAGACTTTTGACAAATCCATAGCCAATATCATACTGAATTGGCAAAAGCTGGAAGCATCCCCCTTGAGAAATGAAGCAAGACAAGGATGCCTACTCTCACCACTCCTACTCAACGTACTACTGGAAGTCATTGCCAGAACAATCAGGCAAGATAAAGAAATAAAAGACATCCAAATAAGTAAACAAGAAGTCAAACTATCTCTCTTCATTGACACTATAATTTTTACCTAGAAAACATTAAAAACTCTGCCAAAAGGCTCCTAGAACTGATAAATGACTTCAGTGAAGTTTCAGATGGAAAATCAACATACAAAAATTAGTAGCATTTCTACACATCAATAACGTTCAAGTTGAGAGCCAAATTAAGAATATACAATAGCTATAAAATACCTAAGAATACATCTAACCAAGGAGGTGAAAGGTCTCTGCAAGGAGAACTATGAACACTGCTGAAAGAAATCATAGATGACACAAACAAATGTAAAAACATGTATTGGAACATGCTCTAGGATTGGAAGAAAATGTACACCACAGAATACTACACAGCCATAAAAAATAATAAAATCATGTTCTTGGCAGCAACATAGATACAGCTGGAAGCCATAATTCTAAGGAAATTAAAATAGAAACAAAAAACTAAATAGCACATGTTCTCACTTATAAGTGGGAGCAAAACACTGGGTACTCATGGACATAAAAAAGGCAACAATAGACACTGGGGACTACTAGAAGTAGAAGGAGACAGAGTGGAAAAGGCTGAAGAGCTATTGAGTACTATCCTCACTATCTGGGTGATGGTGATGGGATCATCTGCATCCCCAAACTCAGCATCACACAATATACCCATGTATCAGAATTGCACATGCACCTCCCAAATCTGAAATATAAGTTGAACTTATATAAAAGAGGATATATCATGACTTTAAAGTCCCAGGAATGAAATATAATAAAAATTAACATAATTAAAATAAACAATGTTATTCAATGTAAAGCAATAAATGTAAGAATAATAATAAACAGCAACCTGCAAATAATTATAAAACACAACTGATTTATAAAATGCCTATGTGAACTCAAATTCTTCATAAGAAGATTGGAATATTTTATAATTAGTTGGAAATAATGAAATATTTTGTAGTTATTTGTTTAAGATAAGTATATCTGTAGTAGTTCTATATCGGTAAATGACTCAGCAGCTAGTTGATATGGCATCATTTTAATTTCCTATCCTAGGCTATTATCCTTAGCAAACTAATGCAGGAACAGAAAACCAAATACCACATTCTCATTTATAAGTGGGAGCTAAGTGATGAGAACTCATGAACACAAAGAAGGGAACAACAAACACTGGAGTCTACTTGAGGGTGGCAGGTGGAAGGAAGGAAAGGAACAGGAGATAACTATTGGGTAGTGGGCTTAATACCTGGGTGATGAAGTGATCTGTACAACAAACCCCCATGACATGAGCTTGCCTGTGTAACAAACCTTCGTGTGTACCCCCAAACCTAAAAGAAAAATTAGAAAAAAAAGAAGAACAAGAGACCAGACACAGAGGATTAAGTCCTCAGAGAGAGAAATAAAATGATTACGAGATACTAAAATAATAATAAATAACAATAATAACTTCCAATCCAAAGAGCCTGGGATCTTGCAAATTGATTTTCATCAAAAGTATTTATTGAACACTTTTTCCAAAAATGGCATCTTTTCAACAATTTTTATATGTTAATATGTTGACATGATTGATGTTAACACTGATAGAATGGTGTTACAGTAAGCTGTGTAAAGCATGACTAAGAGAAATATAGAGCAGGTTATTACCTTTTTCTTAGACTACTTATAACCAAAGGATCAGACTTCATCTTGGCCTGGCCTCACAAAGCTCTCACTCTGAGGTGAGAAACCAGCTAAATCTCTTATAAAAGTGTGGGAAAGGGTCAGAGCAGGAGGTAGAATAAAAGCTAATTCTTTGGTTTGGAATCTGCATGAGAATGTCATTAATGGAAGTACAGTTGACCCTTGAACAACACAGGCTTGTACTTTATGGTCCATTTATATATGGATTTTCGATAAATATATTGGAAAAAATTTTTTAGAGTTCCAACAATTTTTGAAAACTTGCAAGGTGAACCGCATAGCCTAGTAACAAAAAAAAATTAAAATTAGATATGTCATGAATGCATACAATATATGTGGAGACTAGTCTATTTATCATTTACTACCATAAAATAGATACAAATCTATTAGAAAGAGTTAAAATTTCTCAAAACTTATGGACACAAAAACTATACATAGTACCAGGCACATTATCATTTGCAGTTGAGAGAAGTGTAAGCAAATGTAAAAACACAGTAGTAAATCACAACTACATAAGACTAACTGTAGTAACACTGTACTACTGTAATAATTTTGTAGCCAGCCCCTGTTGTTATTATGGTGAGCTCATGTTGTGAGTATCTGTTTAAAATGCCATGTCATGCTAATCATTTCTATAGGAATAGTTCATCTCCTTATTAAATTTTGTATCTCAGTGAAAAGGGATCTTTTGCAGTTCTCACATATTTCTCATCGTTTTTTATATAGTACAATCCTGTAAACCTTGAGCAGCACAGTGGGATGCACATGAAATGCTACCAATAATGCTGAAAGTGCTCCTGAGAAACAGAGAAAAGTCACAATATTACAAGAAAATGTTTAATTGCTTGAGGTGCATCATAGACTATGGTCTGTAGTTGGTGTTGCCCATTTCAAGATAAAGTAATCCAGCATAAGATCCATTGAAAACGAGAAAGGGAAATTTGTGAAGCCACCACTGCAGCCATGCCAGCAGATGCAAAAACCTTTCATGGTTTATAAAATATGTTTTTATGTTGTACTGAAAATGCAGCTTTAATGTGGGTGCAGGATTGCTGTAAGAGTCATACTTACAGTCTCTAATATGATTTGAGAGAAGCAGTCATTATATAAAAGCATAATGCAAAAGGAAGTGGAAAGAGCTAAAGCTGGATGATGTAAAACCAGCAAAGGATGGTTTAATAATTTTAGAAAGAGTATTGGCTTAAAAATATCAACATAACAGAAGAAGCTTCTACTGACCAAAAGGCAGCAGATAACTTCCCAAATGTCATTATGAAAACCACTGGAGAATATGGATACCTGCCTGAACAGGTTTTTAATGCAGAAAAAAATGCCCTATTATGAGAAATCAATTTATCCTTTTTTTTTTGCAGATGATATGATCTTATATTTGGAAAAACCTAAAGACCTCACCAAAAAAACTATTAGAACTTATAAACAAATTTGGTAGAGCTGCAGGATACAAAACCAACATACAAAAATCAGTAGCATTTCTATGTACCAACACTGAACAATCTGGGAAAAAATTAAAAAGTAATTCCATTTATAGTAGCCACAAATAAAATTAAATACATAGGAATTAACCAAAGAAGTGAGACTCTGAAGTGAAAACTATAAATCACAGATCAAAGAAATTTAAAAGGACACAAAAAAATGGAAAGATATGCCAAGATAATGGATTAGAAGAATCAACATTGTTAAATGTCATTCTACCCAAAGCAATCTGCACATTCAGTGAAATCTCTATCGAAATGCAAATGACATTCTTCACAGGAATAGAAAAAAATCCAAAAATTTATATGGAACCACAAAATACCCAGAATAGCCAAAAACATCCTGAGATAAAAGAACAAAACTGGAGGAATCATATTACCTGATTTCAAATCATACTATAGAACTACGGTAACAAAAACAGCATGATACTGACATAAAAAGAGAGAAATAAATCAATGGAACAGAATGCAGAACCCAGAAACAAATCCATACATCTACAGTGAACTCATTTTTGACAAAGTTGCCAAAGACATACATTGGGTAAAAGACAGTCTCTTCAATAAATGGTTCTGGAAAAACTGGATATCCATTTGCAGAATAATGAAACTAGAATCCTATCTCTTACCATATACAAAAATCAAATCAAAATGATTAAAGACTTAAATCTAAAACCTGAAACTATGAAACTACTAGAAGAAAAATTCAGAAAAATCTCCAGGACATAGTTCTGGCAAAGATTTCTTGGGTAATACCCCACAAGCACAGGAAACCAAAGCAAAAATGGACAAATGGGATCGCATCAAGTTAAAAAATTCTGCACAGCAAAGGAAACAATCAACAAAGTAAAGAGACAGTCCACAGAATGGGAGAAAATATTTGCAAACTACCCATCTGACAAGGGATTAATAACCAGAATATATAAGGAGCTCAAACAACTCTACAGGAAAAAATCTAATAATCCAATTTTAAAATGGGCAAACTATATTAATAGTTATTCTTCAAAAGAATACATACGAGTAGCAAACAGGCATATAAAAAGGTGCTCAACATTGTTGATAATAAGAGAAATGCAAATCAAAACTACAATGAGATATTGTCTCACCCTAGCTAAAATGGCTTATATCCAAAATACAGGCAATTACAAATGCTGGTGAGGATGTGGAGAAAAGGAAATCCCCATACACTGTTCATGGGAATGCGGATTAATATAACTGCTATAGAGAACAGTATGGAGATTCCTCAAAAAACTAAAATGAGAGCTAATACACCCAAAGGAAAGAAAATCAGTATATCAAAGAGATACCTGCATTCCCATGTTTATTGCAGGACTATTCACATTAGCTAAGAATTGGAAGCAACCTAAGTATCCATCAACAGATGAATGGAAAAAGAAAATGTGGTACATAAATACAATGGAGTACTATTCAGCCATAAACAAGAATGAATGAGTTTCAGCAATTTGCCACAATATGGATGGAACTGGAGGTCATTTTGTGAAGTGAAATAAGCCAGACACAGAAAGACAAACTTCACATGTTCTCACTTATTTGTGGGAACTAAAATTATTAAAACAATTGGACTCATGGAGAGAGAGTGTAGAAAGATGGTTGCCAGAGCCTGGAAAGGGTTGTCAGGTGGTGTGGGAAATTGAGATGGTTAATGGGCTCAAAAACATGGTTAGACAGGATGAATAGGATCCACTATTTGATAGCACAATAGGGTAACTATAGTCAATAATAATTTAATTGTACATTTTAAAATAACACAGTATAATTGGTTGTTTGTAACACAAAGAATAAATGTGTGAGGGGATGGATTCTCCATTTACTATGATGTGATTATTATGCCTTGCATGTCTGTATTAAAACGTCTCATGTAACCCATAAGTATATATACCTACTATGTACCCACAAAATTAAAAATTAAAAAATAAATTTCCCTGTTGTGGAAACAAATTGCAACAAATAACATTTATTAGTGAGGACAAAAATTGTATTTTTGGACAGGAAAAAGAAGGGATAGGCTAACTCTACTGTTTTGTGCAAATGCAGTTGAGTTTATAATCAGAACTTCTCAAATCTGTAAAGCTGCTACCCACCCCCAACCCCCCATCCTTGAAGGGAAACTATATAGCACCAGCTTTCAGTCTTTTGGTCGTACAAAAAGAAGGCCTGGAAGATGAGAACCCATTTTCTGGATTGATGCTTTGTCCCTGAAGTCAGGAAATACCTTGACAGCAAGGGACATCCTTTTAAATTTCTTTTGATACTGACAATGCCTCTGACCACCCAGAGATCCAGGAGATCAACACCAAAGACATGGAAGTTGTCTACTTGTCCCTAAACACAACCTCTCTAATTTAGCCTCTAAATCAGGGGTCATAAGGACTTTTAAGGCTCATTACACACAATACTCTATAAAAAAGATTTTCAATGCTATGGAAAAGAACTTAGAACATCATGAAAGTCTGGAAGATACACTATTTAAGAAAAAACATAAAAGTCATCAAGCCAATAATAAATTCCTGCTGGAGAAAACTGTGTCCAGATGTGTGTGCTTTCACAGGATTTACAACAGAATCAATCAAGGAATTCAGATGATATTGTGGGTTTGCCAAAAAAGGTGGAATGGAATGTAGAGTTTCAAGATACAGATCTTGAAGAAATTCAAGATCTAATAGAAACTACACCAGAGGAATTTGCAGAAGACAACTTGATGGAGATGAGTGCTTTTGAACCAATGCCAGATGATGAGGAAGAAGACATAAAAGAAGTAGTACAAGAAAACAAACTGACATTAGACATCTAGCAGAAGGATTTCAATTATTTAAGACTGTATTTGATTTCTTTTACAACAGGGACTCTTCTATGATATGTGCACTGAAACTAAAGCAAACAGTGGAAGAATTGGTAATATATAGAAACATTTTTAGAGAAATGAAGAAAAAGTCAGACAGAAATTACAATGTATTTCTATAAAGACACACAGAGTATGCCTGTTTCTCCTGCCTCCCCTTTCATGTCCTTCAACTCTTCTGCCTGTGTCACTCCTGAGGCAGAAAGACCAACTCCTCCTTTTCTCTTCCTCCTTACCCTATCTCAATGTGAAGACAATGAAGATGAAGAAATTTAGGATGATCCACTTCTACTTAATAAATAGTAAATACTGTATATTTCTTTTTCCTTATGATTTTCTTAAAGACATTTTCTATTTTGCTTACTTTATTTCATGAATATTGTATATAGTACATATAATATACAAAATCTGTGTTAATCAACTATTTATGTTATTAGTAAGGCTTCCAGTAAACAATAAGCTATTAGTAATTAAATTTTTGGAGAGTCAAAAATTATACATAGATTTTGACTGCACAGGGGAGTCAGTGTCCCTAACTCCTGCATTGTTAAAGGGTGAACTGTATTTGAACTAGGGTTCTGGATCCGTCTGGTGGACAGCATCACAGAGTATAAACCCAAGTTCTAAATATAAAAGCAGTGTAAGTGCCTAAGCAAGACTGGAATATGATACTTGGAGTTAAAACACTATATATGCAATGGTATTTGCCACATTTGTTTGTGTATTCTCATATTTCACATACTCACAGATTTTTCCTTTTTTTTTTTTTTGCTTTGAAAGAATACCTCTTACTTCCAGAAACATTCTTAATTGCATTAAATAATTTTATAATTGACATATTAAAAGTGGACCTCAATAATCTTTATCTATTAAGAAAGGGTAAATTAAAGCACATTATTAAAGCTAATAGTACACGATTACCTATTGTTTACTCGGGATGGGACTGGGAGGAAGGAAGACTGAGTCAGCATTGGTTCTTCCTTAGCCAGTTTCTCTTCCTCTTTCTGATCATTTTCTTGCATCAGTCTCCCTCCCAAATTGATAATATGACAAAAGAAATGTGTGGCTATTCGAAAGCTTACTAATTTATATAAAAGATCAGAGAGCCTGAAAATAGCCTAAGATATTTACCTAGTCAAGAACCAAAGGAAGATGTAAGTGAGGGAGGAAAGAGTATTGAGATGTAGCTTCTTATGAATAAGGGAGAAGTAGACCACATCAAGAAAGTATTTTTATGCATGTTTATCTTTCATCAAAACTCTGGACTGAAGAATGGAGATGAGAGCAATTGTGCTATCTTTCCCTGCCCTGTGGAATTGCTTGGTATCAAGTTTTGAACCTTAAACTTTTAAGTAATTAACCATGTATTACAGTTATTTTTTAGGTTTGTTTTGCTTCATTATTACAATTATATTCTCTTCGGAGGCAGGAACTTAGTCTTAAACTTCTGAATCTGCTAACTAGTGGATGGATATATGATGGTATTGAATGAATATTAATTAATGTGATTAAGGTCAAGATGCAGAGTTGAAATTATTCAATTAGCAGATAATCCAGATTGCCATGTTCAGAAAGAGAGCTGAAACTATATTAGTTTTTTTCTATTACAATTATGTGCATCAATGTATTTTCTAAAAAGTAGTATTATTGTAAAAATGAAACTGGTATTGCTTCTAGTAGCAACCTGAAAGTGAATTTTATATCATAAGAGCAACACATACTAAAACAAAAGCATGGTAAGCGTTTATGTGGTTCTATCTTGATTATTGTCAAGACTGCATACAGGGAAAGGAACAGTTGTCAAATGTATAGCGTTAGAAAAAATAGAGATAACTCATGGCCCAGAGTTACTATTCTTTAAATCAAATGTCATGTTAATTGTCCTGTTTTTGCCTGAAGTTGCAGAACTGCTAGGCTAACAATATTTTGACTTACTCTGCATATTTAACTTTATAGTTTAGTTTATTGGGGAAGAGGGAGACTGAAAAATATGCTATGTCTCAGTGCTGACGTTTCCTTCATAATAACCTTTGGGCATAAAACGCAGGGTCATCTATGGCAGCAGCAAGAGGTGGCTGACAAAATCTCAGAAGTTTTCGGGAAAGTGTTTTAGCATCTCTGATTTTCTCCTTTCTTTCTTTCTTTCTTTCTTTCTTTCTTTCTTTCTTTCTTTCTTTCTTCCTTCCTTCCTTCCTTCCTTCCTTTCTTTCTTTTCTTTCTTTCTTTCTTTTTTTTTTTTTGAGACTGTCTTGCTCCGTGAGCCATGCTGCAGTGCAGTGGTGCTATCTCGGCTCACTGCAACCTCTGCTTCCCGGGTTCAAATAATTGTCTCAGCCTCCCGCATAGCTGGGAATACAGGCACATACCACCACACCCGGCTAATTTTTGTATTTTTAGTAGAGAGGGGGTTTCACCATCTTGGTCAGTCTGGTCTCAAACTCCTGACCTCAGGCGATCCACCCACCTCAGCCTCCCAAAGTGTTGGAATTACAGGAGTGATTTTCTTAATAATATAATGTTAGCATATAATCTACCCTAACAACAGAAAAGGGGCAAGGGTATGCAAAGCTGGATGAAAAGGAAGTTTTGGAAATGTCTCCTTTTCTCTTACTTAAGTGATTATCTCTACAAAATACATAATGGCAGTGGTCCTTTGACTCTAAAGCTAATTCCAATTAACAATGTTTTTGATGGGCCACAGCAATAATATTTTGTTGTAGGGTCATTTATTTCTCCTTCAATGAAAAAGCTCTCTAAAAGACAGCTACAACCAGGCTACAGGACACAGACAGAGAAATCAATGTTAAGAATAATGGCTTGAGTCCAGAGAATAGGATGCTGTGGTGTATGAGTTTCCTTCTTTATTTAATGTTTTTATTAATAGAAGAAAAATTAAATAAATAACTGCTCCTTCTCTTCTCTTCTTCCCACCCCTCTCCTCCTTTTCTCCACTATCCTCTCTAACTAGAAAAAGAGAGATTAGGAAACTTGATTAACATGTCCTAATTCACTGGCTCACTCTCGTCTTTTTGAAACATACGTTTTCTTTCCCTAAGTGTGCTCTGTCATGCGTATGTTCATGTGTATTACAGGACAATGCTACTGAGCTGACATGTGTACACATGATCGGGCCAGCTGAAGGGACTTAGCACTCACTTGACAAGTGCTGCAAAAGACAGCCTTGCATCAGCAGCTTAGTAAAGGTGAAAGGCAAAGAAGTTAAAGGTCTTCTATTGTTCTCTAACCAGAGCATCTTTAACCACTGGGGACTCAGAGCTCAATGCTGTTTCCAACCTAGAAAACTCTATACACTTAACCGACTCACTGCTTTTCTTCCCTCCTCCACCCCCATCTTATGAAGGGTATATTTCATTATATAGTTTTGTGTCTAAGAATTGTTTCATTACATTTTGTTATACCTATCTATTCTTTTTCTTTTCTTTTTAAAAGATAATTCACCATCTTGAATTACCTCTTTCTGAAAATTTGATCACATATTAGAGTAAAAACAAATAGACTACTTTGATTATATAATACACCATAAAAGTAACAATACATTATAAACCACAAAATTAACTAACTATTTCTATGCTTTTGGTGACATCCTTTTTTCATTTTGCTTTGTTTTTCAAGAAAGCATGAGAAGCACAGAGTAGGTACTTGTACTGGCTGTTGAATGAACTGTTGTTATATTTATGTTAAGTCTATAAAAAAAGAAAGCTATTAATTTATTATTTTTGTCTCTAAAGCCACTGACCATATCAAGCCTTATATTTTTTCAATATTTACTTTCAAATTTTATGTTTATATTTTAATTTTGATTGAAAAAATTTAATTGTATATGCTTTTGGGATAAAATATGATACAATGATGTATGTATACAATGTGTACTGATTAAATCAAACTTATTAACATACCCATCAGCTTCCTTACCCGTAATTTTTTTATGGTGAGATAAATATGCTACTTTAACTGGTTTTCTTCTGCTTCTTTTACTATATTTTACAATATATCTTTATAATCTTCTGGTTATCCACATATTTCCATATTAATATTTTGTTTATTTTATACTTTTCAAAATGTATTGCTTTATAATTAATGATTTTGACTTAGTTTCTATGTATTAAATTTTACTATGCATGTTTTTTCCATTTTTAACAAATTTTATTCCTTTGAAAATATAAAAACATTTTATTGATTATATTTCATTTCTTATTTAATTATTTTCATTTTTAACCTCTACTACCAGTGTTATTTATTTTATCTTATCGATAGTGTAATGGTTTCCACTTATTTATTTATACTTCTTTAATTTTATTTTTAAAAAGCTTTTGGTTTATTCCATTTTAAATTTTAATCATTATATTAATTAACTTTAATATTTCTATTAAAATTTTTTTATGCTTTCTTATCTTAATGACCAGCAAGAGGCTAGTGCAAGTAGGTGGTATTGTTAAGTATTTGATAGAAATTTACATTAAAAATAAGACTTGATTGTAAGACCTCCTTTCAGCTGCTGCTACCATTGTTCTGACTCCTCCGGGGAAATGTCATTTTTTTTCTAAACATAGGACTACTAAAGCGCAAAGCTCATTGTAATTCACAGACACCTAATTAATAATCCTCAGTACAAAATGACTCTCTCCATATAGACAATATATTGAATTACTTTGAAGGTGCTGTTTCTAAATTTATGAGGAAAACAGTGTCCTAAATTTTAAGCTATATGATAGGTCATGCAAATAAAATGTCACAGTACAGAGGGAGAAAGTACATGAAAGTTGTATCAGGACAGGATTATTCTCATATGTATTCCTGCCCTGACCCTGTGTAGGAATCAGGTAATGCCAGCCTTCAAACATTCGTTAGCCCTGGGAAAAGGGCACTGCAGAGGGCCGTGTGCTGCTATCTCTGTTCCTTCTCACCAATATATTGGTGTTGGATATTTGTTCTCTACCACTGCCTCTCTGGATGCCAAGACTCTAATATCTGTTTTAGATGTTTTTGAAAGGGGATAGGGTGTCCACATAGGGCGGTTCTGGTAAGACTCATCAAAGTTTTAGAGGAAGTGTGAAGATCTCTTCTACTTCACTGAATAATCAATAGGTAGCAATCACAGGAGTCAGACAAGCCAGAGCTGCAGTGGCTCTCCAGCAAGTAAATTACTGCACATAGTATTCTGGCTTCGGTTTGTTCACCACATGTTTCCCAGTGCTAGACTGATTTGTTACAACAATGTGGGACTCTGAAATTGAGCTGACTTCTGTGGGACTCTGCTTCTCCTCATGTGTTATTCCTATAGCCATTCTCTTCTTCTGACTCCCAATCTTTTCTATAGTTACTTTATTCTGATCTTCCCACACAGCCCAGGTGACATGATTCTATTCTGTGTATCCAGCAAGGGGACAGTAGCTACATCATTTTATTTACTGACCTTCGTAACTTCCTGCAATTTTCTTCCACTGCCCCTCAGAACATGAAAATTATTACATATGATTGATCCACTTCCCAAGTAGTCTTATGAAGTGGCAAATTCTGTATTATCTTCTTGAATGAGTACTCATACCTGTATAAATTTTTCATTTCTTTTAAAATACTCCTCTTTTGTTAAAATAATCAGTGAATTCTATCCTGTGAAAGAGAAAATTATTCAGACATCCTGGAGAATCCTCCAGTAACCAGGTAAGTATGTCTATGATGACTTGGTCTAGAGAGGTTGGTCTGCTAAATTCCAGCTCAGGTACTAGGAGAATAGACAGATCGTCAGTTGATGGAAATTATGCTACATACTGAAATATTTATCTAAATCCAGATTTTACGTGGCATGCCTTGTTGTAAAAATGATACCTTTTTAAAAATTCAGCTCTTACAATAAAGATCCTGGTTGCTGTTTAAAAATAATGTTTTATATATATAAATTATATATATAATTTATATATACATTTATATTTATTTATATTTATTTGTAACATATAATATATAATATATATAATTTATATATATATATAATATATAATAATATATATAATTTATATATATATAATATATAATAATATATATTATATATAATATATAATATTATATATAATATATATTATATATATAGAGAGAGAGAGACAGAGTCTCGCTTTGTCGCCTAGGCTGGAGGGCAGTGGCACGATCTCGACTCACTGAAAGCTCTGCCTCCGGGGTTGACTGCAAGCTCTGCCACCCGGGTTCACGCCATTCTCCTGCCTCAGCCTCCGGAGTAGCTGGGACTACAGGTGCCCACCACCACAACCGGCTAATTTTTTCTATTTTTTAGTAGAGACGGGGTTTCACTGTGTTAGCCAGGATGGTCTCGATCTCCTGACCTCGTGGTCCGCCTGCCTCAGCCTCCCAAAATGCTGGGATTACAGGAGTGAGCCACAGCGCCAGGCCAAAAATAATGTTATATTTTTAAAAGAAGACGTACAAATGGCCAAGAAATATATGAAAAAAAGTTCTACATCACTAATCATCAGAGAAATGCAAAACTACAACAAGATGTCATCTTACCCCAGTTAGAATGGCTATTATGAAAAGATAAAAAAAAAAACATATATTGATGAGGGTGCAATACACACCATTGGTAGGAATGTAAATTAGTACAGTCATTATGGAAAGTAATATGGAGTTCCCCCCCAAAAAAAACTAAAAATAGAACTATTGTATAATTCAGAAATTCCACTACTGAGTTTGTAATCAGAGGGAAAAAAATCAGTTAGTTTATAAAAGTGATACCTCCACTCCTATGTTTATTGCAGCACTATTCACAATAACAAAGATGTGGAATCAACCTAAGTGTTCATTAACAGATGAATGTATAAGTAAAATGTGGTATGTATACACAATGGACTACTATTGACCCCTAAAAAGAATGAAATCCTATCATTTGCAGCAACGCAGATGGTACTGAACATCATCATGTTAAGTGAAACAAGTCAGACAGAGAGAAACAAATATTGCATGTCTTCACTCCTATGTGGGAGATAAAAAAGTTAATCTTATGGAGGTAGCAGGTAGAATGATAGATACCAGAGGCTGGGAAGGATGTGTCAAGGGGGCTAGGGTGGGACGGAGAATGAAGAAAGGTTGACTAATTGGTAAGAACATACAGTTAGGTAGAGGGGATACTTTCTAATGTTCCATAGCACAGCAAGGTAACTATAATTAGGAACAATATATTCTATATTTCAAAATAGCTAGAAAAGAGAATTTTGAATGTTCCCAACACATAAAATTATACATGCTTGAGGTAATGAATATACTAAATACCCTGCCTAGATTATTACACGTTTTATTCATGTAACAAAATGTTACATATTCTATAAATATGTACAAACATTATTGTTAAAATACAAAGTTACATGTTTGAGGGTAAAAATAACATTTGTTAGATAAGAAAAGAAAATAATTTGTACATACGTGTATACATATCAGAGGTAAGGGCAGGTTTCCAACCTGGTCTCTCCAAACTCCAGTGAATAATCCTTGAGAGCCCTATGTATAGGACAGTACTCTTGTCTTCGGTAACTTGCACAGTTTCCTAGTAAGGTGGGCATGAATGGGTGAAGTGTTTGCTCCCTTCCTTCTCTTTTAGTTGATTGGTATAAGCATGGGCATTGTAGTGATGCAGATTGTTTCAATTGTGGTTCCACCACCTTCTAGGTTTGTCATCTCAGTGTTTTCATCCATTAAATGGAGGGAATAATAGAGTTATTTTAAATGTTAAATGGAATTGTGCATGTAAACAGCTTAGTTCAGTGTTTGGTATATAGTAGATGCCTAATAAAATGTTAGTTATCATTATTTATTTTATATGTTTCTCAGCAGAAGTAAAAATTTCCGGAGTATTGAACATCAAGAGGGTCATTCAGTGAATCTGAAGGGACTCTTCTTGGAATTATTAAAAATTAGGAGAATTGCCCTCTCAAAGATATCTGTACTGGGGGAGCAGATAGGGAAGTGAGAGGACATAATTTCCCACTTACAAGCCGCGCTAAGAATTGCTGACATTTTGGCACACAGGATGTGAAATCTGGAAATTTTTTATATCTCTATGATGGTGACTAGTGTCATAGACACCATTGTATTTACGCCCTACATATTCATCCTTAGAATGGATATTTTGGATTTGGGGAATGAAAATACTTTTGTCTCTCTAACCTTGCCAGAGCTCTTTCAGCATCTGTTTTTTTTTTTTTTTTTCTATTATTGGACTGTGATTTTCAAGGACTGAGAAACATGAAATGGAGTAAATGGCAGTATGTTTGACTGATTAACATTTAATGACTGAGTATTTATTAAAATTTTCACGGGTATTTTTAGAGAAAAGCATTCACTCCATTTCTTACTAACAAATAATGGCATTCTGTTTTATTTGTTTCATATTTGAGAAAACATAGGCACAACCTTCTAGACACTACTTTAGTAAGGATGGTTACCTGTAAAATAATAGGAAAATAAAATAGAGATACATAATTGAACATTCAGACTACCTGAGATCTTACTAAATTTAAGTTGTTCTGTAAATATATTGTTGCTTTTAAGAATCTCAAGAATGATAAGCCCTTATGCCTGGGGTTGGGAAATAGAATCAAAAATATAAGTGAATCCACAGTTACACCTGTAATAAACATACATATCAGTTATTATATTCTGGATAGAGTTCCAAGCTATTTATAAGTATTTGCTCACTCATTTTTCATAAACTATAAGGGAGGAATAATTTTTATCACAGTTTTTCAGATAGGAGACTGAGGAATATGTAAGCTATTTGGTGGTCAGACCTTTAGTAATCAAATCTGTGCTCTTAATTCATATTGCAGGTTTCTTTCAGCCATTTACTTCAAAAACTAAATTCTTAGTGTTTGTTAGACAGAGACTGCTCCCTGGACATATTTCATTTATCTATTCATTCATTCTTTCTTTTATTCATTCTCTTTTAAAGCCCATATTAATTGATTACCTATTATATATCAGGTATTGTATTAGTCATAGGGAATCACAAAACAAATAAGACAGGGTCTTTTCCCCAGGCAAACAACTTTACTTGTTTGCTTTCTATCTTTATATTTCTTTCTTGTATTTGTTTCAAAAGTCATCAAAATATGACTACATATAGCAGATATGTACAGTTTAAATAATAAAAGTAAAATAAACACCTATGTACTTAACACCAAATTTAATAAACAGAAAATTATCACAAACCTTAAGCTTCTTCTTTCTCCAAAAGACAAATACCTTTCTGTATTAATCAAATCATAGTTTTCTCATAGGTGTACGGCATTTTTAAGTTAACTAAATATTGTATTTTTAAGTTTGCTTATTTTTAAATGTTTCATAAATGTATTGGTTTGGTACTTATTGTTTGCTATCTCCTGTACTTTTTGTACGTTCAACATCACATTTTTGTTGCTGAAGGTAACATTAGTCCATCCCACTCTAAGAATAAGTAATTTATCCATTCTGTTTTGGTTGACATTTGGATTGTTTTCCATTTTTTTCTGCTATGAAAGTTGCTACATAGAGTATTTTTATAGTTTTTTTCTAGAGATAAATCTAGAAGTCAGATGACTGAGTTGTAAAGTATGCTCATTTTCCACTTTATGTCCCAAAGGAATTTTAGCAATTTAAATTCACATTAGTATATAATAGTTCCTATCATAATATTTATATTTCAGGGTCCTATCAAGAAATACATTGAGCACTCAACTCGGTAATTTGAGAAGAGTTTAACTGAGGGATTATTTATACTGGATATGGTCAAAAAGAAGCCAGTGAGGCATAGTGAAATACTCTAAGGTTAGCAACATCAAAGAAGTGTTTCCATCCCTATCCCTAAAGGTCAAAGAAGGAGAGGTTCCTGGAACTTGAAGTGAGTTGCTATATGGAAAGGGTCCCCTAATGTGAGTCGTACCTAAGCTTTGAGATACAGTAGAGGGACACCAAGACCTGCAATGACCTGGTAAGGAAGCAGCTCGGGGAAGAAGTACTCTGAGCTCACTCTTCTTGCTCTCCAACCTTACATTTGAAATTCTCCTTTTTTTGTCATTTGCCTTCTAATTTTATTTATTTATTCATTTTTAAACTTTTTTTATTTCCATGGGTTTTGGGGGAAGAGGTGGTGTTTGGTTAAATGGATAAGTTCTTTAGTGAGTGATTCCTGAGATTTTTGGGGCACCCATCATCTGGGCAGGGTACACTGTACCCTATTTGTGGTTTTTTTATCCCTCACCTGTCTCTCAAACTTTCCTTTGAGTCCCCAAAGTGCATTGTATCCTTCCTATGCCTTTGCATCCTCATAGCTTAGCTCCCACTTATGAGTGAGCACATATGGTGTTTGGTTTTATATTCTTGAGTTACTTCACTTAGAATAATGGTCTCCAGATCCACCCAGGTTGCTGCGAATGCCATTATTTCATTCCTTTTTATGGCTGAGTAGTATTTCATGAAATACTATCCATGGAATATCATGGAATACTATACCATGAAATACTACATGTGCCATTGTGATGGCACAATAAATTGATTGTGGCATCAATCAATCTCATTGATTGATGAGCCTTTAGGCTGGCTTTATAGTTCTGCAATTGCAAATTGTGCTGCTATAAACATGTGTGTGCAAGTATCTTTTTGTATAATGATTTCTTTTCCTCTGGATAGATACCCAGCAGTGGGATTGCTGGATCAAATGGTAAATGGTAGTTCTACTTTTAGTTCTTTAAGGACACTCCACACTGTTTTCCATAGTGATTGTACTAGTTTACATTCCCACCAACAGTGTAAAAATGTTCCCTTTCACCACATCCCCACAAATATCTATTACTTTTTATTATTTTTTGATAATGGCCATTCTTGCAGGAGTAAAGTGGTATCACATTGTAGTCTTAATTTACATTTCCCTGATCATTAGTGATGTTGAGCCTTTTTTCATATGTTTACTGGCCATTTGTATATTTTCTTTTGAGAATTTTCTATTCATGTCCTTAGCCCACTTATTTGGTTTTTTTCTTGCTAATTTGTTTGAGTTCCTTGTAGATTCTGGATATTAGTCCTTTGTCAGATATGTAGATGGTGAAGATTTTCTCCCAGTCTGTGGGTTGTCTGTTTACTCTGTTGATTTGCTTATTTTGCTCTGCAGAAGCTTTTAATGGCTGATACCAATAAAGCATTGAAAGACATGGTAGTACATCAATCTGTCCACACACGTTAGCCTTCCAGACACAGAGCCCAGTAGCATTGAGAAGCAAGTACATTTGATATTCGTAGCTACACTTGATAGCTTCAGACATTTTCATTTGTGTCAAGCTGGTGGGTGTGAAACAGTCCCTGATAATTAATGACATAGAATATCCTTTCATGTCTTTATCAAGCATTCATTTTTCTTCTATAAAATTACTATTTGTAGTTTTGATCATTTTTATAGGTTGTTTGTATTTTCTCTTATTAATTTAGAAGAGTTATTGATATAGTCTGTATAATAATTTGTGTTGGTATTAGAATTAGAAATGCCTTATCTCAGTGTTTGGCTTGGGTTTTCATTTTTATTTGGAGTTTTTTGAAGAAAAAAATAAGTTTTAGTATTTAAAGAAGTAAAATTTACCATTTATTCTTATAGTTGTTGCATTTGAGGTCTTTCTAAATCCTCTACTACTTCAAGATTTTTTTTCTTGTATCTGATGTTAAAAGAGTTAGATAGTGACTTCCATACTCACCACTTTAACTTATTCAGAATCATTCTTTCCACTTAAATTCCACTATTCCACATAAATAACAAGTTGTTTCATTACTGTTCGTGAAATAGTCCTACTTGGGTTTACATTTGTGCATCAGTGTGGTTTGAGTTTTCAACTATCTGCCACTGATTTCTTTGATCCTCCCTGAATCAATAGTATGTTATCTTAATCACTGAAATTTTACCATAGCGCAATATTTGGAAGAGAAATCCTCCCATCTTGTTCTCATTCCTTAGGAGTGTCTTAGTTCTTCTGGGCCATTTGTTTTATTACTTTAGAATTAACTTGTCAAATTTCTGGAAAAACCCTACTGTTATTTATAAATAAATCTGATCTATAAATCCATTTGGAGAGATTTGATCATTATAACACTGCTATCTTTCAATTTATATTTTTAATTACTTTTCAATAATGTTTTATATATTTCTGCATAAGTATTTTACATATTCTGGTAGGTTTATTCTTATGCATCTTATTTTGTTGCTATTATGAATGTTCTCTAGTTGCATACTTTTTCTGTTTGTTGCTTGGGTGCAGAATTTATTCATTTAAATTGATCTTACATAGAGCAACCTTGAAAAAATCTCTTAATTCTAAAAAATTAATTGTTGATTCTCTTGGAGGGAACTTCAATGCATGCAACTATTTGTAAGTAACAATAGCTTAATTCATTCTTTTCTCATTGTGATATTTTCCTTACATTTTTCTTAAATTATTGTACAGACTAGGCAAATGATCAAAAACAGTAATCATAATGAGTATCATATTGTGGTCATAATTTGAAAATGAATCTAGGTAATATTATACTAGTAAGAGCAATATTTGGTATAAATATTATTGTACAAGTTAAGGAAGTTGGCTTTTTATTATTAATTTGCTAAGATTTACTTGCACATGGTTGTTCTCTTCTGGCTGGGTTTCTACAAATATCCAGTTCCAGATTCCAGGAAAAATAATTAAGATTAATAATTAACAGTTAAGATTGTTTTGCCACTAGATTTACTGAAAAATTGCAAAGTAAAAATTTAGTTAAGAATTAAACTCGATTCTCCAGCCAAGATGGCTGACTAGAAAGCAACTAGAGTGTGCCACTCTCAGGGATAGAAGAAAGAATGGTGAGTAAGCACAAAGTCTTCAACGGGATCATCCAGGGGTGCACACTAGGCTTCACCAAGAAATTAAGGTGACCTACTGAGAACAGAGAGGAGTGAGATAGGACAATGGCCTGAGAGTGGCATGGAGCCAAGGGAGGCCCCCCCCCACAGCGAAAAGGTGAGGAAGTGAGAGTCCCCAAGGACCCACACTTCTGCCTTGAACCTTTGCAACCTTGAGCTAAAGAGATCCCTCATGAGCTCCTCAGTGGGGCCTTCAGACTGACATGGAGAGCTGTGTGGTCTCGGCAGAGCTGCCATTCAGGCACACAAGGAGTTCCAGGAGCCATGGATCCCTGAGCACCATGGCACCAGTGGCTACAGCTCTAGCAAGGGGTGAGGCCAGGCTCCTTCACATGCCCCCAGAATAGGGGCCATATCCACAGGGCTAGACAATAGATGGACTGTGGGCCTAGTCTTCACTGAACCTCATCAGATGGTGCCCACTGCACTGGCACCCTAGCACAGCCACCCCAGGTCCACCTGAGCTCTCTGGCCAGGAGCAGCTTTGCACTTCCCTGGTATGGAGCTCCCAGGGAAGTGGGAGTAGGCAGGTCACCATTTCTCCTGCTTTGCAGCCCTAGCTCCTATTGTCCTCAGGCTCAGGGGGGAGCATAGTGATCACAGACTAACAGGGACACCCAGCACCTTGCAGCTGCCTTACGGAAAAGCAGTCAGATTGTTTTCCATATAGGGCCTCCTCTACTATGCCTCACTGGACAGGGCCCCCTGACTTGGTACCCCAAGGACCCTTCCACCAGGGCTTTGGGTCGGTAGCAGCTCTGTGCTTCCCTGGGAGGGAGCTCCCAGAGGGAGCCAGGAGGCTGCTATTTTTGCTGCTCAGCAAATCCTATGAATATACACACCATGGAATGCTACACAGGCACAAAAAAAGAATAAGATCTTGTCATGTCAAGGGAGGTGATTGGAATATGGGGGCAGTTTCTACCATGCTGTTTTCATGACAGTGAGTAAGTTCTCATGAGAGCTGATGGTTTAAAAGTGTATGGTGGTCCCCTGCCACCTCCTGCCACCACGGAAAATATACCTTGCTTACCCTTCAACATCTTCCATAATTGTAAATTTCCTGAGGCCTCCTCAGCCATGCAGAACTGTGGGTCAACTAAACCTTGTTTATTAATAAATTACCCAGTCTCAGGTAGTTCTTTATATCTGTGTATAAACAGAGTGATACAACTACCAAACAGAACAAGCCCAGCACCAGTCAGGATGACTGCCAAATTTTACCAGATATATAAAAAAGAGCTGAAACTATTCTTTCAGAAACAGTTCCAAAAAATCGAGGAGGAAAAATTGCTCCCTAGCTTATTCTCAGGCTAGCATCATCTTGATACCAAAACCTGGCAGAGACACAAGAAGAAAAAAATAACACTTCAGGCCAATATCCTTGATGAACTTCAATGAAAAAAAATCTTCACAAAATACTAGCCAACTGAATCCAGCAGCACACGAAAAAACACCAATCTACCATAATCAGGTAAGCTCTATCCCTGAGATGCAAGGCTGGCTTAACATATGCAAATCAATAAATGTGATTTATCACATGATCAGAACTAGAAACAAAAATTACGTGATCACCTCAATAGATGCAGAAAAAGCTTTTGATAAAATTCAACATCTCTTAATGTTAAAAACTCTCAGCAAACGAGGCATTGAGGACCACACTTTAAAATAATAAGAGCCATCTATGGAAACTCAATAGCCAGCATCATTCTAAACAGGCAAAAGCTGGAAACATTACCCTCAAAAACCAGAACAAGACAAGGATGCACTCTCTCTCTCATAATTCCTATTCAACATAATAATGGACATCCTAGCCAGAGCAATCAGGCAATAGAAAGAAAGAAAAGGAGGCCAAGCACGGTGGCTCACGCCTGTAATCCCAGCACTTTGAGAGGCTGAGGTGGGTGGATCACGAGGTCAGGAGATCGAGACCATCCTGGCTAACATGGTGAAACCCTGTCTCTACTAAAAATACAAAAAATTAGCCAGGCGTGGTAGTACGCACCTGTCATCCCAGCTGCTTGGGAGGCTGAGGCAGGAGAATCACTTGAACCTGTGAGGCTGAGCTTGCAGTAAGCTGAGATCATGCCACTGCACTTTAGCTTGGGCAACAGAGTGAGACTCCATCTCAAAAAAAGAAAGAAAGAAAAGAAAAAAGAAATAAAAGACATACAAACAGGAAGAGAGCAAGTCAAACTATTGCTGTCTGCAGACAATATGCTTTTGTAACTAGAAAACCTCATAGTCTCTGCCCAAAATCTTCTTGATCTGATAAGCAACTTCAGGAAAGTTTCACAATACAAACATCAATGTACAAAACTCAGTAGAATTCCTGTACACCAACACTGTCAAACTGAGAGCCAAATCAAGAATGCAATTTCATTTAAAATACTCACAAAAAGAATACAATACTTAGGAATACAGCTAACCAGACAGGTTAAAGATACCTACAGTGACAATTGCAAAATACTGCTCAAAGAAATCAGAGAAGAAAGAAGTAAATGGAAAAACATGCCATGCTCATGAATAGAAAGAATCACTATCATTAAAATGGATATACTGCCCAAAGCAATTTACAGATTTAATACTAATCCTATGAAACTACCAACATTTTTAACAGGCAGAACTAGAAAATACTATTTTAAATTCATACGGAACCAAGAAAGAACCCAGATAGCCAAGGCAATCCTAAGAAAAAAGAACAAATCTGGAGACATCACGTTATCTGACTTCAAACTATACTGCAAGACTATAGTAACTAAAACAGCGTGGTACTGGTACAAAAATAGACACATAGATGAATGGAATAGAACAGATAGCCAAGAAATAATGCTGCACACCTATCTAATCTTTGATAAAGTTGACAGAAACAAGCAAAGGGGAAATGGCTCCCTATTCAATTAATGATGCTGGGACAACAGGCTAAACATATGCAGAAGATTGAACCCCTTCTTAAACCATACACAAAAATGAATTCAGGATGGATAAGGACTCAAATGTAAAACCTAAAGCTGTAAAAATCCTGGAAGTTAACCTAGCAAATAACATTCTGGCCATAGACCCTGGCAAAAATTTCATGACAGACATTGAAAGCAATTGCAAGAAAACCAAAAATTAACAAATTGGATATAATTAAAACAATGAGCTTCTACAGAGCAAAATAAACTATCAAGAGAGTAAAAAGATAATGTACAGAAAGAGAGAAAATAATTGCAAACGACGCATCTGATAAATGTCTAATATCCAGAATCTATAAGGAACATAAACAAATTAACAAGCAAAAAACAAACAACTCCGTTAAAAAGTGGGCAAATGACATGAAAAGATACTTTTCAAAAGAAGACATACGTATGGCCAACAGGCATACAAAAAAATGCTCAACATCACTAATTATTAGAGAAATGCAAATCAAAACCAAAATGAGATACTATCTCACACCAGTCAGAAAGGGTATTATCTAAAAGTCAAAAGGTTGTGGAGAAAAGGGGACACTTATACACTGCTGATGGGAATATAAATTAGTTCAGCCATTGTGGAAAGTAGTATGACAGTTTCTGAAAGAACTTAAATTACCATTCAACCCAGCAATCTAATTATTGGGTATATAACCAAAGGAATATAAATCATTCTACCATAAGGACACATGCACTCATATGTTCATCACAATACTATTCACAATGGTAAAGACATGAAATCAACCTAAATGTCCTGTCAACAGTAGATTAGATAAGGAAAATGTGGTACATATACACCATGGAATACTGCACAGGCATAAAAGAGAATGAGATCTTGTCCTTTGCAGCAACATGGATGCAACCAGAGGCCTAAGCAAACTAATGCTGGACCAGAATACCAAATATAGCACGTTCTCACTTTTAAGTGGGAGCTAAATATTGAGACCATGTAAACACCAAGAAGGAAAAAACAGACACTGGGGCCTACTTGAGGGTGGAGGGCAGGAGGAGGAAGAGGATCAAGAAGCTACCTTTTGGGTACTATGCTTATTACCTGGGTAATGACATAATCTGTAAACCAAACTCCCATGACATGCAATTTACCTCTCTAACTGTCCTGCACATATACCCCTGAACCTACGAGATAAGTTAAAGAAACAAACAGACAAAAGAAGAAATTTAAATGTGCCATAGAAAATAATGAGAAAGCTTAAACTCCTTAAGAGTCAAAGGAATACTAATAAAGCAAAAAAGGATTGTTATTTTTTACTTCCAAAAAAATTAAGTTCCACTTTGAAGGTGTTGATAGTTTTGAATTTTTTATCGAAAATTTTGACAGTTTTTTATGTTTTAGGAAGTGAGTTAAATCATTTTATTTTTAAAAAGCCAGTTTCTTGATTCACCCAAAATATCAGATTATTACCTAGGATTGTTTAACACTGGTCTGATTTCTTTGTTCTATAAACAGAATGCAGTTGTTATTACTACAATTTCAAAAGTGTTATATTCTCCCTTCAGGAAATATGTGTATAGAATAGTATGTGACTGTTTGTATTGTACTTGATTTCCTCTTGGATCTTGACTCCATTTGAAAGAGCTAGTTATAGTCTCAGCATAATCCTGTGGTTAATGACTTTTTCTTTTTTGGTAATTAAATTACATTTTTAAATGACTGCAAGGACCAAAGGGCATCAAATACCCAAGAATGTATCTAATGAAATCACAGTAAGACTACTACACTGACAATCACAAAATATTATTGAAATAAGTTAAAAGCATAAATAAATGAGATATATATCATATTCATAGGTTGAAAGAGTCAGTATTTTACAACGTTACTCTTACCCAAATTTATCAATTAAGTCAATACAATGCCAGTCAAAATGCCAGAAGTTAATTTTTTTTTGCAGAAGTTGACACCCAAAGTGTAAAAATTATATGGAAATACAAAAGCCTGGAATTGCCAAAACAATTTAGAAGAAAGTAAACAAAGCTAATGAAAGTCTACATTACTAGATATTAGGACCTATTATAAACCTGTAATAATTAAGAAAACATGGAATTTGTGCAAGGATAAATAAACTAACCAATGGAACATAACAGAAAGTCCAGAAAGAGAGCCACATATTTATTCTTACCTGATTTGTGAAAAACATGACTCACATGTTATGGGAAAAGTATATACTTTTCAATAAATGGCCTTGAGGCAACTGAATACCTTATATCAATATTATGTGAAAAAATAACTTTAAATGGATTTTATAATGAAAGATAATACATTTTTTGTGAAAAGCATAGGAAAAACTTTGCAACTCTAGAGTAGGCAAAAATTAGTAAACAAGAGAAAAAACACAAGTCCATAAAAATGAAAAAATGAAAATTAGATAAAACTAAGAACTTGTGTTCATTGAAACATACAATTAAAAAAGTAAAAAGGCAAACCAAAGTTAGAGAAGATATTCACAATACATCTATCTAACAAAGAACTTGTATCTAAATAGGCATGCACATATATTTATGTGTGTCTCTACATACAGTTCCTATGAATCAATAAGCAAAAGAGAGACAACCTCCCTCACTCAAAAATGGGCAAAAATGTTGAACAGGTACTGCATAAAGGGCAACATCAAAATGGTTAATAACTATCATAAGTCTTACAAGTGTTGGCAAGGGCATAGAGTAATTAGAATTTCATACACTGCTGATGGAAATGTACATTGGTTAAACCACCTTGGAAAATTTTTAACTATTCCTACTAGAATTAAACATATGTAAAACATTAACATTACAGAAAAATCTCACACAGCTAGTGTGGACAACAAAAGCGAAAAAAAAAAAAGCCAAATACAAACCAATGCATTCTATATTTTTTCAGGTACAAAGAGTAGGAAAAAAAAAGGTACGACTAGTCTATGCTTGTTAGAGGTAAGGGTGGTGGTTAAGCAATGGAAATGGAGATGACTAGAAAGGTACATAAAGGCAATTTCTGAATAAGTGCTAATGTTCTGTTTCTCAACATACTTGCTGGTTTCACTTTTGTGTTAAATTAATCCAGATTCTCCAAATTGGACATTTACAACATATGTGCTCTCCTGTATGTATGTTATCCTTCAATAAAAAGGTTTTAAGATCTATAAGGGCCAGCATTAATAAAACTATTCTCTTTATATATCAGATGGTTTTCATCACTTTGAAATATATTATTTTTTTTAACTCAAACATTAATTGTCACCTAATGAACACACTTCTGATCAAGATAAATACCTGCCGACTGCCACTGAGAGTAGAAAAGCTTGCACTATGCTGATTATAACATTTCATTGTCACCAACTGGATTTGACCCTAACAGAACATTGCCTCATTCTTTATTGTCAGAAAGAAGCATTCAAAGACAATTATTTTTCAACCCAAATCATCATATTTGAAAAATGTTCTTCACAGTTAGGTTGACTTATAGCCAAAACCTTTGTTTAGCAAATCAGGTAATGCAGTTTGTTATCATATATTTTGCAAATAACCGAGCTTGGAGGGGGTTTCACAAAGTCCCACAAATATTTCTGAAATTTAAGATTGCAAGGATACTTTTTGGAATTTATTTATCATTATGCTGAACATTTGATTTAATATGCTTTGAATGTCCTATGCTAAAATTATTTTGACCATGGTTTATTATCAGGGGAATCAGCCCTCAGTATGTCAACGTAGGTTCTTTTCTATTTTCCCTAAGTGTCAGCCGGTCTGAGAAATAAAGGGAAAGAGTACAAAAGAGAGAAATTTTAAAGCTGGGTGTCTGGGGGAGACATCACATGTTGGCAGGTTCCCTAAGCCACAAAACCAGCAAGTTTTTATTAGCGATTTTCAAAGGGGAAGGAGTGTACAAATAGGGTGTGGGTCACAGAGATCACATGCTTCAAGGGTAATAAAAGATCACAAGGCAGAAGGTCAAGGCAAGATCACAAGGTCAGGGTGAAACTAGAATTGCTAATGAAGGTCCATGTCCCACTAGGCACACATTGCCATTGATAAACATCTTAGCAGGAAACAGGGTTCAAGAGCAGAGAACTGGTCTGACAAGAATTCACCAGGCTGGAGTTTCCTAATTCTAGCAAGCCTGGGGGTGCTGCAGGAGACTAGGGCATGTTTCATCCCTTATCTTCAACTGCATAAGGCAACACTCCCAGAGCGGCCATTTTACAGGCCCCCCTCCGGGAATGCATTATTTTCCCAGGGCTGTTAATTATTAATATTCCTTACTGGGGAAAGAATTCAGCGATATTTCTCTTACCCGTTTTTGGTAACAAGAGAAATACGGCTCTGTCCTGCCCGGCACCCAGGCAGTCAGACCTAATGGTTATCTCCCTTGTTCCCTGAACATCGCTGTTATCCTGTTCTTTTTTCAAGGTGCCCAGATTTCATATTGTTCAAACCCACATGCTCTACAAACAATTTGTGCAGATAACACAATCATCACAGGATCCTGAGGCGACATAAATCCTCAGCTTTCGAAGATGACGGGATTAAGAGATTAAAGTAAAGACAGGCATAGGAAATTATGAGTATTGATTGGGGAAGTGATAAATGTCCATGAAATCTTCACAATTTATGTTCAGAGATTGCAGGAAAGACAGGTGTAAGAAATTATAAAAGTATTAATTTGGGGAACTAATAATTGTCCATGAAATCTTCACAATTTATGTTCACAGATTGCAGGAAAGACAGGTGTAAGAAATTATAAAAGTATTAATTTGGGGAACTAATAATTGTCTATGAAATCTCCACAATTTATGTTCTTCTGCCATGGCTTCCGCCGGTCCCTCCATTTGGGGTCCCTGACTTCCCGCAACAGTTTATGGTGCAGAATTTTGGACCCTGATTACTCAATTTTCTTATTTTGAAGAACATTTACAAATGTCTTCTGAGGAAATTAACCACATCTGAAGTAAGACTTTTGAGGAAATGAGCTATATCTTACTGTCTGACTCATCACTCATCACTGTTTCTCAGAGTCCACATGCAATGAATATTGAATAAAATAAATAACATAGTTAAGGCATGTATTTAGACCTTTACCTCAGTAGATTTTTTAATTTTTAAAGCAAATCTTTATTCTCCTTTTGACTAGTTAATATGTAAAATTTTGTCCTCCACAGACTTTACAGCCTCACTATATTAATGTAAAATTAGCTTCTCTAACAAATAATCCCAGATATCTACAGTGCCTTCTAAGGGTGTCCAGAGGTGGGAATACAGTCATTGGTTCTTAGTTTCTGTTTCTGTTTGGGCCAGTAAAGCCTCTTCCTCATGCCTCTTTTCTGCTTACCACTAGAGACAGAAACTAAAAACCAAGGCTTCAGGCTGCTAAAAGCCTAAAACAAAACAAAATAGAACAACAAAAAAATAAGGTTGGTTGGACAAGCTTGCAAAAAAAGTTTACTTCTTGCTTACATCACAGTTACAATAGGTGGCTTATAAAATCACTCCACTCATTTACATTCCAGCCAATCAGAAGTTGACTAAAGCAAAAAGAAATATGCTTAGGAGATTCTTATGAAGCGAGCTTGTAAGCAAAATGCTTTACTTTCATCCTAGCGTATTATCTATTGCTCAATTAAATGGCTACTGCAAGGGAGACTGAGTGTGCAGTCAAGCTGTGTGTCCACAAAGTTAAAGAGAATATAGATTTCAGTGAATAATAGTTCCTGCAACACAACTAATCCTCAAAATATCTTAAATTTTTCTATTTGTTAAATCAGTGGTTAAATCAGTGGTTGGTTAAATCAGTATTTTCTTTTAAATGTAACGTTTTTTGGCACCAGGGACCAGTTTCATGGAAGACAATTTTTCTACAGACCAGGGTGTTGGTGAGTGGTTAGTTTCAGGATGATTTAAGGGTATTACATTTGCTGTGCACTTTATTTCTATTATTATTCCATTTACATTGTGATATATAATTAAATAATTATACAATTCACCATAATGTAGAATCAGTGGGAGCCCTGAGCTTGTTTTCCTGCAACTAGATGGTCCCATCTGGGGATGATCAGAGACAGTGACACCCGAAGTGTGTTGCTTATGTTCACTCTACTTTGTAATTTCATTTTGGTTACTGTCACTACAGAAAACCCTTCTTTCAAAAATGGGATGTTGGAAATGGAAACAAGCTCTTTAGTGTTTTTGTAGCAATCTCAGGATATTCTGCCTTGACTTTAATCTGAACATATGGAGATTTGAAATTGTCTCAAACATACTTTTAAGGCCACCATCATTTATGATCTCAAACAGTTAATCCTCTTACCACGGACAAAGGTGATTTACTGGGCTTATTCACAAATGGGTTGTAAATCCATTCCTTCCCAGTTTGGGGAAGTTTCTGGTTTGGAAGTAATGCTCACACTCTTTTGAAAGCTGAGACAGGTGATCATCCACCAGATGGGAGCAAGAAGGCCCTGGTTCAATCTCTTTCAGAATTTCTGCTAATGTTTGAAACAGGTCAAAAATGTTTACTCGTCACCCCCATAACTCCAGTTTGGCTTTGAATGCAACCATTTTATCTGCCAACTTAAACACAGTAGTTGTTCTCCCCTAAAGTGATAGATTGAGTTTGTTGAGCAGGTTGAATATGGCACACAAGCAAGCAAGTTTTGTGACTCATTCTGTGTCACTGGAATGTACTGCCAGTGGTGACTGTCTGTCTAAAAGAAATCTCTGGAGCACCTCTAATAACTCAAAAACTCTGGTCAGTGATCTACCTTTAGAAACTTCTCTCACTTCTGTGTATAAGAGAGCACTTATGTGCTCTGCATCTGTCTCCTCACAGAGCTGCATCAACAGTCATGAATTAAGGGAATGTACTTTAATGTGGTTGATAGTTTTAATCACATACTCCATGAAAACCATCTGATATATAAAGAGAACATTCTGAAGAATTTTGGCTCTTATAGATTTTAAAAACTTTTTATTGAAGCATAACATACATACAGGAGAGCACATATGTTATGAATGTCCAATCTGGACAATTTGGATTAATTTAACACAAAAGTGAAACCAGCAAGTATGTTGAGAAGACAAACATTAGCAGTAATTAAGAAATTGCCTTTATGTACCTATCTAGTCATCTCCATTGTGTAACCACCACCCTTACCTCTAACAAGCATAGACTCTGCAGAAACAGAGATAAATACCTCACTGACTTTGACACATCTTTTTAATTTTTGCATTTTTGTCATTGGAATGCATCTTAATCAATGACATCTTTGAGTCACAATTGCTCAAGTGGCAATTTTGATGTGGTTGTCATTCTTAGTGTTTTCTTAGTTGTTATTCCTGTTGTCATGACTGGACATCTGCAATTTTTTAATGTTTCAGATAAAAACCATGTAAGAGATATTTGTGAAGGCTCTTACGTGAATCCTGATTGTTGTCTTAGGAACTGTTTAATGACATCTTGTAAGTTCAAGAAGGTATATGCATCAAATTTTGCAGAATTGTATCCAGAGTTTGGAATAATATTTCTGAGATACCACTAAAGCACTTAAAAATGCTGTATTACTAATACTTATGATGGTATGGAAGATAATGTTATAAGGGAAAACTCAGACATTAGTAAGTCTGAGTAAAAAAATTATTCAGAAGTGTCTGAATGTAAAATTATTTTAGAAATTCTTAACCCACTAATTTCACTAGAAAATTTTTATATATGCTCGACATTGATATATAGTAAGACATTTGTATAAATATGCCTAAAATATATTTTAATAAGCATAATAAATATTAAGAAAAACTTACTGGAGTAATTCGACAGCATTTTTTAAATAGACGAAATAACGATGTGTCTTAAACTAGATAGGATTTTGGCTTCAAAGAAATATAATGTATGAGTACAAAGCTCACAAGAGCTCAGTTACGGCTGGAGTTAGATAGATAATAATATTTAGTAGGTGACATATCTTAGAGGAAACAGAAGACCTTGAGTTGAGCCTTGAGAAACAGAATCGTTTAAGGAAAAGCTAAGAAAAACAAGATAAGAGATGATCAGAGAAGCCTAAATAAATTAGGTCAGTCATGGAGGCCATGGAATGAGAAGGAGTTGTCAACAATGTCAAACATTTCTGAAAGTTAAGGATAAGGATGAAAGAAATTTGGTTGAAGTAATATAGATACAAAAATCTTGAAGAAACAAAAAAAAAGAATATGTACTAGATTGATCATTAACTTAACTTGGCCATTAAAGTCATCCAGGGTGATGAAGTTTGGGGTGGAGAGGATGACTGTGAGTTATATGTAGGGACCTTGAGAATTGGCAAGGATGGGTTATGGCTCAATGGAATTGTTTACAAGAGAACTAAGCCCTCCTTTGAAAATGGTAGTAAGGAAGTCACTGATCCCAACTGTAGACTCTGAGTATGTATATTATTCTTTAATAATTAATTTTTCAACTTTATTAATGATACAATTCATTGTATATATGTTGTATGGATATATAAAATAGTGTTGGTATATTCTGTGTGTCCCAGGTTTTGTGATAGTCAGTGCTTTTTATTTTATTTTATTTTTAAAGAGTGTCTGCTTGCAATTTTGTCTCTTTTCTGGAGATATAATGACAAGAAATGAAGTGACCACAATTAGGAACATTTTACCCATGAGTTTGAAATATAGACAACTAGAATACTGTCATGTGTCACTTAATTATGGAGATACATTCTGAGAAATGCATCATTAGACGGTGTCATTGTGCAAGCATCATAGAGTGTACTTAGAAAAACCTAGATGGTATGGCCTACTACACACTTAGTATACATGGTCTAGCCTATTGCTGTTAGGCTACAAGCTTGAACAACATGTTACTGTACCGAATAATGGTGTAGGTAATTGTAACATAATGGTAAGTACTTGTGTATCTAAACATAGCTAAACAGGAAAGTTACAGTAAAAATATAGTATTATAATCATAGAGGACCACCATTGTATATGTGGTCCATTGTTGACTAAAAAATTATGTGGTGCATGGCTATGCACCCATATCCTTCTTTCAAATATTCACTAAAAGCTACTTTTCAAAAATTTCATTACTTTACATCGTTTAAACATGAATTCCTTCTTTTTATAGGAATATATTTCATGTAAGTGGTAACAAAAGCTTATTTATTCCATTTTTATGTATTATTTACAGCAGATTTACTTTCCGAACTGATTTCCACTGGCATCCCAATATCCTGTCACAGAACATATGGGTATGTGTGTACACACACTAGTACATGCATATGTAATTCCACATGTCAATATTGACTCTCTCTTGGAAAAACATCCAACATTCAAATGGTGTGCGCTTATCTGTGGTTTTGACTTCCCATGCATCATTTTCCTCTACTGGTCTGTATTATGATGAATTGAAATTTCCTAGAGTTTTTATTCGTTTAAGATTTCAGTATTCAAATAGTTGCCTGTTGCCTAAGCAATTGGTTTATTCTAGTTTCATGCAGTGTAGCATGAGCACCAGGGTATCTTTCTGACCATTTTCTATATGTTTGTGTTGTTATTTCAATAGCTTTATGAAAGATTTGCCATACTGAGGTTTAAATATTGGGGGTAGTAGAATGATGGTAGTAGTAGTTTGACTTTGGCCAAGTTTGTTGATCTTTCTATCCACACTTTATAATTACCTACAGAAAAGAAGCAATCATCTTGCCTGAAAAATACTTGATAAGGCTTATTGTGTGACAATGGAGTACATGCTACTCTGTCCAAGCTGTCAACACATTTTTTACTATGACATTTGTGAATGTTTTAGGCAAGAAGCTGTCTCAGTGAATTTAACGGAAAAGAGATCACCTGGAAAATGACTCGTTTGCCCATAATTCATTGCCCCTCCCTTCTGGTCCTGTAGTAAGATAGTCTGACATACATTTTGTACTCTCTGAAAAAGGATGTCGTGCATTTAGGATTTTGTCGTAGCTACAACAAAGCTACGACAAAGGAGAAAATAAGAAATTCTTTAGTCTCCCTGTCTAACTTATTACTATAGAAAGCTGTCCAGAATTAAACTCTGGTTTTCTCTTGTCAGGTTGCATTATAGAGCCTGGTCTTCCGACAGGAGAGATGAGTGTGACAACATGGACTGGAGGTGGAGGAAGATAAATCAAATTCAATTGATCACTTTCATTCCAGAGGACAAGCTAATTCCCTATAGAGAGAATTAGCTGATAACTGACTCAAATTGTGATAGGGTTTACAGAAACGCCTAGTGGCTTATGAAGCGTATGTGTGTCTGAGTGTCTCTGTGTATGTTGTGTGTGTGTATTTATGTAGGTGTGTGGTGTTACCTTAGAGTTGCTTATTGTCTATATCATTCTCCTTATTTGGCATGGTTTAGATCTTTATTTGGGAATCCTTTTTGTACAACCTTTGTGATTTGGGTGCTTCTAGAGTAATGTGAATATTGAATACTCTCTTTAGAAATCTTTATCTTGATTCCGTGTATTCAAACTTTGAATATTTTTAATTTCCAACTTTTATTTCAAAATGATCAACACCTTCTATTTTTGTTTCGCTGACAACATGAAGGAGGCACATGGTCCACAACAGCAACTACTTGATTGTGTGTTTTTTTTTAATATTACTCTTTCACTTCTCCTCTGACTACAGGCAACCAATGCAAATAGTGCAGTACATTTGTTTCCACTCTGTTTTTTTCCATGCTCAGATAAGCACATAAAAATATACAGTTTCTTGTTTGCATGGCTTTATGTAAATTCATCCATATTACATACATTTCTCTGCATCTTGCTTTAGTCACTTAAAATATATTAAGGAAATAGCTCCAGCTAACTAGTATAATTATAAACCATCTATGGTATGAAAATATCCTAATTTATTAATTTATTAAACTATTACCCTTTGGTAGCTTTCAATTTATTTCTAGATTTTTGTTTTGTTTTGCTGAATACCTTGTTGTGATAAACTTCCTTGTTCCTAGATGTTGTAGCCTTTCCATTTCATGTGGTAGCTTAAGAAGAATGCCATTGTGGGGTTGAACATTATGTGTATTTTTAATTTAGTACACATAGCTATATTTCTTCTTCTGAAGGCTTCTACTAATCTTATTTTCATCAGCCATATAGAAGAGCACATTTTTCCCCATATACTGTCAGCAATGAGTGTTACTATTTTTAATCAATTTCAGTGGTAAAGTGACACCTTATAATTGCTTTAATATACATTTTACTAATTATTGAGGCTGAGCCCCTTCCTAATCTGTAAATTACCTTTCTGCATTGTTGCCTATGTTTGACTATCTTTTATCCCTACCCATTTAAAGATTTATTTCTATATTATAGAGACAAATTCATGTTTTATAGAACTAAATGTTTTCACTTCTAATGTGACCTCTCTTCTAATGTTTTTTGTCATACGACATTTTTTACACTTCCATGCAATCAAATGTATCTTTTCCTTATTTTTACAGCTTCTAAGTTTTCTGTTTTGCTTCAGAAGGTTTCCTTGATCTTTAACTCGTTTGTGTTTTAAATATTTTTAAGGTAGTTTATCAAGAGGTAAGGTCTCTTTGAGAAACTCCACAATAAATCTACATGTCTGTAGTACTCTGATTTCTGCCCTTATTTGAATATTTATACGTGTGTTCAATATGCTAAGAACTATGGCAGATAAAAAGGCAAATCAGAGTAAAGCCAAAGCTTCTGAGAAGTTATAATAAAGGAGGTAGAAAGGAATATTTAAATTAGGACTGGAAATGACAAGTACCCTAGAGAAAAATTGATAAATTACTGCTCTCAGAAGAAATCTCTCTCTCCTGTTTCAGTGAACTGATTGGTTTCGGCAGGAACAGTCAGTTGTAACTTGTGAAATATTTGATTCTGAGAAAGTCACATTATACCATAAAGCTGATATTATAAATCCATTGCATTATATTTTTTATTTTATCACTTATAATGATATATCTTTCATTCTGTATATATTTATTATTATCTCTCTGGGTCTCCCACTGTAGATAGATAGATAGATGACTATTTTACACTGGATATGTGTATATAGGTAAATTCACACAAATATTATGACCAAGAAATTATAGTAAATAACACAGACATACATTTATAATTATTAAAATCTATTCTTTGTTTTGCAATTACCATATACCAAATTATTTGTATACATTATTCTAGTCATTCCTTGGAGAAGTCCTGTGTTGGGTTTTATCACTCTCATTCAATATTATAAACTGAGATTTATAGGGTAATTTAGAGGGTAACTTGTCCGCTAGCACATACATGGGCAGCTAGACCTGGCATTCTGACCCATGACATTTGACTTTGTGTCCTGTGTTTAACCACATCAGTATATATCTGTCATGAGTTGTCCAAACCATGGGGTATGCTGTAGATCACTCCAGATTGGTTATTTGTTTCTATATTTTATCCTCTATTTTCCCTTCAGGAAAAACTATATGCTTTTTGTCAGTCATGCTGTTAATGGCACAATAGAAATATTCCAAAAAATCAACCCAGGAAGCAAAAATGAACAAATGTTTATAGAATAGCAGATAAGCTCTAACAATTTTAATGCATATTATTTAATGTACTGAGCAGCTAGAATTCATAGTCACTTCCCAACTAAAATGGTAAACAATTAAGATCAAGTGCATGCTGCCTTCTGCATTTTTGAAAAAATGATAATGGGAGGCAGATTAGACCAAGAAAAGGCAAACATTTTAAGAAAATTGCTGCTTAAGAACTTCCATCCACCAGTAAAGGAGCTGCTGCTGTAGTCAAAAGCCACATAAAAATATTAGTTTCCAAACCTATGTAATAGACAGAAACTTAAATTTTAATTGTAGCTGAAAGCTGTGCTTATTCAGAAACTGCAAGAATCTCTATTGCCATGGAGGTGAGGATTAAAGAAAACAGTTCATAAATGACATATTGCTGAACTTTTACTAACAGGATTTTACTCCCCAGTGAGTTTTACTGCCAGGTGTTACGTACATTTATTTTGAACAGATGTTCTGTGGCCTGCTCTTCTCAAATGTCACAGTAACTCTGGGCATCCTTCCCTAAAATCACTTTTTTCCCCTAGCCAGGGCCTCTCAGCTGGGAAATGGGAGAGACAGGGTTCAAACTCATGTTTGGGAAGTCTCTGAAGTCTTTCCATTTGAGGCTAGTGATTTTTCCAGACAATATCAAGTGCCTTTTTCCTTGCTCTTGGTAAAGCTGATTCTAGGTTGTTTCTGTCCTCTGTAGTGCGAGATAATATATTATTTCCAGAATCATTACAGGGATCAAGTGAGTAGGAATATATATTCTTAGATATACACATATGCACTAATTTAGGCCTCGTATGTAATAACACACAATATATATTGAATTTTCTATCTCCCAGGAAAAATTTGGATTATCTGGCAGTGTTTTAGAATTGATGATCCCCTTTATTATTTCTTTCTTTCTTTTTTAAATAATATCAACTTTTATTTTAGATTCAGGGGGTACATGTGCTGGTTTGTTACATGGCTATATTGCATGTTGCAGAGGTTTGAGGTATGGATCCCATCACCCAGCAAAGTACCCAATAGGTAGTTCTTAAATCCATGCCCTCCTCCTCCTTCCTCCCCTCCAGTAATCCCCAGTGTGTATTGGCCCTGTCTTTATGCACATGTGTACTCAATGATTAGCTCCCATTAATAAGTGAGAACACATGCTATTTGGTTTTCCATTCCTGTGTTAATTTGCTTAGGATTACGGCCTCCAGCTGCATCCCAGTTGCTGCAAAGGATATGATTTCTTTTTATGGCTGCATAGTATTCCATGGTGTGTATGTACCATGCTTTCTTTATCCAATCCACCATTGATGGGCACCTAGGTTTATTCTATGTCTTTGTTACTGTCAATAGTACAGTAATCAGCATGAGTCCTTATGTCTTTTTCATTAGAATAATTTATTTTTTCTTTGGTTATATAGCCAGTCATGAGATTGCTGGGTTGAACAGCAACTCTGGTAAGAACTTTGAGAAATCTTTAAACTCCTTTACACAGTGGCTGGACTAATTTACATTCCCACTAATAGTGTATAAGTGTTCCCTTTTCTCTGAAGGCTTGCCAGCATCTGTAATTTGACTTTTTAATAATGATTTAACATTTTGACTGATGTGAGATAGTATGTCACTGTGGTTTTGATTTGCATTTCTGTGATGATGAATGATATTGAATACTTTTCTGTTTGTTGGCTGCTTATGTGTCTTCTTCTGAGCACTCTGTTTATGTCCTTTGCTCGTTTTTAAATGGGGTTACTTGTTTTTTGCTTGTTATTGAATCTGAAGTTTCTTATAGATTCTGGACATTAGATATTTGTTGCATGCATAGTTTGTAGTTTCTTTGTGGGTTCTCTATTTACTCTGTTGATAGTTTATTTTGCTGTAGAGAAGCGCTTTAATTAATTAGGTCCCACTTCTTAATTTTTGTTGTTGTTGCAATTGCTTTGGGGAACTTAGCCAAAAATTCTTTGCCAAGGCTGTGTCAAGTAGGGTATTTCCTAGATTTTCCTCTAAAATTTTTATCGTTTGAGGTCCTACATTTAAATCATTAATCCAACTTGAGTTAACTTTTGTATATTGTGGAAGGTAGGTGTGTTCGTCCATAGGTATTCCTATGAAGGAAAACTTGAGGCTGGGTAATATTTAATGAAAAGAGCTGCCACACTCTTTTAAACGACTGGATCTCACATGAACTACCATAGTGAGAATTCACTCATTACCACGGGGATGGCACCAAGTCATTTATAAGGAATCTGCTCCAATGTCCCAAATACCTCCCACTTGGCCCCTCCTCCAAATTGAAAATCACATTTCAACATGAGATTTGGAAGGAACAAACATAAAACTGTATTGGTACGGATCCAGTTTTATTCTTCTGCATATGGCTAGTCAGTCGTCTCTGCACCATTTATTAAATAGAGAATCACTCTCCATTGCCTGTTTGTTATTGGCTCTGTGTAAGATCAGATAGGGTAAGTGTGAAGCTTTATTACTGGGCTATCTATTCTGTTCCATTGGCCTATGTGTCTGTTTTTGTATCAGTACCATGCAGTTTTGGTTACTTTAGTCTTGTAGTATAGTCTGAAGTAAGGGAGTATTATGTTTCTGGCTTCTTCCTTTTATTTATGATTGCTGTGTCTGTTTGGGCTGTTTTTTGTTTCCATATTAATTTTAGACTAGTTTATCCTAATTCTGTGAAAAAATGACATTGGTAGTTTGACAGGAATAGCATGAATCTGTAAATTGCTTTCAGAAGTTTGGTGATTTTAATGAAATTGAATCTTCCAATCCATGAGCATGGAATATTTTTCCATTTATTTTTGTCATCTCATATTTCTTTCAGCAGTATTTTGTAGTTCTCCTGTAGAGATCATTCACCTTCTTGGTTAGCTGTATTCCTAGATATTTCCTCCTTTTTTGGCCATTGTAAATCTGATTGCATTATTGATTTGACGCACAGCTTGAATGTTATTGGTGTATAGAAATAGTACTGATTTCTGTACATTGATTTTGTTCCTTGCAACTTTACTGAAGACGTTTATCAGTTCCAGGAGCCCTTTGGTGTAGTCTTTAAAGAGTTTTCTAGGTATAAAGTTTTAGTGTCAGCAAAGAGAGATAGTTTGACTTCTTGTTTTCCCATATGGATGCCTTTTATTTCTTTCTCTTGCCTGATTGCTCTGGCTAAGGGCTTGTAATACTATGTTGAATAGGAGTGGTGAGAGTGGGTATCATTGTTTCAGTTCTTAAAGGGAATTGTTCAAGCTTTTGCCTTTTCAGTAGGATGTTAGCTTTGGCTTTCTCATACATGGTTCTTACTATTTTGAGGTATATTCCTTAAATGTCCAGTTTATTGAATGAAAGAATGTTGGATTTTATCAAAAGCTTCTTTTGCATCTATAGAGATGTTCATATGATTTTTGCTTTTAATTACGTTTATGTGGTAAATCATATTTATTGATTTGTGTATGCTGAAGAAGCCTTGCATCCAAGGAATAAAGCCTCCTTGATCATGATGAACTAACTTTTTGATGTGTTGCTGTATTTGGTTTGATAGTATTTTGTTAAGGATTTTTGAATATATGTCTATCAGGGATATTGGTCTGATGTTATCTTGTTTCCTTGGGTATGTGTCAGATTCTTGTTTCCTTGGGTACCTGTCAGGTTGATACTGGGTTCATAGACTGGAGGAGCTCCTCCTGCTCAATTTTTGGAATAATTTAATAGAACTGGTACCAGTTGTTTCTGGACATATGGTAGAATTTGTTTATGTATCCATCCAGGGATTTTGCTGGTTGGTAGGTTTTTATTACTGACTCAACTTCAGAATTCAATATTGATCTGTTCAGGTTTTTATTTCTTCCTGTTTCAATCTTGGGAGGTTGTGTTTTTCCAGAAATGTATCCATTTCTTCTAGATTTTCTAATTTATGTCCATAGAATTTTTTATAACGCTCTCTGATGATCTTTTGTATATCTGTAGAATCAGTTTTAATGACATCTTTGTCATTTCTGATAGTACTTATTTGGATCTTTCTATTTTTTTATTATTGTTTTGTAAATTATTATACTTTAAGTTTTAGGGTACATGTGCACAATGTGCACGTTAGTTACATATGTATACATGTGTCATGCTGCTGTGCTGCACCCATTAACTCGTCATTTAGCATTAGGTATATCTCCTCAAGCTATCCCTCCCCCATCCCCCCACCCCACAACAGTCCCCAGAGTGTGTTGTTACCCTTCCTGTGTCCATGTGTTCTCATTGTTCAATTCCCACCTATGAGTGAGAATATGCGGTGTTTGGTTTTTTGTTCTTGCAATAGTTTACTGAGAATGATGATTTCCAGTTTCATCCATGTCCCTACAAAGGACATGAACTCATCATTTTTTATGGCTGCATAGTATTCCATGGTGTATATGTGCCACATTTTCTTAATCCAGTCTATCATTGTTGGACATTTGGGTTGGTTCCAAGTCTTTGCTATTGTGAACAGTGCCACAATAAACATACGTGTGCATGTGTCTTTATAGCAGCGTGATTTATAGTCCTTTGGGTATAATCCCAGTAATGGGATGGCTGGGTCAAATGGTATTTCTAGTTCTAGATCCCCGAGGAATCGCCACACTGACTTCCACAATGGTTGAACTAGTTTACAGTCCCACCAACAGTGTAAAAGTGTTCTTATTTCTCCACATCCTCTCCAGAACCTGTTGTTTCCTGACTTTTTAATGATTGCCATTCTAACTGGTGTGAGATGGTATCTCATTGTGGTTTTGATTTGCATTTCTCTGATGGCCAGTGATGGTGAGCATTTTTTCATGAGTTTTTTGGCTGCATAAATGTCTTCTTTTGAGAAGTGTCTGTTCATGTCCTTCACCCACTTTTTGATGGGGTTGTTTGTTTTTTTCTTGTACATTTGTTTGAGTTCACTGTAGATTCTGGATATTAGCCCTTTGTCAGATGAGTAGGTTGCGAAAATTTTCTCCCATTTTGTAAGTTGCCTGTTCACTCTGATGGTAGTTTCTTTTGCTGTGCAGAAGCTCTTCAGTTTAATTAGATCCCATTTGTCAATTTTGACTTTTGTTGCCATTCTCTGTCAATCTAGCTAACAGTCTTTCCATCTTGTTTGTTATTTCAAAGTACTAACTCTTGGTTTCATTGCTCCTCTCTAGGTTTGTTTTTCTCAATTTAATTCAGCTCATCTCTAATCTTAGTTATTTCTTTTATTCTGCTAGCTTTTGGATTGGATTGTTCTTGTTTTTTAGTTTCTATAGGTACTTAGATCATTAATTTGAGTTTTCTCTAACTTCTTGATGAAGGTATTTAGTGCTATAGGCATTCCTCTTAACATTGCTTTAGCTTTATCTCAAAGATTTTGGTAAATTGTGTTCCTATTTTCATTAATTATTTTTTATTTCTGCCATAATTTTGCTGTTTGGGTAGGAATTATTCACGAGCAAGTTGTTTAATTTTCGTATATTTGTATAGTTTTGAGGGATCTTGATATTGATTTCTATTTTTATTTCACTGTGGTCTGAGAGTGCACCTAGTATGATTTCAATTTTTTTAAAAATTTGAGACTTGCTTTATTAATGAGCATGTGGTTGATCTTAGAGTATGTTCCATGTGAAAATAAGAGAAATGTATGTTCTATGGCTGTTGGATGGAGTATTCTGTAGATGTCTATTAGGTCCACTTGGGGTCAAGTGTCAAGTTTAAGTCCAGAATTTCTTTGTTAGATTTCTGCTTCAATAATCTGCTTAACACTGCCAGTAAGGTGTTGAAGTCTCCTACTATTGTTCTATGACTGTCTAAGTCTTTTCATAGGTCCAAAAGGACTTGTTTTATAAATGTGAGTGCTCCAATGTTGGGTGCATATGTATTTAGGATAAATACATTTTCGTGTTGAATTGAATCCTTTACTATTATATAATGTCCTTCAAATTGTTGTTGGTTTAATGTCTGATTTTATATGTGTACATATATATATCTGTAGCAACTCTTTCTCTTTCTTGTTTTCTGTTTGCATGGTAGCTCTTTCTCTCTTACTTTACTTAGAATGTCTGGGTGTTGTTACCTGTGAGATGGGTCTCTTAAGAACAGCAGATGATTGGCTCTTGTGTTTTCATCCAGCTTGCCACTACATGCCTTTTAAGTGGGGCATTTGGGTCATTTACATTCTGGGTTAGTATTGATAGGTGAAATTATGATTCTGTCATTATGTTGTTTTGCCTGTTTTGTAGAGTTGATTGTGTAGTTGTTTTATAGTGTCTGTAGTCTATTTGTTGAAGTGTGTTTTTGTGGTAACATGTATTGTTCTTTTGTTTCCATGTTTAGGTTCCTTAAGGACCTCTTGTAAAGCTGGTTTAGTTGCAACAAATTCTCTCAGCATTCACTTCTCTGAGAGGGATTTTATTTCTCTTTTGTAGATAAAGCTTAGTTTTGTGTATATGAAATTCTTTGCCAGGGTTTCTTTAAGAACACAGAAAATAAGCCCCAATCCCTTTTGGCTTGCAAGATATCTGTTGAGAGTTCCACTGTTAGCCTGACGTGGTTCACTATGTATGTGATCTTACCCTTCTCTCTAGCTGGCTTGAAACTTTTTCTTTCATGTTGACCTTGGTGAATCTGATGAGTATATATGTTGAGATGATCATCTTGTATAGTATCTTGCCAGGATTCTCTGTATTTCTTGAACTTGCATGTCAACCTCTTTAGCTATATTGAAAAATTCTTTTGTGAACTATATCCTCAAATAGGCTTCCCAAGTTGCTTACTCTTTCCTCTCTCAGGAATGTCAGTGAGTCTTATGTTTGGTCTTTTTACATAATCCCATATTTGTTAGAGGTTTTGTTCACGTTTTAAGTTTTTTTTCTTTATTTTTGTCTAACTGAGTTGATTCAATAAACTGGTCTTTGGGCTCTGGGATTCTATGCTCGGCTTGGTCTTTTCTGCTGTTAATACTTCTATTTGTATTATGAAATTCTTATAGTTAATTTTTCATTTCCAGAATTAAAATGGATATTTTATTCATTCTTAAAATGGATATTTCTTAAAATTGATATTTTATTTTTCAGCTCCTGGATAATTTTATTGGACTTTTTGGATTCCTTGGGTTGGGTTTCAACTTGCTCCTGAATCTTGATGAGCTCCCTTGCCATCCAGATTCTGAATTGTATGTCTGTCATTTCAGCCTTTTCAATTTAGACAAGAACCATTGCTGGGAAGCTAATGGGCTTAAGTGGATGTTTAGGTTTTTGAATATCAAGAGTTCTTGCACTTATTCTTTCTCATCTGAGAAGGCCGGGGTTCCTTTAACTGTGGTGTATGGTGATTATACTTAATTGGCTTAATTTCTAGGTGCTTTCAGAGGGCCATGACTCTGTAAAGGACCTTTAATTTTGGCTGAATTTCTGTCCTGGGTTTCACAGAAATGTATATTGGCAGAATGTTTTTTGGTGTTATAATTCTGGCTGTGATCCAGTAGATGGCCCTTAAGAGTAGTGGCCACCAGATAGGCTTTTACTCAGCCACATGAATCTTTTGTTTTTCTTCACATTCTCAGTCATACTTTGTGGTGAGGGAGGGGAGAGACATGACCCCTTCTCCAGGTTTGCTCCCGATCTTTGGGCAAGTCCCCTCTGATCACTGGTGCTGAGCCTACATTTCCTTTTTAAGATGTTCTGGGATATGGGACTCCCTTGGACAGAGGCCAGGCCTGGAAAATAGGCCACACTTCTTCTGGACTAGCCCTACAAAGGGATGGCTTCCCTGCTCCCTTGTTGGCCCATAAGACCATGTTTCTCAACCCTGTCAGTATTCTGAGAGTGAGGGCTCCTTTCCTGCTCAAGTGTCAGGCACAGATCTTAGCTCAGTACTCTGGAGCTGTGCACTGCAACCCTGAGGCACAGGAACCAGCTCATAGTTATTTTTTTCTGGCCCCTTGGGATAAGGTACTGGTTACATTTGGAGGTCCAAAATGATCCAGGCCCCCAGCAAAGTACTTAAGTGCATCTGTTAGTGAAGCACCCAGGCTGGACAGTGGAGGCTGCTGCTATGCACACCCTCCTTCCTGTTTGCAGGCAGGGGCCCTGGGAAGAGCTGTCTGGCAGGAGGGCCTAAGGAACAGATGTACCCTAGTCATCTGGAAGAAAGGATATCACTGACTGAAGATCAAATTAATGAAATGAAGTGAGAAGACAAGATTAGAGAAAAAAGAGTAAAAAGAAATGAACAAAGCCTCCAAAACATATGGGACTATGTGAAAAGACCAAATCTACGTTTAATTTGTGTAACAGGAAGTGATGGGGAGAATGGAACCAAGTTGGAAAACACTCTGTAGGATATTATCTAGGAGAACTTCCCCAACCTAGCAAGGCAGACCAACATTTAAATTCAGGAAATACAGAGAACACCACAAAGATACTCCTCGAGAAGAGCAACCCCAAGACACATAATTGTCAGATTCACCAAGGTGAAAATGAAGGAAAAAATGTTAAGGGCAGCCAGAGAGAAAGGTCGGGTTACCCACAAAGGGAAGCCCATCAGACTAACAGCTGATCTCTCGGCAGAAACCCTACAAGCCAGATGAGAGTGGGGCCCAAAATTCAACATTCATACAGAAAAGAATTTTCAAACCATAATTTCATATCCAGCCAAACTAAGCTTCATAAGTTAAGAGAAATAAAATCCTTTACAGTCAAGCAAATGCTGAGAGATTTTGTCACCACCAGGCCTGCCTTACAAGAGCTCCTGAAGGAAGCACTAAACATGGAAAGGAACAACCAGTAACAGCCACTGCAAAAACATGCCAAATTATATATTGATGCTATGAAAAACTGCACCAATTAATGGGCAAAATAACCAGCTAACATCTTAATTACAGGATGAAATTCACACATAACAATATTAACCTTAAATGTAAATGGGCTACATGCCCCAACTAAAAGACACAGACTGGCAAATTGGATAAAGAGTCAGGACTCATCGGTGTGCTGTATTCAGGAGACGGGTATCATGTGCAGAGACACACATAGGCTCAAAATACAGGGATGGAGGAAGATCTACCAAGCAAATGGAAAGCAAAAAAAAGCAGGGGTTGTAATCCTAGTCTCTGATAAAACAGACTTTAAACAAACAAAGATCAAAAGAGACAAAGAAGGCCATTATATAATGGTAAAGGAATCAATTCAACAAGAAAAGCTAACTACTCTAAATATATAAGCACCCAATACAGGAGCACCGAGATTCATAAAGCAAGTCCTTAGAGACTTACAAAGAGAATTAGATTCCCACACAATAGTAATGGGAGACTCGAACACCCCACTGTCAATATTAGACACATCAGCGAGACAGAATGTTAACAAGGATATCCAGGACTTGAACTCAGCTCTGCACCAAGCAGACCTAATAGACATCTACAGAACTCTCTACCCAAAATCAAAAGAATATACATTCTTGTCAGAACCACATCACACTTATTCTAAATTTGACCACATAATTGGAAGTAAAGCGCTCCTCAGCAAATGTAAAAGAACAGAAATCACAACAAACTGTCTCTCAGTCCACAGTGCAATCAAATTAGACTCAGGATTAAGAAACTCACTCAAAATCACACAAATACATGGAAACTGAACAACCTGCTCCTGAATGACTACTGGGTACATAATGAAATGAAAGCAGAAATAAAGATATTCTTTAAAAACAATGAGAACAAAGATACAATGTACCAGAATCTCTGGGATGCATTTAAAGCAGTGTGTAGAGGGAAATTTATAGCACTAAATGCCCACAAGAGAAAGCAGGAAAGATCTAAAATTGACACCCTAACATCACAACTAAAAGAAACTAGAGAAGCAAGAGCAAACAAATTCAAAAGCTATCAGAAGACAAGAAATAACTAAGATCAGAGCAGAACCGAAGGAGATAGGGACACAAAAGAGCCATCAAAAAATCAATCAATTCAGGAGATGATTTTGTTAAAAGATCAACAAAATTGATAGACTGCTAGCAAGACAAATAAAGAAGAAAAGAAGAAGAATCAAATAGACACAATAAAAAATGATAAAGGGGATATCACCACCAATCCCACATAAATCCAAACTACCATCAGAGAATACTATAAACAACTTTATGCAAAAAGAATGAAACTAGAAAACTTAGAAGAAATGGATAAATTCCTGGATACATACACTCTCCCAAGACTAAACCAGGAAGAAGTTGAATCTCTGAATAGACCAATAACAGGCTCTGAAATTGAGACAATAATTAGTAGCCTACCAACCAAAAAAAGTCCAGAACTAGATGGATTCACAGGTGAATTCTACCAAAGATACAAAGAGGAGTTGGTACCATTCCTTCTGAAACTATTGCAATCAATAGAAAAAGAGGGAATCCTCCCTAACTCATTTTATGAGGCCATTATCATCCTGATACCAAAGCCTGGCAGAGACACAACAAAAAAAGAGAATTTTAGACCCATATACCTGATGAACATCAATGTGAAAATATTCAATGAAATACTGACAAACTGAATCCAGTAGCACATCAAAAAGCTTATCCAACACTATCAAGTCGGCTTCATCCCTGGGATGCAAGTCTGGTTCAACATATGCAAATCAATAAATGTAATCCATCACATAAACAGAAGCAATGATGAAAACCACATGATTATCTCAATAGATGCAGAAAAGGCCTTTGACTAAATTTAACAGCACTTCATGCTAAAAACTCTCAATAAACTAGATATTGATGGAATGTATCTCAAAATAATAAGAGCTATTTATGACAAACCCACAGCCAATATCATACTGAATGGGCAAAAACTGGAAGCATTCCCTTTGAAAACCGGCACAAGACAAGGATGCCCTCTCTCACCACTCCTATTCAACATAGTGTTGGAAATTCTGGCCAGGGCAATCAGGCAGAAGAAAGAAATAAATGGTATTCAATTAGGAAAAGAGGAAGTCAAATTGTCCCTGTTTGCAGATGACATGGTTGTATATCTAGAAAACCCCATTGTCTCAGCCTAAAATCTCCTTAAGCTGATAAGCAACTTCAGCAAAGTCTCAGGATACAAAATCAATGTGCAAAAATCACAAGCATTCCTACACACCAATAACAGACAAACAGAGAGCCAAATCATGAGTGAACTCCCATTCACAATTGCCTCATAGGGAATAAAATACCTAGGAATCCAACTTACAAGGGATGTGAAGGACCTTTTCAAGGAGAACTACAAACCACTGCTCAATGAAATAAAAGAGGACGTAAACAAATGGAAGAACATTCCATGCTGATGGATAGGAAGAATCAATATCGTGATAATGGCCATACTGCCCAAGGTAATTTATAGATTCAATGCTATCCCCAACAAGCTACCACTGACTTTCTTCACAGAATTGGAAAAAAACTACTTTAAAGTTCATATGGAACCACAAAAGAGCCCACAGTGCCAAGACAATTCTAAGCAAAAAGAACAAAGCTGGAGGTATCACGCTACCTGACTTCAAATGATACTACAAGGCTGCAGTAACCAAAACAACATGGTATTAGTACCAAAACAGATACATAGACCAATGGAACCGAACAGAGGCCTCAGAAATAACACCACACATCTACAACCATCTGATCCTTGACAAACCAGATGAAAACAAGAAATGGGGAAAGGATTACCAATTTAATAAATGGTGCTGGGAAAACTGGCTATCCATATGCAGAAAGATGAAACTGGGTCCCTTCCTTACACCTTATACAAAAATTAATTCAAGATTTATGAAAAACTTAAATGTAAGACCTAAAGCCATAAAAATCCTAGACGAAAACCTAGGCAGTACCATTCAGGTCATAGGCATGGGCAAATACTTCATGACTGAAACACCAAAAACAATGGCAACAAAAGCCAAAATTGACAAATGGGATCTAACTAAACTAAAGAGCTTCTGCACAGCAAAAGAAACTACCATCAGAATGAACAGGCAACCTACAGAATGGGAGAAAATTTTTGCAATCTACTCATCTGACAAAGGGCTAATATCCAGAATCTACAAGGAACTTAAAAAAATTTACAAGAAAAAAACAAACAACCCCATCAAAAAGTGGGCAAAGGATATGAACAGACACTTCTCAAAAGAAGACATTTATGCAGCCAACAGACACGTGAAAACATTCTCATCATCACTGGTCATTAGAGAAATGCAAATCAAAACCACAATGAGATACCATCTCACTCCAGTCAGAATGGCAACCATTAAAAAGGCAGGAAACAACAGATGCTGGAGAGGATGTGGAGAAAGAGGAACGCTTTTGCAGTGTTGGTGTGAGTGTAAATTAGTTCAACCATTGTGGAAGACAGTGTGGCAATTCCTCAAAGATCTAGAACTAGAAATGCCATTTGACCCAGCAATCCAATTACTGGGTATATACCCAAAGGATTATAAATCATGCTGCTGTAAAGACACATGGATGCGTATGTTTATTGTTGCACTGTTCACAATAGCAAAGACTTAGAACCAACCCAAATGTCCATCAATGATAGACTAGATTAAGAAAATGTAGCACATGTATACCATAGAATACTATGCAGCCATAAAAAGGATGAGTTCATGTACTTTACAGGGGCATGGACGAAGCTGAAAACCATCATTCTCAGCAAACTATCACAGGGACAGAAAAACCAAACACCGCATGTTCTCACTCACAGATAGGAATTGAACAATGAGAAACTTGGACACAGGGCAGGGAACATCACACACTAGGTCCTGTCGGGCATGAGGCTCTGGGGGAGAGAGAGCATTAGGAGAAATACCTAATGTAAAGAATGAGTTGATGGGTGCAGCAAACCAATATGGCACATGTATATCCATTTAACAAACCTGCACGTTGTGCACATGTACCCTAGAACTTAAAGTATGGGGAAAAAAAAGCGTTAAAAGTAGAACTGCCATTTGATCCAGTAGTCTCACTACTGGGTAGCTATGCAGAGGAAAAGAAGTTGTTATTCAAAAAATGTACTTGCACATGCATGTTTATAGCAGCACAATTCACAATTGCAAAATCGTTGAACCAACCAAAATGCCCATCAATCAACGAGTGGATAAAGAAACTGTTTATATATATATATATGATGGAATACTACTCAGCCATAAAAAGGAATGAATTAACAGCATTAGCAGTGACCTGGATGAGATTGGAGACTATTATTCTAAGTGAAATAACTCAGGAATGGAAAATCAAACATTGTATGTTCTCACTGACATGTGGGAGCTAAGCTATGAGGACGCAAAGGCATAAGAATGATACAATGGACTTTGGGGACTTACGAGGAAGAGTGAGGTGGGGCGAGGGATAAAAGACTACAAATAGGGTGCCATATATACTGCTCCGGTGATGGGTGCACCAAAATCTCACAAATCACCACTAACGAACTTATTCATGTAACCAAATACCACCTGTACCCCAATAACTTATGGAAAAATGAAACAATGACAACAATGAAAATATAATAAAATAAAAAAATAAAAACCTAATGCCCAGGAAGCTTGCTACCATAGCAAATCCAAACTATTCTTATAACTTACTAAGACAGAGTCAACATCAGCAGATTAGATGATAATTTTGAAGACTCTCTTGCCCACCATAGTCTTGAGTAGTATTGAAATCTCTAGTTGTTACCTTGATTTTAAGATCTTTGAGCACAATTATTTGTGTTTGCCTCTTTAATTACCTTGAACTGTATGGAGATCAGAACTGAGTCTGCCTTTCCTAATATTCACCCACCATTGGCTGCCAAATGTTTTCTTTTCTGAAACTTCATTGAATGATAGAAGTTAAGTTGAAACACTATTGGGAGCAGAGCAAATGAAACTGAAGAGAAACGGAGAGAACACTTAATTTATCTTATCACAGCAGACAAATTCTGTGAGTGGTCAGGTAGTTAAACTAAAATTTTCTTCTCTCTTCTTTGCTTGTGCAATAAAATAGGATTACGTATTATAACTTCGTGTAGGTTTTAACACTTAATAAATTATAAAGACCCAGTAGTCTGTCTCCTTGGGCAAGCAAAATGGATCTACCCCATGTTTAGATAACTACACACTGCAGAGCACAGGCCATTGGTTCTAGGAATCAGTCAAATAGCTCACAGATACAGCTGGTGTGTAAAAGGCACCATCTCATGAAGTGAGACTGCTTCATCACTTTTTAAGTTCCTCTCTGAGAAAGAAAACAAAAAGTTCTCATTCTTGAAGAGAGAGATAAAAGCAACTGGATTTTTTTGGCAAGCTGAATAATAGAGATGTTAGAAATAAGTGTTGAATAGGATTTTGTGGACTTTCAAAATTCCTATTTTCATCTAAATCATCTAGTAGTTTGTGACTAAAGATTTAAAATGAAAACCATTATTACAAATGGCAGTGTAAATTAAAATCAAATGATATTTTGTATCAAAACGGACCATTTTCTTTGATCTGTTTAGAGGCTCAAACCCATACACTCCGTAGTAAGACGTCTTCTTGGCACTTATGAAAGACAACGGCAGTAGAAGACATTTTTGTCCTTTATGCAGGAGGAAAATGGCTGCCCTCACATCTCCTTGTTGCCACCCTTGCAGTATTAGAACATTATCTGGATAGTTTAATAGTTAAATAGAATGATTATTCTTAATTATTCTATAATTTATTTGAATAGGCATGTGCTTTCCTCTTCTTGAATTGTTTGGTTCCTTTCCTGAGAGTGTGCACTGGTTCACCTTTGGAAATGGCCATGTTACATACCGAAGTGAAAGATGGGGAATCACTTTGAGCACTACCAAAATGTCAAAGGTTTGCCTTGTTCATTTGTATCACTAAAATAGCAACTACCCAACAGTTTTCAATTTGTGATCAGAATTTTCCCACTTCTGCAGATAGAGAAAAGGGATTTCCCTGCAAGTGTTCAATACTCTAGGTGGAAACATGTATCACAGATATGTAGGGTCAGGGAGGAATCTCAATCACTATTTTTTTTCCAGAGACAAAGAATGACTGAGCAAGGGATTCACTAGTGAATCTAGGTGTGCATGTTATTTTTCATCATTTTTTAGTTTCATAAAAATCTCCCATTTTCAATATTTTATTTGCTTAATTAAAAAAGTATTTTGCTGCTTTGGCATGATTTTTGTCTTCAAACAACTATCAGAAAGCAATCTAAGATAAAGTTATATCTGGAACTCCAGCTTTGCCTTCAATAATAATAGACAGAAAATGTGAGGATAACACAAGTAGAGTATGAAAATCATCATATTTGTATAGATTTAAAAATTTCTGTGATTATAAAAATAACTCATTCATTTTCATTAAATTCATTTTAAATTGTATTTTTTTAAAGATGAGGGATATACAGGATTCTCTAAGATTAAAGTGTATGAACCTTACCATTTTTATAAATAAGCCCTTTTTTAAAAATTATATTTTGTTCTCGACTTTTCACATGATTTAAGAAATCTACCCCATTTGCAATACTAAAGTTTGTGAGAATTTCTTAAATTCTTTAAAGAAACCAGAACTTTCTGTAGTAATTCAGGTTTTTTTCTGTAATTGTAATTTGTTTGTATTTATTTGCATTTAATGTCTTGAAATTGTTCCTTTTCTTTTTCTTTTTTTTTTTTTTTTTTTTTTTTTTGAGACAGTGTCTCTCTTTTTTGCCCTGATTGGAGTGCAGTGGCAACAATCATAGCTCACTGTAGCCTGGAACTCCCTGGGCTCAAGTTATTTTCCTGCCTCAGCCCTGTGAGTAGCTATGACTATAGGCATACACCAAGTTGCCCTGATAATTTTCTTTTTTGTAGAGATGGGGTCTCACTATGTTTCCCAGGCTGATCTTGAGTGCCTTGCCTCATGCAATCCTCCTGCTTTGGCCTCCTAAAGCACTGGGATTAAGGCATGACCCACCTTGCCTTGCTTCACATGGGCTAATTATTTTCTAACATAAACTACTGATATCAATAAAACATATTTAAGAATAAGAAATAATTTCAATTTTGTTAGTAGTGTTGGTGGTGGCAGGACATGAGGTTGAAAAAGTAATAAGACCAAACTAAAAGGCATTTGATACCTGAGAAAACAGTTTAGACATTTTTTAAATTATAAAAAGGAGGAGCCAAGAAAGTTTTCTAAGGAGGACAGTAACAATTTAACTTTAACTTTAGATCCCTTCTGATAAACAAAATGGAGTAGGGGAACAGGGAAAAGCAGTTGCAAAAGTCTAAGACATAGACACTAAAAATATTTGATCTATACTATTATAATTTATTTTTCTTAAAGAACTCTGTTCATAGGAAACTTGGCATCTCTTTTTCTCTTTTTGACATCTTATAAACTTTGGAAGTAAGGTGGATAAGTGCATGTCCCAAATATTTGATGAATGATCAAAGTCAATGTAATAATTTTCCATGAAGAAAAGAAGAAAGAAAATCAGAGAGGAAAAAAGAAAATGAAAATGAGAGACAAAAAGAGAACTGGAGAGAGAGAGAAAGAGAGAAGAAAAAGATTGAAGTTGAAAAGACCCAAAGAAAGAAAATAAGGATGGATGGAAAGAAAGAAGGGAAGAAGGAAGGGGAAGGAAAGTAAAATAAATAAGACCATACCGGAAGGATGAAACCAAAATTTTATTCCCAGCTTAATAATGTCAGTATTTCACCATGAAAGACTATTTTTTCGATGAATATTGTTTCTGTTCTTAAAATACGGCAATTTTATCTAAGATGGTTCATACAGTTTGGCCGTGTCCCCACCCAAGTCTCATCTTGAATTGTAACTCCCACAATTCCCACATGTCATGGGAGGAACCTGGTGGGAGGTGATTGAATTATGGGGGCGGGTATTTCCTGCACTGTTCTCATGATACTCAATGAGTCTCATGAGATCTGATGGTTTTAAAAAAGGGAGTTTCCGGGCATAAGGTATTCTTTTTTCTTTTTTTTTTTTGCCTGCTGCCATCCATCTAAGATGTGATTTGCTCCTCCTTGCCTTCCTCCATGATTGTGAGGCCTCCCCAGCCACATGGAACTGTGAGTCCAGTTAAACCTCTTTCTTTTGTAAATTGCCCAGTTTTGGGTATGTCTTCATCAGCAGCTTGCAAATGAACTAATATGATGATGTTCTCTGCACTTATCTTTGGGTACAGCGGTTTTATACTTCTTTTAACAGCTGTTGCAGCAAGAGTTGAACCACCTCATTTCATTTTTTTTAAAGACGTTTATTTTATTTTGGATTCAAGGAGTACATGGATATATTGCATACTGGTAGGGACTGGGCTTCTAATGTACTCATTACCCAAATAGTATACATTATACCTGATAGGTAATTTTTTAGCTCTTATCCCCATCATCTCCCCCATTTCAAGTCCCCAGTGTCTATTATTTTTATCTTTATGTCCATGTGTACCCATTGTTAGCTCCCACACATAAGTGAGGACATGCAGTATTTATCTGCTTCTGACTTAGTTCACTTAGGGTAATGACCTCCAGCTCCATCTATTTTGCTGTAAAGAACATGATTTAATTCTTTTTTATGGTTGCATAGTATTTTATAGTATATAAAATATATATATGCCCCACATTTTCTTTATCCAGTCAACCATTCATGGACACTTAGCTTGGTTCCATGACTTTGCTATTGTGGATAGTGCTACACTGAACATACAAGAGCAGATTTAAAAAATATGTAATTACTTCTTGTCCTTTGGTCAGATACCCAGTATTGAAATTGCTGCACCAAACGGTAGTTCCATTTTTAGTTCTCATAAATCTCCATACTGTTTTCCACAGAGGTTGAAGTAATAATTTATGTTCCCACCTACAGTGTATAAGTGTTCCCTTTTCTCCACATCTATACCAATATCTGTTGTTTTTTGACTTTATCATAATAACCATTCTGACTGGTGTAACATCATGATATGCCATGGCAGTTTTAATCTGCATTTCTCTCATGACTAGTGATGTTGAGCATTTTTCCATGTGTTTTTGGTCACTTGGATTAGGCTGGTCTTGTGTTGCTATAAAGAAATACCTGAGACTGGTTAATTTATAAAGAAAAAAGATTTAATTGCCTCATGGTTTTGCAGGCTATACCGGAAACATGGCACTGGAATCTGCTTGGCTTATGGGGAGGACTCACGGTACTTTCACTCATGGCAGAAAGTAAACGGGGAGCAGTCGTCTCACATGGCAGGGCAGGAGCAACAGACAGAGAGTGGTGGGAGAGGGGAGTGCCACACACTTTTAAAGGACTGGCTCTCATGATAAGTCACTATTATGAAGACAGCACCAAACCATGAGGGATCTACCCCCATGATTCAAACACCTCTCACCAGGCCCCCCTTCCAGCATTGTAGATTACAATTCAACATGTGATTTGGGTGAAGACCGGTATCTAAACTATACAACTGTTTTTGTTTCTTATTTTGAGAAATGACTGTTCATGTCCTTTGCCCAATTTTTAATGCAGTTGGGTTTTTCTCCTTGTTGTTTGAGTTCCTTGTAGATTCTGTATGTTAGTCTTTTGTCAGAGGCACAATTTTCAAGTATTTTCTCTCATTCTGTAAGTTGACTGTTTATTCTGTTGACTATTTCTTTTTCTGTGCAAGAAGCTTTTTAGTTTGTCACATTTTTCATTTTACTCCCCACTTCCTTTTTTTCCCCAAATAAGGTTTTAAGTGAAGTCTTTCGATATAAACTAGATGAAAGTTGAACATCTCTGTTTGAAGCCAGGGTTGCAACTCTGGCCTCCTTCTGGTTTCACCCTCATTTTATGCAGTAGCCTTCAGGTAATTGTGCAGAAAGCCGAGCTCTAAGAAGTATCACTTACAAACCTCTTCCTTAGGTTTTATGATTCCATTAGCTAGTTTCATGAGAGCAACTTTAGGTACAAATGAGGCAGAGTGTGAAGGCCCTGGCAGAGTGAGAGATGTGCATTGGCAGAGTGAAGTGGTGAAGTGGCTCAAAAAGGTGGCTAAAAGAAAATAAGGGCTTTCTTTACTAGAGATGCTTGGTTTATTACTTTTCAGTTTTGCAGAGTTTAACTCTGGGTTTGGTCTCAGGCAAGAAGTAAACAGCTATTGAATGTCTCCTGCAGACAGAACAATGGTCTAGCCTCAGCTTTTATTTTTATCAGCTTAAAACAAAGCATCTTGTTGTCCCCTTTTCTTTCAAGAAATTTCCCCCTTAAAATATCTGATGATAAACAAATAACAATAGAGGAGACCTGAGCAAGCAAAATGATTATATTTAAGCTGATAAACATGCTTTTATGCCTCTGTTCATTTAACAGGTGATATAAATCTAGATGCATATTTTTATAATTTACAGTCATTTTTAAAAAAATATTATGCAGTGGATTTTCTCTTAGAGCAAAATACCTTTGATGGGGAACCAGAACAACAAACTACTGAGACAGCATGGCAGAGTTTTGAACCTTTTTTTCTTTTGTCATTTTTGATCTTTTATTTAACAAACTCATGTGCTGACATTCAATATCAAATTGATTTTAACTTGTTTGTTCTAGGTTTTTTTTCTCTGTCTCTCTCTGTCTCTTTCTTTCTAATTTTGTTTCCTGAAATGTAAAATGTTATGATTTATTTGAATTTCCATATCTCGTGGAATATTTTTGGGAGACTTAAGTTCTCATTATGAATTGTTGAATAATACACGGCTTTGATGTGCTGATAAAAGTGTGCTTTTTTCTGGTGTCTGAAACAATATTGAGGGCTAAAATATCCCTGAAGCATAAGTCACTACCTGTTATTAAGTTAAGCAACTAGAAAGGAGTCCTTTTATCTGAACCATTTCAGTTTCAGGTGACAGAAATTTAAATTGAAGATGGTGAGAGACAGAGAAGTGAGAGAAAAATAATATATTGACTGGCTTGTTTAACAAAAAAGCCTACAAGTAGACCTTGATTTGCATCTACAATAAGCTCACACAGTGTTTGTCAGAACACAATTTCTCTACATTTTTTAGCTCTGCTTTGCTCTGTGTTAGGTGTAGTCTCAGTCAGGCTCTCTCTTTATAGTGAAAGGATATTTAGCAGCAGTTTCACATATACTTCCTACAAGTTCAGCATATTTAACTGAAAGGCAGTGCATCCTTCTTAAAAGATCCATAGTCTCGGAATTTATCCTCCTTAGCCCATACAGAGCCACTTGATTTCTGAACTAACCACAGAGGCCAGGGCCTGGGTCATGTGGGAATCAGTCAGATTAGGCTAGTGTGAAATGCATGGAGCATGAAACTAGCAGGAATAGGGTAGGAGTTGGATAAGTTTCCAGGAAATACAGTTTGTTTGCATAAGGAAGAGCAATGTTGGACAAGCAAAAACAACGCATACATTTTGTAGCTGCCTAAAAGTGCGATGCTTCCCTACTTTCATTATTTTCTTTTCTCTAGACATCGATTGCTTATGCTCTGTCCTTCTCTTACCATTATGAAAAGAAATGGAATGGACGGATATTAAGGATGTGTTCATGTGAACGATGAATAATTTCTTTTTACAATTAACACGTACAGAAAACTGGTCAAGACATACCGGTTGGATAGCAAGAAGTGTGTTCCTTTAAGTGTCAACCTTCATCAAGCCATGGGTATCACCAAAGGAGAATCACTGACTATCCAAAAGTGATATGTTGACACAGACACAGTATAAAGGATCAATTATCTTAGGGTCTTAGGGGATCTGGTTTCCAGGTTACCTTGAGACATCATTTTCATTCTGGTGTCTGAAAAATTGCCACAACTTTTTTTTTTTTTTTTTTTTTTGAGACAGAGTCTCACTCTGTTACCCAGGCTGGAGTGCAGTGCCGTGATCTCAGCTCACTGCAAGCTCCACCCCCCAGGTTCACGCCATTCTCCTGCCTCAGTCTCCCGAGCAGCTGGGACTACAGGTGCCCACCACCACGCCTGGCTAATTTTTTGGTTTTTTAGTAGAGACAGAGTTTCACCGTGTTAGCTAGGATGGTCTCACTCTCCTAACCTCGTGATCTGCCTGCCTCGGCCTCCCAAAGTGCTGAGATTACAGGCGTGAGCCACCCGGCCAAATTGCCACAACTTTTGAAATCTCATGCATGGTATTTGAAAGCCTACAGGGTGATACCTCAGAAATTCTTGGGTTCTTTCTGTGTTCTGACACTTAAATGCTGTGTTACTAAGTACAGGCCACCGTATACATCTGCTTTAGTCTATTCTAAGACTGCAATTCTGATAGCTTTACTCTGTCATAGTCTATTCTAAGACTGTAATTCTGATAGTTTTACTCGCTGTATATGACTTGAAGAATGGGGAGAAAATAACTCCATTTAATCACACATACAACTTTAACGATTTGATTTATACCTGTGTAAAACATACATGCTTCAATGGAAGCATATAACATAAGAAATCATGCAGTAAAATGGATCTTTATGAAAGAGAACAGAAGGAGGAAAATAAAACAGAAAGATTAAAAATATTATTTAGATAAGAACTTTTAATCATGTTTCTACCTCCTTTCTCCTCTTTCCAATATATTTACCTGTAATGTTTGGTGTCCTTGGATCTGTATATATTAGTGACATTCGATATATAAAATAAAAAATTGTTATTTTAAAATAGTATTATCTGAAAAATTTTGCAGAGACTCTAAATGCAAACCAAGACTATTGATTTAAGACATGACAATCTTTAGAGACATAAATTATGACCATTTAGTAACTGATTTACAAATCTTCAGAATCTTATCCTTGGAATATATGAAACAGTAAATTACTACATATTAATAACAGAAAATGCATTTATAATTACTTCAAATAATAGAAATCATACACTTTGTATTTCATCCAAATTTTGACTGATATAGAAAAATACATCAACCTTAAAGACTATATTAGTAAATTGCTGGATAACTTATTATTTTTTCATTTCTTTATTTGGCAAAAGAAGGAGTTACAACTAAGTTTTTTGGGTGATTTCATCCAAAAGCAAGGTTTTGTTAAATAAATAAGTAAAACAAACTCTGTGGAGCTTGGCAGTTCAGATATTCAGAACCTAAGAATCTCTTAAAAGAATACTTCAGATTTCATGGAAAAACTCTTTCAAAAGGCACTCAGATTGAGTGAAAATAGAGATCTCAAAGGCACTCATATTGAGTGAAAATAGAGATCTCAAATAGATATCTCAAAAGACCTACTGTATTTACATATAATTGCTATTTCAGCTCAATCTTTTTGATCTCTATGAGGCAGCTATTTGTCAAAATACTTATATTTAAATATCTAGTTTCCCTGATGGAATCATAATAAAAAAGCATATCTTCCATTTATTTTTAGTCTTTTTCTGTATGTTTAGTATGTAAAGTATTGTGAGTCCAGAGAGGCACTTAGCACATTAATTTGTTTAAATGAAGATAAATTAAAGATTATCCTAGCAATCTTTGTATGCACTTATTTGTTCTGGGTCATTTATTGGGACACCAAGTACTTAAAGTATTCTTTAGAAGGACTCTTCTCTCATTATAGTATATCCATGAACATGCTCACCTGAGCTCTTTCCTGAAGTTTGATATAGATATTAATTGCTTGTCTAGCTCATAAACTATTTTTATCCACTAGCATCAAAGCCAGCAACTTTCTTATTATACCCTAATCTCTGCCATTTGTTCAGTCAACACATGGTTATTTAACCTCTCTATATATGCCAGAAAACATGGTGGCCATGATACCGAATCTAGTGAAGGACCGTGAAACCATACTCTGAGAAATGATTTCATGAAATAAACTCAAGAATAAGTGATGAGTCGCAGAAAGAGCTAGAGAAGACCACCGAGTTGTGTCTGTTTCATAGGCAGCCATCTTGAATTGCCATGTGGTTTCTCATCTACTTTGTTCTGATCTCTCTTTGGCTCCAATTTGCATATAGGTGCTATCCTTTACAAGTTCCTTGTCCGTGGCTTATTCTTTGGCTTTTAACTCTTTGCCATTTTCTCAGCAGATTCCTCATTTCAGGGGACAGGTTCACATGGTTTGCACTTCGGAGCTTCTTCTGAGAATTTCCCACAAACAGATACACCATTTCTTAGGGGTTAGGGCTCCCCGCAAACTTAATACATAAGAAATATTTTAAAAGGTTCATTCAAACAGTTTTTCATACAACGTGCTAATGTTCTAAAACAAGAAGTACAGACAGTCAATCAGTAGAATGTATTACTGAATGTATTCTATAGGAGTAATGTTCATTCTGGGAGCTGCAGCTATCGTCATGTGTTATGATAAGCTACCTGCTCCAGAATCTGATGATTTGTATTTACATTAAGATGAGTGCTAATTTTACTTTGGTTTGGTAAATTTGCTCGTGCTCAGATATTTGCACCATCTTGAAACTATGGTAAAGTAATTCATTCAGTCGTTGTTAGTCATTAAGGTAAAAAGGGCTGCTTAGAATTTTTACTACAGAAATTTTATTTTGCTTAGAAATTTTACTTATCCACTTTCTAAAGGCCCTTAGGCTTGTAGGTTCTCCTTGCAGCATCACACTCTCAGAATAATTAATTGAGCTCATTTTCCATAATTAGCACCGTTATTCCACCACCAATTAAAAACTGAAGTGCTGAGATTGTTGACATTTTTATACCTACAGGTTATACTTCAGCAATTTTGTCTTGTAGATGGTGTGTTTCTTAAATATACAAGTGTTTTACATATCAAATTGTGAAGTAATCTATGAAGAACAGAGAGGTATTTGCAATGGAGACGTTGTTTTGCATACAATATGGTATGTATAGTCTCTAATCTTAATGCTGTCTATTGGTGCTTTCATGCTGGGTGACGACCAATTATAATCTGCCCACATGGGAATAAATGTTTTAATAAATAAATCTTACTGTAATTTAAAATCTTTATATGATGAGTGGGTGCCAGAATGCTACAACCTGCAGGATTCTGAGCCTTTTCCAGGCCTTTTACTTTACTTTTTTGAGAGCAGGTAATGGCAATATTTAATAGCTGAGCATAGTATGTGCCAAATCAAGTTTAACCATTAATACAGGAAAATTTTATTTGCAAAAGCAACACATTCACATACATCAACGACAGACTTATGTAAATATTTAATGGGTCTACTGACTCCTATTTTGTAGAAATAAATGCTTGCTGACTATATTTTTGATGGCGAGGGACAATAGATTCTATAAAGCATGAAACTTCTGTTTAGGAATTCTGTATGTCACTAAGTGTTTTGCACATATCCAAGAGAGATTATTAAAAGAGATAATTCAGTCTAATTGTTAGTGGACAAGTCTATCTATACGTTTATACTGGATGAGTTTGCCTTTATATTCCTAAAACTTATTTACATAAGTTTTACGTATAACATGAAATTCCAGCTTAATTCAATTTGTATTAAACAATGTGGCACATTGTCTGATTCCTAAAGACATGAGAATAATATATTTAAGTATAATCCAGGAAATAATTTAAATTATGCCTCTCTGTAATGTTATATGAGCTGAAGGTAATATTTTTATGTTTGTACCTTAGATTACATTTAACTTCTTATCACCTTTATTGAAAGTATAATTTGTGATCAATAAACTTCATCCAGTTTAAAAGCTTTTATTTATGCTTATTTGATTTATTCAAAGAATAGTTAGTGAGAACCTATAATATGTAAATACTAAGTCAGACACAGAGAAATCAAAGATGAAATAAGTTTCCTGCTCCCAAAATGTAGGAGATGGAAATATGTACAATCATCAATACATGTAATAATTATAAAAAATGTATTGTAAAATATAGGAAAGATCTTTTAATCTGGAAAGGAAAAAAAGTTTCATTGAGTCCCTACTTACATGCTAGTCACTCTGCTAGTCATTTCTTATACATACATTTGTTTAATTCTCTCCCATACCCTCTCAGTTTAGCAGGTATTACTTTCATTTTGGTCTTATACAATTTACAAATCAGGAAAATTCTCAATTTTTTTCTTAAAGTTCTAAGATTTGAGTAGATAAAATATTTTCAAGTGACTCATCCTCTTGCTAGCTTGAATGACCTGTCTGGCAAAAATAATAATTGAGAACTGGAGAGGAACATGTTTCTGTGTGGGGAGAACTGTGTGGTTTCTTATACATGCTACAAAATAAGTGCAGCAATCTTGTATACACCTTTAGTAATGCTGCAGAATACGGAAGACACAGCTTTAGCAGGAGCCTGGCCCTTTTACTCAACATAAAATCAAAATGCGAAGAAGTTTTTAGGTGACTGGTTTGTTCAATTCATCTTCTATTTATCTAAATTTTCAAATAAATTCACATTGGAAAATAGGATTGAACTAAGTTGTTTAATTTAATTAAACCAAGTCATCAATCTGTGCTGTGAAAGGAAACCTAAACAAAATCATCCAAACAATGACAACAAAAGAATGCAAGAGTGAGTGAGAATAAAAGAGAACACTTTTTCTTCTTTCCTGATAAATGTCTCCTCTTTAATGAATTCACAAGATTGCTGATAGAGACAAGAGAACATTGTGGGAGGACAAGTGTCCTCGTATGTAATGGTAGAACCATTTCTGGGGGCTTTGCACAGGTGGCATTTTCTACCCTGTGGTTTTTTTCAATAATAAATAAAGTGTTGGAAAAATTAAGTGTTACTCAAATGTGGATAAATACTTGCATACCTCAGTGAACTAAAGTCAAAACTACAGTTTGAGGAACTGGTGTTTGTTAAATTCCTATTAACTTCCTTAAAATATTGGGTATTTCACTTTTAACTGATTTGATTATCAATGCAGATAATAAGATGATGTCCTTTGTAGTGACATTGAAGTTTTTCTAAAAGGCACTGATAATTATGTTGATGTTTTGTTAGATCCTCCACAAATTATACCTGAATAACAAATTTGGTGACTGTAGAGAATTACTGTTTTTTTTATGTTCACTTTTTATTTTTTTCCATAGGTTATTGGGGTACAGGTGGTATTTGGTTACATGAGTAATTTCTTTCGTGGTGATTTGTGAAACTTTGGTGCACCCATCACCCAAGCAGTATACAGTCCACCCTATCTGTAGTCTTTTATCCCTCACCCCCCTCCCAGTCTTCCCTGCAAGGCCCCAAAGTCCATTGTATCATTCTTATGCCTTTGCATCCTCATAGCTTAGCTCCCACGTATCAGTGAAAACATGCGATGTTTGGTTTTCCATTTCTGAGTTACTTCACTTAGAATAATAGTCTCCAATCTCATCCAGGTTGCTATAAATGCAGTTAATTCGTTCCTTTTATGGCTGAGTATATATATATATATATATATATATATATATATATATATATATACACATTGGCATACTAATGCAACTCTAATGATTGAAATTCCGAAGTGTGTGTGTGTGTGTGTATGTGTGTGTATACATATATATGACATATATATGTGTGGATATATATACACACACACACACTCACACACATATATATGTATTCCTAGGTATTTGAAAATATGTGTACGTACACGCACACATACACACATACACTATGATGTATATGGTCTGTTTCAGATTCTGAATAGGAAAGAATTGTTAAAATGTCAGAGTAATTGCAGCTTTTAAGGTTTGTTAATATACTTTTATGTCACATATTAATTTCAGACTTTTAAAAGTAATACTCTTAATGAAAAGCATAGGGGCGGTTCTAACTTTTATAGTTACATAGTGAAAACCTGAAACATGCGTTTGTTTAGTTTCCACAGATACTGCTATTTTATCTTATTTTCTTTGCCTTTAGAGTTGCATGTGTTGACCACATAAAAACTATATGTTTTATGAGACTGCTAATAAAAGGCTCTCACTTATGTTCAATGTTTGATATAGTTATATTATGGAACAAATTAAGTACTAGGAAAAATGTACTTAACAATAAGGCACACTTCTGTAAATAGACAACGAAAAGTGTGAAAAGCATTTCTTTCCCTTTTTGCCTTGGCTGCTAGAATGCCCTGAATTAAATGTACTTGTATGATTTCACACATTTAGCCTTGAGTTACTGGTATAATTTCTACTCTCTGAACCTTTTATTCTCTTCATAAATCTTCCCCGCCCCAGACATTTCTCATGCACTCCTATTCTTTTTACCTTATTTAATGTTTTATTGAATATGGGCTTTTACTATAAGCTGTCTCAAAGTCATTTTAGAAGTAAGATGTGTGTGAATAATTAATAAATGGAGGTCTGCATAAAGCCTTTGTTAAAAAAAAAATGCCTTATGCTTTTTATCAGTTGCTAGTTTCCAGCACAGCAAGGCAGTGCTACATTGCTTAAAGTCACATATCTTTGCGTCTCTATAATATTTATTACATTCACAGGCTCAATTTAATAATTTTACTTAAATGCATTTCTACATGTGATTTTGTGGATGTGGTCATGATTCAAATATGACAATATTCACTTCATCAGGAAAATATTTTTGAGGGAAGACTTTAATTTTTTAATTAAAAATGTTTTTATTATTTCACATTTAATTGGCAAATAAAAATTGAATATATTCAAGGCATATAACATGATTTAATACATGTATGCACTGTGTACTGGTTACTACAGTCAAATTAATTAACACATCTATTACTACCTATAGTTAACATTTTTGGGGATGTATGTGGTGATAACATTTAAAAGATGTTTTCTTATCAAATTTCAAGTAAGCAACACAGTATTATTAACTACAGTCACTATGTGGTACATTAGTTCTCAGAACTTATTCATCTTATAATAGAAATTCTGTACCCTTTGACGAACATTTTCCTATTTTCCTTACCCAAAGTACACATGATAAAGAAACTTAAACATCACATTGCCTGTTGTGTTAGTCAGGGTTCTCTAGAGGGACAGAACTAATAAAATAGATGTATATCTGAAGGGGAATTTATTGGAGAATTGACTCACACTATCACAAGCGGAAGTCCCACAATAGGCCGTCTACAAGCTGAGGAGCCAGGAAAGCAGTCCGAGTCCCAAAACCTCAAAAGTAGCAAAGCCGGTAGTGCAGCCTTCAGTCTGTGGCCAAAGGCCTGAGAGCCCCTGGCAAATAACTGCTTTAAGTTCAAGTCCAAAAGCTGAAGAACTTGGAATCTGATGTTTGAGGGCAGGAAGCATCCAGCATGGGAGAAAGATGGAGGCCAGAAGACTCAGCAAATCTGCTCTTTCCAATCCTACTTTTATGCTGGCAACTGATTAGATGGCGCCCACCCAGATGGAGGGTGGGTCTGCCTCTCCCAGTCCACTGACTCAAATGTGGCAACACTCTCACAGACACACCCAAGAAAAATACTTTGCATTCTTCAATCCAATCTAGTTGACACTCAGTATTAACCATCACACCTGCCTTGTCTGTCTTTAAAACTCTAAGCAACATTTTTAATTTATCTTATCCACATTTCCAAGATAGGGCTATACCTTGGCCTTGTGAGAACAATCAGAATTTAAAGGGTAAAATAAAGAGCAATTATGGAAGACTAAAAATAAAAATAGAAAACAAATTTTGAGCTACTTTACTTCAGTGAGAGTTATTGAGCTACTGGCTAAACTGGGCTGTCCTGACTAAAAATGGAGTAAATATGGGCAAGCAATTTCAGCTCTGAGTGCAATGGCGCCTTATAAATCAACTGGGAAAAAAGGACAGGCTTATGCTTTGTGTCCTCGAGTAAACTGACTTTCAGCTAGTAAAGATCTGATAATAGGTCTAAAGAAATCAGGTAATAGGCCCTAAAATAAATGAAAGTATTACTGCTCTATTATTTTACTCTCTCCTTGTCTAAAACTTTAATTGGAATTTTTGTAAGGGAACTAAAATCTGTGTTTACCTGAAGTAACAATGAATATTTTTGATAAGGATAAAGTACCAAAAACGTTTATGAGAACTGGTGACTTGTCATCTAAAAGGCAAGAAGCATTTGGTGGAGTCCCATCATGTTTTTCACACCCATATATAAATGGCTCTATTTATTGGTTTTGCTCTTGGTGTTCAACCCAGTTGTTTTGGGACCCATTTTGAGCTTGCCATAAAAGCCATCAGGTCCAAGGTTTCATCAAGGTGTAATTGTAATGCAGTGTGAAACTGGAGAGATTCACCGCCTCATTGTAGATGCAGTGACAAGAAGATTTGAATATATTTATATGATGGGGATGACATTATGAAAAAAAAGATAGATTAAATGAAAAATAAAGATATAAAGCATACTTTATTAGTTATTACTACTGTTATTACAATTACAGTCACTAACTGTTCCATCTTGATTTTACACACCGTGATTTCCCATATTGCATATTTAAGTTTAGTCTTTATCAGTATCTTACATGCTCCATTATAGCTCTAAACCACCTTTCCTGTGCAGAATTCAGTGTTTCATACAACATCTGCTAATGGATGATTTCAAGCTATTGTAGGCTAATGTTGCCCGCTAGCAGTGTTATGAAGGCAAAGATATTCTCATCCACCTGCTAAATTGCCATGGTATGAATGTTACAAAATCTGTTGAAGCCACAATTAGGGTTTTTAGTATTTGTTCAGCTCTCTGACAGGTTTGTTATCTAAACTTTAGGTCCGTGGTTCTAGTTTTATAGATTTGAGTTGCCTTACATATATTTTGAAATAAATTATACAGTAAATAGAAATACATTGATAATTACATGTTTTTAACATTTACTTGGGACTAATTACAGAAGAATAAAATGAGAAGTAAAAGGTTAATCTGTAAGAAGTGATAGGAAACGTCTTTGCTGCAGTATGAAGAATGCAGTAAGAAATAGTTGAACATTAAAAGAATAGGTGACCAGCACTTTGGGAGGCCAAGGCAGGTGGATCATGAGGTCAGGAGATCAAGACCATCCTGGCTAACACGGTGAAACCCCGTCTCTACTAAAAATATGAAAAATTAGCAGGGCGTGTTGGCCAGCGCCTGTAGTCCCAGCTGCTTGGGAGGCTGAGGCAGGAGAATGACGTGAACCTGGGAGGCGGAGCTTGCAGTGAGCTGAGATGGTGCCACTGCACTCCAGCCTGGGCGACAGAGCGAGACTCCATCTCAAAAAAAAAAAAAAAAAAAAAAGAATAGGTGAATATGAAGCAGCATCATTAATGCTGAGTAACAGACAGAATCTGTTGAAGAATCTGGAGTTAGCAACGTGGGCAAGGTATAAAGCCCACGGGATTTGAGGCTCCCAGCTACATCATCACTAGGTTTGAGGCTCGCAGCTACGTAATCACTAGGTTTACTGAGATTTTCTTTTTCTTTCTTTTTTCTCAAATTTTGACAAAATGGTTCATGTAAGAAATATCAGATAATTTCTGGGGAAATTTAGAAAGAATTTTAAAGAAGCCATAGTTTTTCCCAATAATAAAGTATATTGTGATATCATGATCTTGAAAATAGTTAGAAATTGATATTATTATAAATTGATGAATCAATTATAAATAAATTGATTTATTATTTACTATCGAGATAATAGTATATAATAATAAAATAGTACAACTACTGCTAGATAATAAAATAGTACAAATAGCCTCTCTCCTCTTAAAAATATGAGCATATAAACATATAATTTAGTCTGCAACTTGGCCACATCAAAAACAATAGAGAATGGAAAGATTATTTAGTAATGATGTGGGTACAAATGGATTTTGTTATTTAAATTGTCTACTCATGTTATACATGTGTACAGTTTTTAAGTCATACAGTTCTATGAGGCTTCTTACATTGAACAATTGCCCTCTGCTTGCCCCTTCCCACCATATCCCCCATTCAAAATGATAATCATCTTCAAATCTCTTAGCTCTTTCTGTGGTTTCCTTGATTTTTCTTAGGTTTTCATGGGATCTATCAGCTGCCTTCTACAGGCTGTGTGAGGCTGTGAGAAACATTTTGTTTTTTTAGAGCTTCCCCTCCCCACTGTCCTAAGCTTCCCCTATTCTCCAGTATCATTGTATCATAATTGTTGTTTAAATGAGTTCTTACATGATCATAGTTATGTAAATGTTAGTCACAACAGACTCATGATTTCATTTACCTTGCTTTACAACTGATAGTTTTACCTGAAGTTAAGAACTGACATTATTTTTATTATTTGTTTAGTTTTTTTAAACAAGTTTTTAAATCACTAGTTCATTCCCAAACTCTGCCTTTACTGCAAGGTGTTTTCAGTACATTTAAGCCTCTCAAGTACCCTGTTAATGTCCTCTATTCATTCCTCGGACCTGGACTGGTTTTCTTCTAGGCATGGTGTGCACTTCTCATCCTGGGATCCCCTTCACCATCATCCACGTGACATCCTTCACTTTTCTGCGTGTTGTATGCCTTACTTCCTGCATCCCACAGCTTCATCATTCTTGGTTTTCTTCTCTTTCTGATGGAGAATCTCCAGTAAGTTGTCAAAAAAAGTGCATGGGCAATACATAATTTGAGGTCTTGCACATCTATCAGTGTATTTATGTTGTCCTTATACATGACTGATAACTCGTATTGATATAGAATTCTAGTTTAGATATCACCATCTTTCCGATTTTAAAGCGTTTTTCACTTGTCTTTCTACTCTTAGTATTGCCTTTCAGAAGTCAGGTGAAATTCTGATTTCTAATCTATCTTTTGCATGTGCTCATTCTCTCTGGATTTTTTTTTTTTTGCCAGTGCTATGAAATTTCATAAAGTGCCTTATCATGGGCTTTTCTTGTTGTCGTTGTTGTTCATTCATGATATTGGCACATGATGGATTTTTCAATTTGGTCATTATTATTTTTGAGATATAATATTTCCTGAACTCTTTTTATTAGTTTCTAGGGCTTCCAAAACAAAGCTCCACAGACTGGGTGGCTTAAACAAGAGATATTTATGTTCTCATAATTCTGGAAGGCAGTAGTTCAAGATCAAAGTGTCTACAGGATTGGTTCCTTCTAAGACCTCTCCTTGGCTGGAAAATTGCCCGCTTCTCTCTGTGTCTTTACATCATCTTTTCTCTGTGAGTGTCTGTCCCAATCTTCTCTTATAAAGGCAACAGGCATATTGAATCAGGGCCCACTCATATGACTTCATTTTACCTTAATTATGTCTTTAAAGGCCCTATCTCCAAATACACCCAAATTCTGAGATGCTGGGGGTTAGGGCTTAATCAATATACATTTTGGAATGGCACAATTCAGCCTATAACCCTATGGTTTTTGATGTTTTATTTACCTCTGTTTTTCTGTCTGCTCTTTTTGGAACTCCTTTTACTTAAGTGATGTAACTTCTGGACTGATACTCTAATAGTCCTCCCTCTTCCATTTTCTACCAATTTATCCTTCTGTTATATGTGTGAAAGGATTTTCTCAAGTTTATATTTTCTCCATTCTATTTAATTTTTTAACTGTTCTAGTATCGTGTTTTCAATTTCCACAGTTCACTTACTCTCTCATTTTCTCTGGATTAGAAAAGTACTACTTTATCTTTTGATAGATATTAATAATGGATGTTTTAAAAATAACATTTTTTCTTGCATTGTCTGTGTTTCTTAAACATTTTTCGTTGATTCTGTCTCCCTTCTAAATATAGAGGCTTTTCATCTAGTGCCTCCTGATCCCTGATCATAGATGCATGTTTCAGAGTGACTCACTGAAAAACTCTGTGGGTGGGAAGAACTTTTGGACACTGACATTCTCTGTAGGATCATCTGGCATGACAGTTCAATTGAGGGAATCCTACTTTCAGTATTTCTAGGTCTTCACTTCTTAAGCTATGCAGATTCACCAGAGGAAAATTTCTCTGTTTTCTGCCTGGAGGGTTTAACAGAGGTGACAAAATTCTGTGAACTGAATAGGAGAAGTGGGCTGGGGTCTGACTGTTTGATATGTAGAAAACTCCTTAACTTTTGTGATAATTTTATGTGTAAACTTGACTGGGCCACACAGTAGACATATATTTAGTTATATATCATTTTGGGTGTGTCTGTGAGAATGTATCTGGATGTGGGTACCATTTGAATCAGGAGACTCAGTAAGGCAGATTGCACTCCCCAGTGTGGGTAAGCCTCACCTAATTTGTTGAAGGCCTGAATAGAACAAAAATCCTTAGTGAGGAAAATTTGTTCTCTCTCTGTCTTTGAGTTGGGACATTGGTCTTCTCCTGTATTCAGACTCACAATGGAACCATACCATCAGCTCTCTTGGGTCCACGGCTTGTGCACTCACTCTGCAGATCTTGGGACTCCTCCATCTTCATAACTGTGTGAGCCAATATCTTATAATGAATCAATGTCTCACTCTCTCTCTCCTTCCCTCTCTTATTTTCTCCCCTCAACCCATCGTCCACCATCAACACACACACACACACACACACACACACACAAACAATACTATTGGTTCTGTTTCTCTGGAGAACTCTGACTAATGTAACCCTAATTACTTTCATTTGCTCTCAGCTCTCCTTATGGCCCCCAGCACAGATATTTTCTGATTTACTCTTACCAAAGAGAAAATGTTATGGTAGGGAGATGAACACCCATCCATCCAACCATCCAAGACATCTGGAATTCTAATTATTTCCTAAGTAGAAGTTTTAACCTTGTATCTTGGTTTGTATTTCTGCCTTGATTACTGCTTAGTAGTAGGTCCTGCCGCCATCTCTAAGCTTTTCTTGAGCTTTAAAGAGTAAAGTGGTTTACATGTGAAGTTCACTAATTTCATGTCTGAGTTTCAGCTTTCCCAAATCTGCCAGTTTAATTACCTAATTTTACCTGTTTTCTAAACTCCAAAATGTTGTTTTCTTTCTCCCTTTCTCTTTTCCTTTGTGGGTTTGTATTATTTTATCCCCTTGTCATTTTGGTAGGGTGTTAGAAAGAATATGAAGATATGCATTCAATCTGTCTTCTTTAACTGAACTACAATTAGAAATCTCAAACTATATAACAAAATGATATTCGGACAAGTTTCAGAGTTAAAATTGACAAGTAAAACCATCTTGACTAAAATAGGAAAGTTTAATGTATCTTTGGATATGAAAGGACTTTTAATGTCTAAAAATTATTATAAAATTAAGAAAGATGTTACACAAATATAAATCTCATGTGTGAAATACTTTTATGTCAAAATACACTAAAAATCAAAAACATCTTAAATCAACAATATATTGATTTTTAACATGGATTTATATAAATTATAATATAAATATAGGACCTAAATGGATAAAAGGAGTAAAACCTAAGATCAGGCTATTGACAGAAGTAGAATTATAACCGAATTTGTCTTTATAAATATTTACAATTAGGATATAATTTTAAACCCAGTATTAATCAAGCCTTACAAATTAAAAGCAAAAATATATTTTTAAACCTATCATATTAGAAAAGGCTGTTAAAAATTTCAATATTGAACAATTTGGAAGATAGGGTGAGGTAGAGCCTCATAGATTATTGGTAGAAAGCCAAATTTCTATTCTCTTTTTAGAAAGCAATCTGGAAATATGTATCAAAAGCTTTAAGAACATGATTTTTTTATACATCTTATTCTTGGAAATTTCTTTCTAAAGAAAATTTTAAAACACTAAAATAGATTGTATTCAAGATATTTTTTGATAATAAAATATGTAAATGACCCAAATAGCCATAGAACTAGAAATGGTTAATTAAACTTCAGAAAATTATTAAGCAACCTTTAAAAGTCATCTCTGTTAGACATGACTCTTGTTTTTATCATGATTAAGCCTGTTATGAGAGAGGAAAGTTCATAAACAAACTCTAAAATTAAATGCAAACAAATACCAAGATACATGCAGGAAAGGAGAAACACAGAACATTATGAGGGATGGGTGGAGAGTGGTCCTAATCAGGAATTATCATATTGATAAAGGAATTGGGGATCATGGGATTCATGATATGTGAAGATGTGTTGATAAGCAGAACATCAATGACTTTGAGGAATAGGGAGGTACCAGGGGACTTGAGGCCACTATGAGGAAAAGGAACAAGCGGCATGAAGAAATTGGAAGAAAGAACATTGGAGGGAGCAAGTTTCAGAATTCAAATTAAGGCACTGGAACAATTATGAATGCTAAAACGTAAAATAGTATGGTGCTGATTAAATAACTAGAAAGCCTCTGAGAGCTAACAGGGTCACGCTCCATAGAGAGTGAAAAGCATTAAACACAAGAGTGTGAGGGTGAGCTTGAAAACCAGTCCTCTCACCAAGCATGAGGGTGAGGAGAATCAGATAGAATCTAATTATCATCTTAAATACGATTTTTGGAGGCTTCTATAGGCACTGAGCAGCAGTGATTACTGCGTTTGACATGGAAGGACAATTTCATTATCCAGATGGCTGTATCCTGGGTTTAACGACGTTTATGTCATGTTGAAGTATCAAAATACATGGCAATTTAGCCATTTGTTTAAGTAGTTTTAAAAATCCAGGCATAGCAGTTTACTCTGGTTTTCTTTTGTATGGAAAATTTTGACTTCCCTTTGTGGAACATTTATCTTGGTATGTCTAGAAGAGACAAAATGCAAGTATTACATTCTGTGATACTGGAATAGAGAATATTGGAATTTTCTTTTTAGTTTAATGATCACAACTTGGCTTGACGGTGAAAAAATAGTCAAATTCTAGGTACTTAACCTCATGTCTTCAAGCTTCTAAGACCTTCATATATTCTGAGCTGCATATATTATAATTTTCTTTCACAATAAGATTTAATAAGCTCTGTCAATTAAACTTGTGAGCTGCACGCACCATTATTTTCTTTCACAATAAAATTTAATTAGCTCTATCAATTTAACTATGACATATTGTCAATTTTTTCTGTTCATTCCTAGTTCAAAAATGTTAAAACACTGAAAAGTGCACCACTGAATTGATTAAAAAGTAATAATTAAATATTATTTTCAAATAGATTAATAAAGAAGGTACAGTTTTGAAGTGAACATGAACGCATTGATGATCCTTAAAGCAGATCAGAATGAAGACCATGTTATATTCTCTTTCTGAGTCTTGAATCCTTTAAAAAGTAGTACGAGTTTTCCTGAGTTGAAGTAATATTTTAAATTAATGTCATATGTTTTGAAGTCAATTATAAGTTTAGCGTTATCTCCATTATTAACTTTGGTGTACAGATTTCAGAATGTGAATAAAAGTTCACAGCTGTATCTTCAATTTCCTCTTTGGTATCGTGACTATTTGAAGGAGGATTATTTTGCAGTTTCATAAAGGCTTATTTTAAAACTAATATGCAAGCTTTTATTTGGATATAGTTTTTGGACTGCCCTTAAACTAAAACTTTCCTTGTTCATTTAATATCAAGTCAGATAACAATCATAATTTCCTTTAAAGTGAAAAGGTTAGAGAACTTGCAAGTGTATAAGAATTACACAAATACAAGCTTTCATCTATTCAAAAGTATCTTGCAATTTTACCATGACTAGTTTCCATTCCTCAAGAAAATTCAAGCTCATTTACTGTCATAGCTTTTATTCTACTTTGAAGGACTACATCTTGATTGATTCTGTTTCTTTCACATAAAATTTCTGGACATAACGTTAGTATTCTGTGATTTTGTAAAGTGTCTACCTCATTATTAAGGGCACAAGTATATTATAATCACATTTATTACCTTTCTCTCTATAAAGTCAAAACATGCTCTTATTTTGTTGTTCCTTTGTTATAATCATTGTTGGATTTACCTGCATCTCTAAAGTAAAATTCACTCTGTATTTATTCATCTGTTCATTCACCTCCTAATTCTGCAAATATTGATTGGGTACCAATGATAGCGTGGTATTGGAAAGACAAATAAGAACACAAATGCAAAAAAAAAAACCATACACTAAAGTACTCAGAATTTAGGGGAGGAAATAAACTTGAAGACTACCATTTTTAATAAAATGTACTATCTATAACAATAGAGGTGTGCTTAAGACATAGCACAAAAGAGGAAGTGATCACTTTAGCCTGCAGCAATCAAGGAATTCTTAGTGGAGAGGGTTATGATTAATCTGAGGCATCGGAAATGAGGAGAAATTCTCCAGAAAGGTAACTGGTTTCTCATAGGAAGAAAGGGCACGACATTCCAAGTGGAGTCAAAACATGTGCAGATATATGAAAACACAGGATTTGAGATGGTGGAGTACGCCAAGTGCTCGAAAATTCTGACATATGATATTAGAGATACAAAATGATGAGTTACGATGCTCACTAGAAAGAAGTCATAACGCAAATGACCACATATGCCATTTTCATGATTTTTGAGTTATTCTTTAGATAAACTATTTTTGAAGGGTTTTAGGTGTATTTACAAATTAGTTTGTAGGAAGAATTAAAGGGGAGAATCTTAGGTAGTAGTAGTCAGGAGGTTAGCTCAGTGAGACCAGGTAAGAGCTAATGAGATTCTGAACTCAAAAAGACATTCGGACATAAAAAATATATAGATTTGAGGGTGTGGGGTGGCAAAATTGACAAAATTGTTGGTATTTAATTATGTGGGGAGAAAAAGAAATCTGGATTGACTCCAAAATTATCCCTTTAAAAAATGTTATTAATTTATTTTTAATTGAAAAATAGTAGTTGTATATATTTATGGCATACAATTTGATGTTTTGATCTACATATACATTGTAGAAAGATTCAATCAAGATAATTTTGAGTATCTGGATGGATGGTAGATTAAAGGAAGAGAAACACTAAAATCATTGAGTTAAAGAAGGAATTGCCAAACAATATTGGATTAGACATACACATAAATACAGGTAAATACTCTTGAGGCCCTCATAATTGAGTTAAAAGTATTTACACAAATTTTAAACTTATTAATATGAAATAATAAAAGAAGCTAAGTGTTCGCTCTGACCTGTCTTTTCTAAAGGAAGACATTATCATCATTATTATTTTTAGCCAATATTCTGGAAACCCTCAAACAATATTTGAAAACCACATTACCTAGAAACTGTGCCCTGTCAACTTTTAATAATCATAATTATAGCAGAGAAAAATGGGCTATTATGAGAATTTTTTAATATTTCCTTCATGTTCAGATGGAAAATTGAGCTACAAGATTTGCTACATGATGAATTCAGACATATTTTGTGTAGTGGTCAAGCCATAATTCTCTCCTTCCTTTATAAGCCCTTTGCTTGTAATTATAGCTTCAGTGACAAAGAGACTGTGTTCTAATTTAAAATGAAGTGCTTCTTTTTTTTACAATTAATATTTCTTCCGTAATAATATCATTGTATCATCATTAACACTGGAGCAGCAGACTGTGAATCAAATCGGAAAGTTGTCCGTGACTCAAGTGTAGTGACAAGATGACTTTCAGGTGATGGTAAAAAGAAAGTGCTGGCGGTAGACACATACACTCTATTGTAGGCTCAGAAGCACAAGCTTTTATCAAGAGTTTTCAGCAAATAATAAGCTGCTTATGTCCTCCTCATCTCTGGAAAGGTTTATGCAGATGCTAGAAGAAAATCTTTTAAATGATATAATAATTTACTCAAACATTAAATTAGCCAGCTTTTAGATTTCCTCCCGATAATAAGATGCAGTATTTCTTTGAATATACAGGGCAGCAGCTATTCACTATGGTAATGGTTACAAAATTACTATGTCTGTAATGTAAACTCTGTGGATTGAATCTGAATTTTATAGTCACACACACACACACACACACACACTGCTCACTTTGCACAAGGCATTGTGTATAACTAGTTCAAAACTACATTTGCAAGACCTCTTCTTTTATCGTATTTAATCTTTAATAATTAATCTGAGATTATTTTATGTCAAGGACTATTGCATGAGAAAGCTTTGTTATTTGGTTTTGATAACATGCATTTTCACTGCTGATAAACTGTAACTAAGAAAATATGGAAATGAATTCTGAAAGCAAAGATAAAATGGCCTGGCGTGATTTGTGTTTGGGATGATCCCTTCCAAAGCTCTACTCCATTGGTTTGGATAATCAAAAATTGATTATATTTGGGAATAGAAATTTATATAGAAAACAAATAATCTGTGGGAATTATTGATATGATTACTGAAGACATATTAATTGTACAAAAAGAAGCACTTTATTTTAAATTAGAACACAGTCTCTTTGTTACTGAAGCTATAATTCTAAGCAAAGTGCTTATAAAGGAAAGAGAGAATCATGGCTTGACCAGTACACAAAATATGTCTGAATTCATCATGTAGTAAATCTTGTAGCTCAACTTTCCACCTGAACATGAAGGAAATGTTGAAAAATTCTCATAATAGCCCATTTTTTTCTCTGCTATAATTATAATTATTGAAAGTTGACAGGGGTCAGGCACAGTGGCTCATGTCTGTAATCCCAGCACTTTGGGAGGCCAAGGCAGGTGGATCACGAGGTCAGGAGATTGAGACCATCTGGGCTAACATGGTGAAACGCCGTCTCTGTTAAAAATACAAAAAAATTATCCAGGTGTGGTAGTGGGCACTTGTAGTCCCAGCTAATTGGGAGGCTGAGGCAGGAGAATGGCATGAACCCAGGAGGCAGAGCTTGCAGTGAGCCGAGATGGCACCACTGTACTCCAGCCTGGGCAACAGAATGAGACTCTGTCTCAGAAAAAAAAAAAAATGTTGACAGGGCACAGTTTCTAGGTAATGTGGTTTTCAAATATTGTTTAAGGGTTTCCAGAATATTGGCTAAAAATAATAATGATGATCATGCCTTTCATTAGTAAAGACAGATCAGAGCTAAACTTACTTCTTTTATTATTTCATATTAATAAGTTTAAAATTTGTGTAAAAACTTTTAACTATGAGGGCCTCAAGAGTATTTATTCTCAGCATTAGAATGCTTTATCAATACTATTTACCCTCAAGTATCTGTATTGTCACTGATAAGAATGCCAGAATAAAGCATATAGGGATAAGAAAGTCTTGATGTTTTTTCAAAATTAATATATTTATAAATATTATTAAGATTATTTTTGCCAGATTAAGTACTTAATGGTGGCTCAATTCTTCCTGAAACTTCAGCAAAACCCCTTAGATTCTTCCTTGCTTTCTCTCTTTATCATACTTCACTCATTCTGTTGAGACTATCCTGAAAATATATTTAGAATTCCATCGTTTTTCAACTACCTTCTCCACCCATACCAAGTCCAATCACGATGTTGTGTCATAAATTACCAAGAAGTTTCATTAATTTGTCCTGTTGCTTCTGCCTTACATATATATTCAACACAGCAGGAGTGGTTTGTAGTGTCAACCAGATCATGGTACTCATCTGTCTGCTTAAGCTCTCTCCTAGCTTCCTTTATCACCTATGAGTCTAGTGGTTCTCAAGCTACAGTGAGTTTTAGAATCCTCTAAAGGGCTGGTTTTAATGCAGATTGCTAGACACTGTCCCTAGAAGCTCTGATTCTATAAGTCTGGAGTAGGGCTTGCAAATTTGTATTTCAAGTTCCTAGGTAAGGGGTGATCATCCCGGGTGTGGCTTCTGATGCTGATCCAGGAACCATGAAAGTCCTTACCATGACCTGTAAAATCTTACACGATCTGTACCATTACCTCTTTAATCTCATTGCTTATTTGATTGCCCATTGCACATTCTGCAATAACTACCCCCAACCCCTCTCACATTCCTGCCCCAAGGCTTTTTTCTTTGCTCTTCCTACACCTGGGATGCTCTTCCTCCAGGTATCTACATAGCTAGTTTCCTCACATCCTCTAGGTTTTTACTCACATATCTTCTCAGGGAGGCCTTTCCTGAATATAATGTGTTAAATGCAGTTATATCTATTTTCACCCCACAGTGCCCCTGACATTTCCTACTCCCACTTATGCTTTATCTTTTATCTTTTGACATATATATTATCTGTATATACTATATAATTTATTTACTTATCTTTTATATTTTCTACCCTCTATAAGAAAGTAAAATCCATGAGGACAGGAGTATTTTTCATTGTTGTATTTACAATGCCTAAAATAGTGATTGGCCCACAGTAAGATCTCAATATATGTTTGTTGATTGAATAACAAAAGAATGAGAAAGTCAAGAGAACACATGGAACAAGGAGAATGGACATGTTTGGTTGATATTGCCGTTGTGGCAAGAAGGAAAATAATATTAATGTCTGACTTACTATTAGAATTTCGCATTGTTTGTTGAATTTTTATAGCAGTGTTACACTGCAAGGTCCACATAAACTTAACTTGTCGAACTTGTACATGCAGCCACTTGGTCAGATGATCAGCTCAGAGAAAAAAGTAGAATAATTACATATATATTTGCTGCCTACTTAATATATCTTAGATACTATGCCAAGTGCTTTATCTATGTGATCTTATTCATTCCTCAAAATTGGCCCATGAAATAAGTTTTACTTAGTCATATTTCATAGATGAGGAAACAAATCTTACATAAATTAAGCAACATCCCCAAGACTGCACAATTCATAAGTGACCATCAAGTCCTCAGGCCTAGGTCAGTCTCTCTGCAAAGCCCAGATGTCACTGGCATCATTAACCTTATGAGCAAGAAAAGAAAAGGGCAATGCAACGGTGAGGGATTCAGAAATCATGTTTTATAAACATAATTATGTCTAGGATGCTCTTACTCCAGGTATTCATATGGCTAGTTTCCTCACATCCTCTAGGTTTTTATTCAAACATGAACTTGATTAAGGGACTGCTATGTATATCCTAGGAAAGTGGAAACTCAATAACAATACATCTTTAAATATTTGAAGGTCTTCCATGTGAAAAATAGAAAATAAATGCAGCTACCCCTAAGAAAAAAACCTAATAATAACAAAAGATAAAAATTGCAGACAAGACAATGATCTTTGCAAAGAGTATTTTGATGATTTTTTCTATTCAGCAACAAAACAAGTGGCTGCGTTATATGCAGAGATTGAGCCGCCCTTCCCTGGAAATGTTGAAACAGAAACATATGAGCACAATTCAAGAATATTTTAGATTCAATTTCTTTATTGAGAGGAAGATTGGCATAGATAGTTATAAGATCTTCTCCAACTCATTGGATCCATGAGTTCAGAGAAACTGTTGGTTTCTATGAGTAATTAAAGTGACTCATTAGTTCAGTCAACCAAACCTTAATTCAGTGAAAATTAAATTCATTTTAATTTTGATTGAATTTCACAGTACTGCTCAATGAACCCTCTAATTCACTGAGAAAGCAAAACAAAACAACAAAGCCTTCAGACAAAATCGCAGATTTCCTTTTGCTCTTTGCTTACTATTTTACTTACATCTATATTCTCCCATGTTCTTCTTTACTTCTTTCTTTTCTCTGTAAGTGTAAGTGTTGTTCCTTCTTGAACAAAATATGCAAAACAGCTATTTTTCTTCTGGCTCTGATCTTTTCTATCTTCACTACTGATCCTTTTGTTTAGTCAGCATCTTCATGTTCTTCTTCTTCGTTGGTTCTTCCCTTCAGCATGTTCACATATTCAAGTCTTTCTCAACTCTGAAATTCTTCTAAAGCATATACCTTCTCTTGTATTTCCCTAAGTAGTTCCTTTTTATTTAAAGGCCAAGTTCTTGAAAAAGAAATCTGTACTCCATCCATCGCTTCTTCACCCTCATACATTCCTAAACCCACTGAAATATGGTTTCTACCTCTACCACTCTTCCAAGAAATTTACCTGTGTGGGTCCAGAGGTAATCTTGCATATTCCTGTCTCAAAGCTCCCCAAGACCATCCATACATTCTGCAATTCACTAGAAAGACTTACTGCATTAAGCATGTAGCTGTATGCCACATGATTAACATTTATTATAGAGTAAGAGTTTACCAACAGATCAGTGAAGGAAAATTACACAAATGGATTCTGGTGGAATCTGTGCTCAGGGTTTCTATGTTCTCTCCTTTCCAGGAGAAGTCACATAGAGCACACTCCCCCTCCAGCAGTGACAGTGCAGCCACACGTGTGCAGCATTCATGTCCAGGGAAGCCCAATTGAGACTCAGAGTTTAGGATTTTTATTCAGGTCTGCTTAAGTAGGCATTCTCTGCCTAGAAACTACCAGAATTCCACATTCCAGAAGAAAAGCAGGTATTCACCATTGACACACTTTTTTGCACAAACAATGTAGCCAGAGCAAAACAAACTTATCTGGGAATGCTTCAGAGACCAACTTCCCAAATGCTAGCAAAGGGCCAAGCTTACAAGCACGCCTTTCTAAAGATAGCCATCTCAGGCTCCCTGTATTCTCTCTCCTGCACACTTCCCATAACTCCAAAAATTCTCCCGATGAATCCTGTAACATTCTCTGTATCTTAAATAGTGCCCCTCAGCAAAACTTACATATCCAAATGCCTACTAAGAATTACCATTAAAATGTCCCACAAAACCTCCGATTCACCCCATGCATATCTAACGTTTAAAACCTTTGCATCTAGCTCTTTCGAATGCTTGCCTGGAATTCACTGCCTCAGCAAATGGCAACACCACTCACCCAATTTATAGAGCAAGAAAGTTGATAAACACCCTATGCTGTTCCATCTCCCACACCCAACACAACTAAGTGAATCTCTGAATCACATAGATTCTACCTCCTTAATTTCCATATAATCTGACCTCTTTGTTTTATCTTCACTGCCACTGCCTTCATTCATGTTCTATGTTGTCTTATCTCAATATTTCTTACCTAATTATCTTAGCAGTCCTCTAAATATTTATCTGACTCTGGACAGGACCACTTCAAATTCATTCTTCATACCACTCAGACCCTGGACAAGTTACTCAGTCCTTGTGAATGCCCTATTTCATGTATGTAAAGTAACAGTGCTAATAGTCCTGGCCTGTGACACAATCACTATGAAGAGTAATTGAGATAGTAAATGAAAATAAGCATGCATATTAGTTATTAACGTTGTCAAAGTTTTAAATACCTTAAAAACTAAAGCATTTTTCAAAACACAAATCTGATCATGTTACATCACTTAAAATTACCAATGGCACTACAAGGCCCTCAGGATAGTTCAAGCTCTTTACCTGGTGCTGCCTCTCTCATAATTTCACACTGACACTCTTAGCTTCAGTCACAGTGACCACTTGAGAGTTTCAATGTAGGTCAGACTTTCCCTTTTCTCTCTAAAGCCTTTCTACAGTCCTTTCATCTGGAGTTCTCCTACCCTATTCATCTCCTCCTCCTGACCCTTTTTATCTCATAACTGCTTCTCATCTAAAAAGAATAAACCTAAAACATTATCTCTCCATGAAGATTTTCTCATCTCCCAGCTGGGTTATGTGCCTTTGATATGCACTTTCATAGCAACTGATCATTACCTCTGCATACACATATCACACACTATTGCAATTAACTGCTCGGGTGTTTATCTTTACAATTAAACCTGTGACATTTGAGGACAGAAACTATATCTGACTCAACATTGTATCTTTGCCTCAGTCTAGAGACTGGCACAGGTAAATGTTTGATAAATATTTTCTTAACAATAAAATCAACTGAGTGGGTTGTAACTGTAGAAACAGCTTCAAAGTTTAATAGATGAATCAGTGACTCATATCAGAAGATTCTAAAGTATAAATTAAATGTGTTTTAAAGGCAATATAGCTTTACCTTTCTAAATAGCTGAAGCTTGGATGTAGCTCTTTAGAAAATTCAAATAGGTTAGGTTAATTTGAAGGGGAAAACTCTTTTCTTGAGCAAATTTTTCCTGAATGGTCGAGAATGATCTGCTTTTTCTATTATCTTCACAAAGTCCTAAACTCTGTTTTAATGCTTGTCAGCATGGCCCAAACATCTTACCTGCTGTGCCAGAAGCCGTGAAGATAGAAATTGCAGCAGTGCCTCGTCCATAACTGGCCTGGGTCTCAAAGGGCCTTTTAGTGAGAAGAGTAGCCTTAAGCATGATTATCCATTGGACAAAGACAGATCTAGGGAAAAAGAGTGAGCAAGCTAACCCTAGACCGATTACCATTACGGAGTGGAAGGGAAGACGAGGATTATACCCTTGTGTAATATATGTGGACACTTCTAAAAATTCCAATAAGAGTCATAGGACTTCAAAAATACCAGCTGCATCTGGCTTTCCATTCTGAGCTATCTTTAAGAAGACATAAGCAGGAATGGGATAGAGAGTATCTTTGTGTAAGCTGACTTTTACTCATCAAACTTACTTTGTAGTCTGTAAAATTGATTAGGTCAGTTTAAAGTCAACTCAAAATGTCATAAGTAAGAGTCATGGTTCCCACCCAGTTCAGTAATCTCAGTGCCTGTGTTCCAAGTGTTCTACCACATTCTAGCACTCCTTGCCACCAGGTGTCGTGGATATTGTGGTGCACTTCTCAGCAGTCCCTTTTCAGGATCCAGGCCCTTATTCCCATCCTGCAAGGGATGTGGGCTGCTGATAGCTCACAGCTGTTTCTCTCAATAAATTGACCTCAGAAGAGGGTGCTGCTACGCCCTCAAAACCCGTGGCTTGGGACAGCCTGCATCCATTGGCCGGTCAAGGAGTTATATACAAAGGGACAACTCTGAATGAACATCTCAATTTAGAGCTCCTAGTGTGATTGGCTGAAGCTTTTGTTGCAAATGGAGCATAGTGGGATTTCTTCTGCATACAAATATTATTTCTCACTTACTTACATCTGCTGTTCCCTGGAGTGTACTTTCACCGAACTGACCAAAGCTAGGTTACTTTTGCTAAGTAATATAACATCCCAGACATCTAAATTCCATGGAGAACAGTTAAGAAAATGATGGAATCGAAGTTGCTGCAGTCTTTATTGATAGCTATTCCATCTTTATCTAGCAGATCAGGAAATAGAGATGAATAAGTAATTGAACCAAAATGACTTGCATTTTGGAATATAGAATGATGAAAAAAAAACTTTATCTTTTTTGAATAAAATATATTATATGCAACAATTCAAAGAAAAGAAATATAGCAAAGTTGGTTTGTTTAAATTGCTAACATGTAAGAGGCAGACTGTATTTTCAATTACATTTTTGCCTTATAGTTAAATATATCTTTTGATGACAGTTATTCAAAATCACAGTCACTACTGAATTCTTATTATTTCTTTTCCATTGTGGGCACACCATTAGTCATCTTGGGTTTTCCTTGGTTTATCCTCTTGTTCTTCCTATATGTTAATGAGATTTTATCTTTCTGAAACATGGAATCATGTGGTCAGAGCAACTGTGGTGGGCAGCATAGATACAGCACTTTTCTACCACCACAGAAAGGTCTGCTGGTCAGTGTTGATTTTGATGGATTCATTCACACAATTAACAAATATATATTAAATACTAAGGGCTATGTTCTAGGCACTGGGGATGGGGATAAAGCAGTGAACAAATTAGAATTGCTCATGGAATTTATATTTTAGAACTGGAAGTGTTCTTTTAATTCATTTTCTCCAGATACATAACTTTGTAAATGAGAAATGAGAGTCCTGGAGAGTTTAGGAAGCTTGACATGATCTGGCTCCTGCCTACCTTCTTCCCCCTTTCGCATTATAATCCAACTATACTGTCTGTTGGAAGCTCCCAGGCACATTCTTTTTTTCTGTTTAAAAACTGGTATATTTTATTTTTAGATTATCAGCAAAATGAAAACATAACATTAAAACATGAGTCTCAGGGACTCATGGCTCCTGGGGACAGTATTGGCTCCTAAATATACATTCTTATGTTACACTTTGAGAAAAACTTTCATAAATAAACTATAATGATACAAGAGAAATTTGTCCCATTTGAGAATTCAGAAAGAAGATGATGTTTTATATGAGTCTCTTAAGGATAAGGGGAGATGATGAAGGGAGAAATATGGTGGGAAGAGGAAACAGCAGTTGGTCATGACAGCAACCATTTTTTTTTTTTGAGAGCACATAAAATGTCACTGTAAGAACTTATCTGCATGCACATATTTGAGGGCATGACACGTTCTAGGAAGTGTGGGAAGTCCAGTATAGCTGGGCTGTAATGTGTATTATTGGGAAGCCACTGGAGAGGACAATGATATAAGTGGTTACTTTTGAAGGAGCTTGAATGTATATTAAGGAGTTAGGATTGGATTAAGTCAGCCAGGCACATTCTTGACCCTCTCTCTCCCTGGAATGCTGAACTCACAGGAGCTGTCAGTGGCCACTCAACTAAAAAACCCCTTAGTAATTTGCTATTTCATTTAATTCTGAGATTTCTCTTGTTTATGTATTCATGTGTTCGTTTGTTTCCTTACTGTCTGGCCTGTCTGTACCCATTCCCTTTTAATATAAACACCATGAGAATCCCCATAATCTAGCTGTGTGCCTGTCATAGAGTAGGAGCTCAAAAAATATGTAGAGTAAATGAATGAATGTAGTTGAATGATGGGCCCAAAGTCACATATCTGATTACAGTCAGAAATGGACCTGAAAAACCAAAGCTCTTAACTAGAGTTTAGTGTTTTGACCCCTATCACATGTTACATAGAAAGAATTCCCTCATATTTATGAAAACTTGCTATGCAAAAGACACATTTTGTTAGTCATTGGGGATAATTCAGATATTAAGATGCTGTCTATGTCATGTCTATAGACTTTGTTCATTGAGATTATTTTTGCTTTTTAGCTTATCTGAATCTGTCCTGTATATTTCACTATTTCCTGATATTTGCCACTGTTTCTTTTTGGTTTCACTTCACTTCATTAATGAAAATGGCTACTCCACATTTACACAACATATATACTTAACTTGCCTTTTAAGAAGTACCTTAGAGGCTTAAACCCCAGGTGTTTCATCCTGAATAATTAATTAAGTGTAGAACATTGAGTTTATTTACAGAATGCCATATCTTTACTGCTGTTATTTTTCTTACCCTTGTTTTAGCTAACAACTTATATGGAAAAGTCTATATTTAAACTGATAATCTACAAAGGAAATAGGTGAATATAAGACAGTTTGTATGTGTTACAAAATCCAAAAGCTACAAGGCAAAAATTTAATCAATTCTCATCCCAGGTTCATAAATGACAAACATAAATGTTAAAGTGGCAAAAGTACAGAGCTCTATATCTCCCTAGTCCATTGTTCTCACTCCACAAATTAAACCTGCCAATGTGAAAATGCCAAATGCCCATTGAACCATTTCCAAGTTAATAACATTTCTGTATGAATCCATTTGGATTTTTTCCTCAATCTGGCACATTTAATATCATTTCAAACCCAGTCAGTTTGATTATAAATGAAATGCAGTGGCATTTCCAGGGTGCAAATTCCACAAACTGGATCCAATCACCAAATTTGCAAAAGTTTTTTCAGCATGAAATAATTTGCCTTTGCCTACCATAATATTGCAAATGAATTTAAAATGAGGGAGATAATTTTTGTGTGCCTGCACTTCTTTATCTTTTCTTTAATTTTCAAGATATTTGCCTTAGGTTTTTGCATCCAGGAATGTGCCCAAAGACAATGGATGAAAAGTACAAAAACTAGTTTATCTGTATGTTACACATACAGAATTTTCAAACTATACATAGCTTATCTTGATCGACATTTGAAAATAATGTTTTATGTAACACTACTTCCATGAGGTATTTGTAGATATTCCATGGAAAACAAAATAAAACAACACAAGCAAACAAAATGGTTCTTTGAAAAATAACTAGGGACATGCTGCACACAATATTTCTCTATTTGAAATCTACACTGTACTTTAGCATATTAAAGACCTTGAGGATTTCTGCAGACAAGAAATTCTTGCTGGGACATCTTTTTCTGAGATATTTGTTGACCATTATTTTTTAAAAATTAGAACTTTTAAATATCTTTTTGACTTTTACAAGTCAAGATCCAATCAAGAAATTAGAATCCACTATACAATAGACTTGCCTGGAGAGCTGGGAGCATGGTGGGAACATTGTCTCATAAGCAAACAACCCCATTAAAAAGTGGGCAAAGGACATGAATAGACACTTTTCAGCAGAAAAAGGCTCAACATCACTGATCATTAGAGAAATGCAGATCTAAACCACCATGAGATATCATCTCACACCAGTCAGAATGGCCATTACTAAAAAGCCAAATAATAACAGGCACAAATGAGGTTGTGGAGAAAAAGGAGCCCTTATATGCTGTCGGTGGGAGCGTAAATTAGTTCAGTCATTGTGGAAAACAGTGTGGTGATTCCTCAAAGTCCTAAAAACAGAACTACCATTCCACTCAGTCTTCCCATTACTGGGTATATACACAAAGGAAAATAAATTGTTCTACCATAAAGACACATGCATACATGCCTATGTTCAATACAGCACTATTCACAATGGCAAAATCGTGGAATCAACCTACATGCTATGCTCATCAATGGTACACTGGATAAAGAAAATGTGGTGCATGTACACCATAAAATACTATATGGTCATTGAAAACAATGCAATCATATCCTTTGCAGGAATATGGGTGAAGCTACAGGCCATTATCCTTAGCAAACTAATGCAGGAACAGAAAACCAAATATTGCATTTTCTCACTTATAAGTGGTTGCTCAACGATGAGAACAGATGGGTACACAGAGGGGAACAACACACAACGGGGCCTACTTGGAGGTGGAAGGCTGGAGGAGGGAGAGGATTAAGAAAAATAACTAATGGGCACTAGGCTTAATACCTGAGGGACAAAATATCTGTATAATAAATCCCCATAACATGAGCTTACCTATATAACAAACCTTCACATGTACCTCTGAACTTAAAAGTTAAAAAATAATAACAATAAATACAATAAAATTAAGAAATCAGCCAGGCATGGTGGGTTATGCCTGTAATCCCAGCACAGGCAGGTGGGTCACAACACGAGGTCAGGAGTTCGAGACCAGCCTGACCAACATGGTGAAATGCCGTCTCTACTAAAAATACAAAAATTAGCTGGGCGTGATGGTGGGCACCTGTAATCCCAGCTACTTGGGAGGCTGAGGGAAGAGAATCGCTTGAACCCAGGAGGGCGAGGTTGCAGTGAGCCGAGATCACGCCACTGCACTCCATCCTAAGCAACAGAGCGAGACTCCGTCTCAAAAAAAAAAAAAAAGAAAAGAAAAGAAATCAAGGGAAGAAAAATTCCAGTTGGTGTTAGAGATACCACTCTAGGCAGAGTAAGGGCTGGAAATACTTTGCCCGCCCTGGATTGGACACTTCCAACTCTCACCATATCTCCCATTTGCAGATTGTAGCCAGAAGCCTGTTGGCACAAACGTCTGGGAAATGCAGTTCCCTGTGTTACAGAATATATTATAAGAACAAGGGAGGAATTGAAAAGACATGCTAAAGACCAGCATGGTTAACATCTTATCATGGTTAGTATTTTATGGAACCCAGCTGGGAAATATTAATTTTGGTCATTTTAACCACCAATGCAGTCAATTTTCAAAAAATGTATTTAATGATTATGATGCCACTGAGTATCTTTCATGAGCAAACATATCTACTTTTCAATTTTTTGCACATATATGTATGGCTTTAGTTAAGAAATATAAAAAAGCTAATGAATACACTTATAGTTAGAGCAAGCCTTTCCAGAATCAATAAAAAAAAAACCATGTTTATTTACATGCCATTTTGGAGAACATTCTAGCTAACCAAAATATAATTGTATATGTTTGTATTCCATTTCATGAAGTTCAGTTACCTGACAGAGAACACTGCTTGTTTGGGGAGTGCTTTTCCTCATGTGTGCCTCTCTAACTGGCCTACCATGTAGTTCCTGTCTTGGCTCCAAATCATAGCCAGATGGACAGTTATGTCTACCTGGTTCAAGTATGCCTGATTTACAACACCTGAAGTTGTATGATAATTTAGACTAATGACAGTAACAAAAAGAATTAGATGAGGGAACATGAACAATATTATTGATAAATTACATATGGGTTTACCTAACAAACAACTTAGACACCTGGATCCATTAGCAATATGTAGGCCATCAGTGTGATCTTGTTTATATTCCAGTCTCTCTTCACCAGGGATCTGTAAACTCTCCTCCTTCCTTACCCTCAGATATTATTTTCTTTATTTCCACTTAACTGCTGATATTTATTCAAACATTACTATATGCTAAACTTGAGATATTCTAGAACTTTTATACATTTAAAATCCTTATTAATACCCTTGAGGTAAGAATTATCATCCATTTTTTACAGATGAAGACAATAAGGTTCAAAGCAGTTGTGCCATAGTACAATGAATATTAGACCTCATATTTACAACCATGCCCCTTTTTATACAATAGCAAATGTTAAATCACACTATACAAAGCCTCTCAAAGTTCCCCTTCATACTACTGATGTGCTATTACTCCGTGTTCATTTACACATTGGAGAAGGAATGATTAAGTGTCAACTCTGTCAGTCTTGCTGACCTTACAGTGACTTTAACTTTATAGTTACTAAGGTTTTTGTTTTCTTTTATTAATACTCTTTGCTTTGGACTTTTGAATGTACGCATGTTACAATACCTAGTGCTAGATTTGTTTGCTCCTGTAATTAATTTTCTTTGTTGCAGTTTGCATGTTATCCTTAAATATGTACTTCTTTTCTTTCTTTTTTTTCTTTTTTAGAGATGGGATCTCACTATGTTGCCCAGGCTGGTCTTGAACTTCTGGTTTTAAGGGAGTCTCCCATTTTAGCCTCGTAAAGTGTTGGGATTACAGGTGTGGGCCACTGTGCCTGATCTAAGTATGTACTCCTTACGACACTCTAAACTCAGGCAACCAATTAAACAGTTAATCACCCAATTAACCGATCTTAGGCTTCCCAATCCCCTGTGAAAACTTATTCTGCTTCAAGGCAGCAAGATAGGTACTCTCATTGTTATGTTTTCCTCTTTTTGGTTATTTTGCCTAACATGGCTAGATTGGCCACATAATAAGAGTGGCAGTCACTGACCACTCGAATCTCATAACCAGTGGGTAATTAAGCTGATGATCTCTTCTTTCAAATTTCACTAATTTCCACTGTGTACACAGATTGAGTCACTCCATGATGTCTGTCACTAATCAAATATTTACGAGCCAAGCTCTGCCCTAGGCATTTTCCATATATTATCTGATATAATACAACAATACACCAATGTGAATATTATTATTTCCATCTTACCCTGTAGAAAGAGAGGTAATCTTGTTATAGTGTGTAATAAAGTTCTTTCAAAAACCTGGGGGTCCAACTCAGGTCCTTTCTTCCTCTCATACTCACATCTAATCCAATAGTAGATTCCACTGGAGCTACCTTCAAAACATATCTAAAATCCAAATACTTCTCACTACCTTCACTGCCACCTCTGTGTTCCAAAGCACTGTTATCTCCTAGATTATTAATGTACTCTCCTAACCAGTAGTTTTGCTTCTGACCACTGCCCCCACGTCTTCTCAATCCATACCACCAACTCCAGCTCTTCATCCTAAGTAGCAAGGGGGCAGTGGGAACAGGCAGAGAGATTTGAATCATAATTTGCATAATTACACATTTAAAAGAGAAATGTTTATTGATGATTCAAATTATTTTATTTTTATACAGTATAGTAAAAATCTAATAATTTTACATATGACCCCAGTAGTTCACAAATATTTGAACATTTATACAGAAGCAAATGAGACCCCCAGAAAAAATATTTTATTCATAAAATATATGAACATCACAAAGGTGGTATGTGTCTTATTAAATTGCTTGATAAACTGTTCAGGTGATTTATAATTGAAATGCATATGACAGTGTTTGTTAACTTTCACTGCAGACTAGAATCATCTGGGGAGAGTTTAAAAATCCAAGTACCAGGAACATGCCCCAGACAAATTAAATACACATCTCTGGGAGCTGGAGGTGAGGCTGAAGTACCAATTTTTTTTAGGCTAAGTCCTATATTCAGTTAAGTTTGTGAAGCACTGATACAAGAGGAAGAAGCCAGAGACCTGGGAAGTGTGGATGGAGAAGGTGGGGCTTAACTAGGGATTCATGATTAGCACTTAGAGTTGAAAAGAAAAAGGAGAAGACCACCAGGTAAAGAAATTCTGAGGCAACAAACAAAAGGTTTGTTCCAGTCCTCGTGGGATAACCATTTGCCTATACTGCAGAACTTGTGTAAGAAAGAGGCCTTGAGATCTGTCAACTGTGAAACCATTGAGTGCCAGAATAAGGTCTGGAATTCAACCTATACATAACTAGGGAGTAGCTTGTTTACACTGACTTCCAGGGGCTAGTGCAGAATGATGTAAGAGTGGAGGAAATCCATTCAAGAGATAAGGTAGGAATTTATTGCAGTTGTCTTGACATGAGGTGGTAAAGGTTTGAGTAAGAAAGGAAGCTGAGAAAATAAAAATCAATGAATATACACTTACTAAACTAAGGACAAATTACCAAATCTTCACTTACTCCCAGCTACATAGACACCATTTAATAATAACTTGCAGATAAACATCTCATTTGCAAGGCAAGCTCTTTACATCTCAGTCATTAAGGCTGTCTGGGCCCACTTTGAGTCCACATCACAGTGCATCCATCACCTAGGGAAATGAAGAGTTTGCAATTAAACAGTGGGCAGTCCAACCAGTTAATTCAGGACGAGAACTCCACAGGGAAAGTATCCTGAATGCTGTGCTTCCTAAGTACTTGTAACATCTCGGAAAACTTTATCAACCCAGTCCTCAACTTCTGAACTAAGCATTTTCTCCCTTTGAAGTTGGAGTGACTATATTTCTACTATCAGTTATGTATTGATTTTAGAAGGAGGAGATAACATAAAGTATGGGAAATTCTGATAAAGTATGGGGAATTCTGATAAAGTACGAGAAATTCTGAAGTTACACACAAAAAATTTTTCATAGGATTAAATATCAGAAAAAATATTTACCAGCTGTTAAAGTTGGTATTTCTGAAATTGACTTATTTAAATTCCAGGAAATATTGGGGGTTTTGCTGTTGTTGAAGAGTTGAGAGTCTCTTAGGTAATAGAGTGAATACAAACAGTGTCTATAAAATATTACAGAGGATAAAATGAGAAAGTAAACATCATTGACTACCTTTGAGTTGCTTACATTTTTTCACAGTGTCCCTAAACCAAAACTATAAAGGAGCTATGATTATTCCTACTTTACAGATGAAGAAATGGAGTTTAGGTAAGGTGATATAACTTGCTTGAGTATATAAAAAGTGCCCACATTGGATTTAAGCTTAAGGATATCAAACACTATATCTTTATTGGATAGACTCTTTACTCTTAATATTCAGATATTAGAAACAGACATTATTATTTCATCTCAAAGAGCAAATGAAATAGATTACAGTTAGCTTATATAGCAATTATACAGTCATGCATTGCTTATTGACATGTTGGTTAACAACAGACCATATATGTGATGATGGTTCCATAAGATTATAGTCTCACATTTTTACTGTATCTTATCTATGTTTTGATATATTTAGATACATAACTACTTATCATTGTGTTACAATTGCCTACAGTATTCAGTATAGTAACATTCTGCACAGGTTTGTAGCCTAGGAGTGATCGGCTATACCATATAGCCTAGTTGGGTAGTAGGTTGTGTAAGGATACTCTATGATGTTCCCACAATGACAAAATCGCCTAACTATGCATTTCTCAGAATATATCCCTGGTGTTAAGCAATGCTTACAATTAACACATTATTGGAAAATTTGGTCATTGTGAGAACATCGTACAGTGTCCTTACATGAACCTAGATGGTAGAACCTACTACACACCTAGGCTATATGGTACAGCCTATTGCTCCTAAACCACAAATCTGTGCAACATGTTACTATACTGAATACTGTAGGCAAATGTAACACAATGGAATTTGTGTATCTAAATATATCTATAATTAGAAAAGGTACAGTAAATATATGATATTATAATCTTGTGAGACCATCATATGTATGGCCTTTTGTCGACTGGAACATGGTTATATGGCACGTGACTGTACATTAATATGACCTAAATGTAACTTTTTGTTCTTATATCAAGTAAATCTCTTAGCTTTTAAAAACTGCATAATATAGAAAAAGAAATGAGGGCTAACAGATATTTGAAGATGATAGTTCATTCCCGTCCTTCCCATGCATACGCTTTATGTTTCAGTGTATCATACTTCACTAAATTGAAATAATTGAATTTGAAATAAAAAATAATTAGTTACTACTGTAAGGAAAGCAAAAATAAACCCCTCAAAGTCATAATAAATCTATTATTAAAAATAGCTATAAAAAGTGCACTAGACTCAGGAGAAATATCTGTCTGTATTTATCTATTTATCAATTTATCTACACACACAGAGTAGTGCTTGAAAAAATTATTGAATGAAAAAGTCATTCCTTTTCACTGAAGCACATGGGCATGGAAGGATGAAAAGCAGGGCTCCAGGTGCTGCTCTGAGATAAACTTGAAATCTGACCTTAGGTACTATTTCACCTTTTCATGCTTCAGTTTAGTGATCTAAAAGACAAGAGATTGGGACTTTATGATTGTTAATTTCTACATAGGTCTATAAATCTATGGAATTTTTCCTGATGGTATGAATATTGTCCCTCTTTCCGAGTTCTTAACAGCATTATATAAGCTGGCATAAGCTGGTGTTCCAGCTGGCTGCCACAGTGGCTTGGGCAGTTAATGGAAAGAATCATAAAAGAAGATTAATTTTCAAGTCTGGATTTTCATCATGGCATTCACTCTTGACATGTTTATATGAATAGAGTGAAGCTACAGAGTTCGAATATGACTTAAGAAGTTTGGATCACAGCCACTGACTCTGCTTGAAAGTGTTGGGATATTTAAAATTTCTTTACTAAAAGAAAAAAAAGCTAAACCAAAAATAGAGTTTAAAGTTAAATTTAAATAGGCTTAGTAGTAACACATTTAGTAAAACTGCTAAATGATGATATAAAGAGAAATGAACTCACCTTTTTACATATATTTTCCTTCATATGCAACCATAGAGACTTTTCAACCAAATGCCATCAACAATGACTTATATGGGCAATCCCCCCAATTTTTTCTACTTCATGTTTTGTTACTCATAGTTCTGTGATTAATAAAGACCTTAATTACTACATTCACCCGTTGATTTAGTGGTATCAACTGATATCTGAACAGCCAAATTAAGAAGATGACATTGTTAAGATTTTCTGATTAAGGTGGTGCCATGAAAATATGCTCCCCAAAAATGCATTGCTGCTGACGTTGTGATCCATCTAGTAATTATTTCATGTAGTAAATGTATTGTAAGCATATGCTGACCACATATAAAAAAGAAAGCAAGACTACATAGGCATGCCTTGGTATTAAGTTTGAGTCAAAAGAAAACTCAAAAGTAGGAGATTTTTTTAAAGCAATGTTTAATGAGAAATGCCTCATTAGACAATATCGGATTGGCAGAATTTCAAAAGCTTTCAAATACAATCTGTCGGTAAAGTTGTAGAGAACCCATCATTCTCATTAATTACTGGTGTGAGTTCCAAACAGTACACTGAAAACAGAGGAGAAAGTAGAAATATCTAATACGGTCACTTATGCATCTACTTTTTGACTCAGAAATCTACTTCCAGGAGTCTATCATGATGATACTCCTCCATAAAAACAAAAGTCTATGAATACAACATTTTTTCATTGTGGCATTTGTTATAGGAAGACATTGGAAAAATCTAAATATCTATCAACAGGAAGCTGCTTGAGTAATCTATGTGATATTTTCCAAAAATGGTTGCTATGCAACTGTTTTATTTTTTTTTAAAAAAAGAGGAAGAACCGATAGCAAGTGATTTGTGGTTAGTAGGTGAAAACAATACAGGACTCTATGTATATTAGGTACCTTTAATGTAAACATGAACACCTCTTTCTCTCCATCTATCAGTGTGTCTGTCTCTCATCTCTCTCTCTTCTTTTTGCTTATTTTTGCAAAGTGAAATACAGAATGGGTTAACCAGAAAGAAAAGGTCAACCAGAACCCAACAAAAATAATTACTCTAGTGGGATGGTAGAAGGAAAGGAAAGAAATAGGGATGGAAGTAACAATTTGTTACACAATTCATTATGTAAAATAAAGGTAAAAATACTATGTTAAAAAAATCTAAGGCTGAAATTCAAGGGAGATAGACTTTATAGCAAATTGATAATATATACACAGAGAAAAATATTAAAATAACTATTGAGTAATATTTTGTATATATATATACATGGTGATATATGTTTTAAGGTTAAAAAGAAGTGCAAGGAAATCTTGAACCTCTAATCAGTATGTTTGTTTCATGAATAACCTGGTATTGTAATTTTAAAACAATTTTGTGTTTGTTGTAAGATAAAGAAAATAACTAGATAACTAAATATCACTGTGAGAAATGAGGTTTTCCAGTTTAAGAAGAAAACATAAAAACATATTGGAGTACGTAGGAGTGAAGTATCTTAATATATAAACTTTCTTTCAAATTGTTCTGAATTAAAGAGTGTACCTGGCAAAATTGTAATGTTAATTAATTCAAGAGAAAGGTATCTAGGTTTTTATTGTACTATTCTTTTAAATTTTCTATGAATTTAACTTTTTTTATAATTGAATGTTGGGAGAATTAAAAAGTAAAAAATATCTGAAGATAACTGTATTGATTTGAACAAATCCTCACTTGACCACAAATTGGCATAAAACTGAAGTCTTAGGTAAATAGGCTTTTAAAATACTGAACTGTTCCCCTAAGAATCATATATCTTTCATGAAAGGAATGTGGTATATACATGTTTTAAGAACTTCTCACAGCGAGGTGTTCAGAAATTGTACGCAGTTATACCAGGAGAGAACGTTAAAATAAGCCAAGAATTTCTAGATATATCCAGGTAAATCCATATATTTGAATGATATATTTTTCTTGCTCTCTCAAGTGACTTAGACTGTATAGATTTTTCTGTAAATATATATAAATGTCATATTTCATTTCATATTTTATTTTAATTTGCAGGAATCATATGCATCTCATGCTAAGGCCATATTTACATAGGTGTCTAGTTGAAAATAATTTGCTGTGTTTTTATTTTGGTAAACTAACATTTGTTGAATTCTTTTATAGTAAATACAGTAACTAAATAAAACTTTTAATTTTGTAATTCTCTAAATAAGTAGTATCTACCAGAGATCAGCAAACTAGAATATTATTTTCTTTATTTTTATTATTATACTTTAAGTTCTGGGGTACATGCACAGAACGTGTGGGTTTGTTACATAGGTATACACGTGCCATGGTGGTTTGCTGCACCCCTCAACCCATCATCTACATTAGGTATTTCTCCTAATGCTATCACTCCCCCTACCCTGATGACAGGCCCTGGTGTGTGATGTGCCCCTCCCTGTGTCCATGTGTTCTCATTGTTCAACTCCCACTTATGAGAACATGTGGTGTTTGGTTTTCTGTTCTTGTGTTAGTCTGCTGAGAATGATGGCTTCCACCATCATCCATGTTCATGCAAAGGACATGAACTCATCCTTTTTTATGGCTGAATTGTATTCCATGGTGTATATGTGCCACATTTCCTTTATCCAGTCAATCACCGATGGGCATTTGGGTTGGTTCCAAGTCTTTGCTATTGTGAATAATGCCACAATAAACATATGTGTGCATGTGTCTTTATAATAGAATGATTTATAATCCTTTGGGTTTATACCCAGTAGTGGGATCGCTGGGTCAAATGGTATTTCTAGTTCTAGATCCTTGAGGAATTGCCACACTGTCTTCCACAATGATTGAACTAATTTACGCTCCCACCAACAGTGTAAAAGCGTTCCAATTTCTTCACATCCTCTCCATCATCTGTTGTTTCCTGAACTTTTTAATGATTGCCATTCAAACTAGCATGGGATGGTATCTCATTGTGGTTTTGATTTGCATTTCTCTAATGACAAGTGATGATGAGCATTTTTTCATGTGTCTGTTGGCTGCATAAATGTCTTCTTTTGAGAAGTGTCTGTCCCTATCCTTTGTCCAATTTTTGTTGGGGTTTTTTTTTTTTTTCGTGTAAATCTCTTTATGTTCTTTGTAGATTCTGGATATTAGCCCTTTGTCAGATGGATAAATTGCAGAAATTTTCTCCCATTCTGTAGGTTGCCTGTCCACTCTGATGATAGTTTCTTTTGCTGTGCAGAATCTCTTTAGTTTAATCAGATCCCATTTGTCAATTTTGGCTTTTGTTGCCATTGCTTTTGGCGTTTTAGTCATGAAGTCTTTGCCAATCTCTCTGTCCTGAATGGTATTGCCTAGGTTTTCTTCCAGGGTTTTTATGGTTTTAGGTCTTACATTTAAGTCTTTAATCTATCTTGAGTTAATTTTTGTGTAAAGGGTAAGGAGGGGATCCAGTTTCATCTTTCAGCATATGGCTAGCCAGTTTTCCCAGCACCATTTATTAAATAGGGAATCCTTTCCCCATTGCTTGTTTTGGTCAGGTTTGTCAAAGATCAGATGGTTGTAGATGTGTGACATTATTTCTGAGGCCTCTGTTCTGTTCCTTTGGTCTATATATCTGTTTTGGTACCAGTACCATGCTGTTTTGGTTACTGTAGCCTTGTAGAATAGTTTGAAGTCAGGTAGCCTGATGCCTCCAGCTTTGTTCCTTTTGCTTAGGGTTATATTGGTTATGCAGGCTCTTCTTCGGTTCCATGAAATTTAAAGTAGTTTTTTTTTTTCCAGTTCTTTGAAGGAAGTCAGTGGTAGCTTGATAGGGATAGCATTGAATCTATAAATTACTTTGGGCAGTATGGCTATTTTCACAATATTGATTCTTCCAATCCATGAGCATGGAATGTTTTTTCATTTGTTTGTGTCCTCTCTTATTTCCCTGAGCAGTAATTTTTAGTGCTCCTTGAAGAGGTCCTTCACATCCCTTGTAAGTTGGATTCCTAGGTATTTTATTCTCTTTGTAGCAATTGTGAATGGGAGTTCACTCATGATTTGGCTCTGTGTTTGTCTGTTATTGTTGCATAGGAATACTTGTGATTTTTGCATATAGATTTTGTATCCTGAGACTTTGCTGAAGTTGCTTATCAGCTTAAAGAGACTTTGGGCTGAGATGACGGGGTTTTCTAAAAATACAATCATGTCATCTGCAGAGATAATTTGACTTCCTCTTTTCCTGATTGAATACCCTTTATTTCTTTCCCTTGCCTGACTGCCCTGGCCAGAACTTCCAATACTATGTTGAATAGGAATGGTAAGAGAGGGCATCCTTGTCTTGTGCCGGTTTTCAAAAGGAGTGCTTTCAGTTTTTGCGCATTCAGTATGATATTGGCTGTGGGTTTGTCATAAATAGCTCTTAATATTTTGAGATAAATACCTGGTTTATTGAGAGTTTCTAGCATGAAGGGCTGTTGGATTTTGTCAAAGGCCTTTTCTGCATCTATTGAGATAATCATGTGTTTTTTGTCTTTGGTTCCATTTATGTGATGGATTACCTTTATTGATTTGCGTATGTTGAACCAGCCTTGCATCCCAGGGATGAAGCTGACTTGATCGTGGTGGATAAGGTTTTTGATGTGCTGCTGGATTCAGTTTGCCAGTATTTTATTGAGGATTTTTGCATCCATGTTCATCTGGGATATTGGCCTGAGATTTTCCTTTTTTGTTGTGTCTCTGTGAGGTTTTGGTTTCAGGATGATGCTGGCCTCATAAAATGAGTTAGAGAGGATTCCCTCTGTTTCTATTGTTTGAAATAGTTTCAGAAAGAATGATACCAGCTCCTCTTTGTACATCTTGTAGAATTCGGCTGTGAATCTATCTGATCCTAAGCTTTTTTTTGTTGGTAGGCTATTAATTGCTGCCTCAGTTTCAGAACTTGTTATTGGTATATTCAGCAATTCGGCTTCTTCCTAGTTTAGTCTCGGAAGGATGTATATGTCCAGGAATTTATCCATTTCTTCTAGATTTTCTAGTTTATTTGCATAGAGATGTTTATAGTATTCTCTGATGGTAGATTGTATTTCTGTGTGATTGATGGTGATATCCCTTTTATCATTTTTTATTGCATCTATTTGATTTTTCTCTCTTTTCTTCTTTATTAGTCTGGCTAGTGGTCTATCTATTTCATTGATATTTTCAAAAAACCATTTTTAATATTAGTCTAAATCAAACTCTATTTTACTAGTAATTTCTGTCATCCTGAGGATTCAGTGTTACATTACTAGAAGGCTATTTGTGAGTCTGTGAATGTTATACTGTACTTTTCCTTTAGTCATGCTTGTTGGGACATAATTTACCATGGGTCTCTCATGTTTCTGCAGTCTTGCAAATAAGTAATTAACTGCCCTTATTATACACTATCTTTTCAATAATTTTGATATAGCAAGCAACCTTGATTGATAGAGATAGTCTCTCCCTCTAGGTCAAAAAAGGGAATTTTCACTGTGCAGTAGATAATGTCTTTCTTCAGAACAAAGGGCATCAGGCTTACTGCCCATTAAAAATAATGTGTGCTCCCTAAGCTTAGAGTTTCTCTCCTGCACTGAAGCTACTGCATGTGCAAGCACTTATTTGAGCTTCTTCACTTCACCCCTATGGTACTTGTGGGTAAAGAGGTATTACACAAATACCCTGCTCATGCTGCTTTTCAATGAGTAATGATGCCCTTTATCTCTGACCCAGGTGGTTTGTGTCTGTTTTCAATACTCATGAAACTGGCAGCATCCATGAGTACTACTCGTTATTAGGTTGGTGCAAAAGTAATTGTGATTTTTGCCATTACTTTTATGAAAAACTGCGATTACTTTTGCACCAACCTAATACCTTACAAGTAATGCAAAATCTCAGAGCTTTCCTAGTTCCTGACAATGTCCTGAAAGACAATTTATAGAATTTGGGAAAACTTTCTTTCATAGTTATATCTAATGAAGATTATTAAAACACACACATACACACATTCAGGCGAGAAGAAAAACATCAACATAGCACAATACATATAGATATACATATAGACATTGATAATTTACTGTATATACATATGTATCTTTTAAAATACCTTATTTTTAGAAAACATCTCCAAAACAAAATTTTTGAATATTTTGGTTCATTTAAACTGTTGAGGTTTTTTCACTTACCATACTTTAGAAATAATTGAATATAATAGTTCAAAATATTATAATGGCCTAGATACTTAAGGTAGAAATCTCTAGAAAGAATAATGTTTGATATAAATAAATAAATGCTTGATATAAATAATAACATTTTAAATATTATTTTACTGAAAAGTAAGGTACGATTACTAAGTTAATAGTAGTGTTGATAGAAACCTTTACATTTATACTTTGCCATGTACTTTACAATATATCATTTTATTTACCTATGTTGTTATTTTAAGGACATTTCAGGACAGTCACGTGTCCCTTAATGATAGGAATATGTTCTGAGAAATGTGACATTAGGCGATTTTGCTCTTGTGTAAACATCATAGAGTGTACTTACAGAAACCTAGATAGCATATCCTGCTACATGGCTAGGATATATGGTATCGCCTATCACCCCAGGCTACAAACCTGTACAGTATATTATTGTACTAAATAGTGTAGGCAACTATAACACAATGAGAATTATGTGTGTATCTAAACAAATCTAAACGTAGAAAAGGTACAGTAAAAATATGTCATAACTTTACAGGATCCCCATCATATCTGCTGTTCACTGATGAACGAAACAACATTATGCAGTGCATGACTCTGCTTTAAATCTCTTCCTGGAAGATCAAACAATTTCTAGTACTACAGAGGGTCATGTTATTAAAATAGCTGAACAAAGAAGAACTTGTTTAAATAAAAAAGATATATTAGAAACGCTCAACTTTTAATACCACATAACTGATGGCCATTATCCTTAGCAAACTGAGGCAAGAACAGAAAACCAAATACCACATGTTCTCAGTTATAAGTAACAGCTAAATAATGAGAATACATGGACAGAAAGAGGGGAACGACAGATACTGGGGCCTACCTGAGGGAGAGGAGTGGGAGGATAGAGAGATTCAGAAGAAAAAAAAGACTTTCTGGGTGATGAAATAATCTGTACGCCAAACCCCAAATCACGAATTTAACTATATAATAATGCACATGTGCTCTGAACCTAAAATAAAAGGTAAAATATTAAAAAAATAGTAAGTTTAATACTTTTACCATTTGGGCTGATATAAATTGTGCTGCTAATATAGACTCCCCCACTAATATTGCAACAGGTGTCAGCATTATCTGTTATTTTAAAAAAATTAGGCTAGAACATTTATTTCCATATTATTCAGGACTAGATAATGGAGATGAAACTGTATTTTGTCATTCATAAACTTTTCTTGCACAGCAAAAAGTTTAAGTAGAAATTACCATCATTGAGGGATGTTTTCTTAGATATTTAATACAAAATTAAAAAATACTTTATTAAAGATTTATAGAAAAATTCTCCACATTCAAATATATCTATATGGACAATCTTATTCTGGTTTATCAGTCCTCCTATTTAGCAGTAGGTGACTCTTTAAAACCAAGCCCTGTTCTCTGCTGCTGCCTTAGCTTATGCCTTTCTCCTGCTTTGTCTTTATGCCACCAATATCTATCCACTGTTAAGCCTCTTCTATGCCTTTCTCACAATTATCATTGAACAAATTGTATTACTAATGGCAGTGTCCTCTTTTAGATGAAAGATACATTCTAAATATTTTAGCTTGACTTAGGTCCACTCTTTCTTTCCAAATTCTCTGTATCCACCCAACATTTCCTTAATATCTCATCTTAAATGCCATATATTCTGTGAAGGATGTCACATTCCTATATGCAGAAGGACTTCATCCATCAGCTATGTTCCCAGTGAACTCTGTACCTAGTCCATTCTATTATGAATACCGTGAATTTCAATCAGCATTTTGGCTTTGAATTCTGGACTGAGACTGCTGTCTGGCTGCTAGCATTTTGGTAATGGTGATTTCATCTGGAAATAAAATTGAGCTGTTGGTGGACTCAGAGGGAGGTCATTTAGTTCATCTTTTCAAAACAGAATACATAGCATATTCTGGCAGTATCAGTGAAAATATAAAATAATTATTTTAATATCTAAAGTAATGCGAATAAATTTTCTAAATAGGGCTTAATTTGAGCCACCAAGGTCCCCTGCTAACCAAGATGGTAGAAAATTTTGAACATGGACACTAAGAAGAGACATGCACCAAGGGCAAATCTGATGAAACTACTCAAAGACCACATCCTTGAAACTGCCTGCTCAAGCATCCCCAAAACCTGTCCAAATTATTCTTTAGGAAAACTCTGATCTAGATAAAATTGCCATATACAAATACAATTAACAATTTAGAAAAGAATCAACACTATGTAGTCCATACTATATTCCAAGAACTATTATAATCCTCAAATTATATTAACTCATGAATTTTCCAAAAATGCCTATAAGGCAATTACTACCTAACTTATAGGGTAAGTTGCAGTCACAGAGTAACCTATCCAAGGTCACAGAAAGAAAGAGTGGCAGAGAAGAGATTGAACCAAGCAACTGGCCCCAGAGTCAACACCTTAATGTCCAAACTATTCTGCTTAAATATAGAATACACATTTCTGAAAATTCTGTCAATATCAGGGTGGAGAGTCTTGAGAAAATTGAGCCAAATGTAATGGAAAATAATGCAAAAGTAACAGCATTATTTATTTGGCAACTTTACATATCGGCACATTTAGATATACCCTATTTTTGATAAAAGCCACAAGGTATTCCACTTCATGTGTGAACCATAATTAATATAATCTGTCCTTAATTATTGGGCATATATTTTGTGCAGATACTCTTAGAGATAAACTGCTGTGTAAATGAGGATGAACATTTAAAACTTTAGTACACAGTGATGCATTATCTTCCCTTTAAAAATGAACCAAGTTACACACTGTAAGCAGTAGCATGCGTCGTTTTCCCACACATTATCAACATAGGGCATCATTAAACTTCCATCTTTGTCAATATGATATGTGAATAATTATTTCTAATAGCTTTAATTAATATTTTAAGAATTATGAAGTTTGTTAATTATCTATTGCTATGTAACAAATTCTCCTAAAGCTCAGTAGCTTAAAACAACAAACATTTATCATCTCCCAGTTTATGTGGAAACAGGTGGAACAAAACAGGTGCGGGTTTGCTGGGGGCCTTTCCCATAGGCTACAATCAAGGACCTGCAGTCATCTAAGGCTCAAATAGAGGAGGGACTGCTTCCAACCTCACTTGCTTGCTGGTAGGCCTTGGCTCTTTGCCACATGAACCACTCTACGGGATGCTCAAAGGTCCTCATGACACGGATGCTGGCCTCAGGATGGTCAAGGGTCCTCGTGACATGGATGCTGGTGATCTGAGGGGTATAGAGAGACAGAGACAGAGATAATAGAGAAAGCGAGAGCGAAAGAGAGAGCCAGAGAGAGAGAGAGAAAGACAAGAAAAGAGAATGAGCCATAGTCTTTTTGTAAGCAAATAATGGAAGTAAGATCCATCATTTTTGAGATTTTCTATTTGCTAGAAACTAGTAACTAGGTCCAGCCCACACTTAACGAAAAGAGAATATACAAGGATGAAGACCATTGGGAGTCACCTCAGAAGCTGTATAACATATGAGGGATGTAGGGCATTTTTTCTATGTATTTGCATGTTTATTTGTGTCCATAAGGACTCTTTTAAATGCTTATATTTTCAGAATGATCTTTTATGTTGTCTGAGTTTATTGCAGGCCTTCCTCACTTTTGGATTATTTTCAAAAACTTAGAAACTAATAAGCTTTCTTACATTCTCGTAAAGACTATCTTTATATTTAAATATTTTACCCACCTGAACAATTTGGATGGCCTCTAGAATGAGGTAAAGATACTACTGTATTTATTCTATCCAAATGGTAAGCCAGTTCTCCCAAAACTATGTATTCATAATTCAGCTTTCTTTACCCCAATTTGAAATGTACAATGCCAGTATTTTACCCCTTTACATTAAAAATAAATAAGTTCTCCTCAAGTTCCTGTAATTGCTTGATACTACAAAATAGTTTTAATAGATAAGAACAAGTCTTGTTTTTCCAGAATGTTTGGAAAAGATCATCTAACTCTACATGTCGAAGAATCATTCTGAATCTTGAAAAGAACATATACATTGTCCATGCTATCATGCCTCATGTAGCCTGAACTCTTAGAGAATTAGTTACTTAACTAACATAGGTACAAAATTTATATCTACTAAATGAAACAGTGTTTTATAAACCATCAGCAGTCCCTCAGTTTTTGTAACTGTGAAAAAAAATTTCATAGTCAAAATGAGAAATTAATGTGTTTTTTTTTAGACAAATTGTTTACACATCAAGATCCTTACTCCTACTCACCCAAGACCTAGGAGTGTTGTGGAGGTGACCTATTAGGCCTACTTGACAGCTATCATTTGTCAATTACATACTTATTAATTGAAAAAGTAATCAACTTCCTTCAGTTTCTCAATACTCTCACCATACCACCTGTCTTCTTGCTGAAAACTCCATTCAATAAAGTGGGTATTATTTTGTCTATAGAAACATGATGGGCTAATAACGGCATGGTAGGTTTTACAATTCTGTGGCATGGTTTCACAAAGTGGTCTACTGCTCCACTCTGAATGGCAGGGTTCTTATTACCTGTTGTGTCTTAGTACGTTTTGTGCTGCTATGACAGAATACCTGAGACTGGGTAATTTATAACAAAAAGAATTTTTTTTAATAGTTCTGGAAACTAGAATGTCCAAGATCAAGGTGCTGGCATCTGACAAGGGATTTCTTCCTGTGTCATCCCATGATGGAAGGTGGACATCAACATCGAACTCACTTATTAATATTAGCATCAATCCCACCCATGAGGATAGAGCCTTCATGGCCTAATTATCTCATCATCTCTTAAATATTCCACCTCTTTACAGTGAGCCTGGGTGACAGAGTGAGACTCCATCTTAAAAAAAAAAAAAGATTTTACCTCTTATTACTGTTAAAATGGCAATTACATTTTAACATTAGTTTTGGAGGAAAGAAACATTCTATCGCATTCTTCCCCTGTACCCAAAATTCATGTCCAACTCACATACAAAATACATTAATTCCATCCAAATAGCCTCAAAATTCTTAACTCATGCCAACAACTTTCCCTCCAGATGTAAGTAAGCCTATGAAATTTAGTAAGTCCTTCCAAAATACAATGGCAGTTCAGGCATAGACATAGATAGACATTCCTATCCCCAAAAATGAGAAACAGGAAGGAAAAGAAAGGGAGTAATCTTTCTCAAGTAAGTCTCAAATCCAACAGGTTGGACAATATCAGATGTTAAGGCTTCACAATAATATTCTCTGACTCGATGTCCCACCTTCTTGGCACACTGGAGTGGGGATTAGGCCCTGAAGGCCTCCGGCATCCCTGCCCACATGGCTTTGCTGGGCTCGGCCTACACAGTAGCTGTCATAGATTGGAGTCTTGAGCCTGCAGCTCTCTTAGGCTGGCATTGCATATTGGTAACTCTAGAGTTCTGAGGTCTTGGGGGTGGTCCCACCTTTATAGTTCCACTCTATCTAGTGGGGACTCTCTGCAGTGGCTTTAACCTGCAACACGTCTCTGCCTAGGTTCCCAGGCTGTTTATAATATCCTTTGAAATCCAGGTAGGGGAAGCCACACCTTCACAGCTCTTGCATTCTGTGTGCTGCCGAATCAACATGTGGATGTTGTCAAGGTTTATGGCTTGTACCTTCCAGAATGGCAGGATGAGCCACACCTATGCCCAGTTGAGCCAAGGCTGGGGAAAGCAAGGAGTACTGTGCCAGAATGTGGGGAACAGAGACTTGAAGCAGCCCTGGGTCATAAGCCCCAATGTCCCAAGGGTGCTCTAAACCTGTCTGTTAACATATTTTTTCCCCCAAGGCTGTCACTGTAGGCCTGTGATGGGAGCAGCAGTACTGATAATCCCTAAAGTGCCTTTGGGTTTTTTTTTCTGATAGTCCTGGTGAATAGCCTCTGGCTTTGTTCTATCCATACTAATCTCCTTATCAAATGGTCCTTCAGCTGCACCCTTTATTTTCTCTCCAGAAAATATTCTTTCACTCTTTACCACGTGGCCAGTGTGAGAATCCTTCAAATTCCTAAACTTTGGTTGCCTTTTAATTATAAACTTCATCTTTATATCACTTCCCTCTTCATTTGTCTTACTAAATGCAGTTAAAAGAAGACAAACAGCACCTGATGTCTTGCTTCTCAGATACTTCTTCCACCAGATACCCTAGTTCATTGCTCTTAAATTCTCTCTTCCATAAAGCCCTTAGCTTGGACACAATTCAGCCAAGTGATTTGCTACTTTCTAAAAAGGATGGGCTTGATTCCAGTTTCCAATATCTTGTTTCCTCTTTCCATCTGAGACCTCATCAGAATGGCCTTTGCTGCCAATATTTCTACCAACATTCTGACCATAACCATTCAAGTAATCTTTGAGAAGTTTCAGACTTTCCCTACAGCTCTTCTTTTATTTCAAGTCTTTACCAGTGTCACCCTTAATGCTCCATTCATGGAAATGAAGGCTTTTTCCAGCATTCACTTCAAAATTGTTGCAGCCTCTATCCATTACCCAGTTCCAAAGCTGCTTCCAGATTTTCAATTATTTGTTATAACCATACCTCACTCCTGGTATTAGTTTTCTGTCTTGTTTCATTTTGTGCAGCTATTAACAGAATACCTCAGTCTGGCTAATTTATAATAAACAGATAATTTTTTCTCACATTTCTGGAAACTGGGAAATCCCAAATCAAGGCGCTGGTATCTTGCAAGGGCCTTTTTGCTGTGTCCTCCAGTGATAGAACATGAAAGAGTGAGAGAGGCCCAGGTGCAGTGGCTCACGCCTGTAATCCCAACACTTTGGGAGAAGACCGAGGCCAGGCAGATCACCTGAGGTCAGGAGTTTGAGACCAGCCTGGCCAACATGGAGAAACCCTGTCTGTACTAAAAGCTGTAATCCCAACTATTCAGGAGGCTGAGGCAGGAGAATCGCTTGAAACCAGGAGGTGGAGATTGCAGTGAGCCAAGCTAGTGTCATTGCACTCCAGCCTGGGCGACAATAGCGAAACTGTCTCAATAAATAAATAAATAAATAAATAAATAAATAAGCACACAAGAGAGGAAGGACAAACTTGACCTTCTATAATGGCACCAATTTCACCCATGAGGATGCAGTCCTCATGCCCTAATCACCCCTTAATGTTTTCACTTCCTAATATTGTTAAAATGGCAATTAAATTTCAACATGAGTTTTAGAGGTGATACACAGTAAAACCATAGCATATTGTATTGTTCTCAGCTTCTTCTAAAAATCTGAGACTGAAAGGGTTCCGTTCATTATCCAACTAGACTAGTTTATTTGTATTTTTCTTATTGTTACTATACTTACCTTATTATTATATTTATCTTGCTTTATGACCATCAATGATTATGTCATTTCATCTATATGACTGTTACCTTCTTGAGATCAGGGTGCATTTTATAATTTTTATGTGCTCTGCAGAACTTAACACAGTGTCTTGCACATAGTAGACAATGGAAAACATTTATCAAATAAACTAAATCATAACACACAAATTGGTGCATACTGTCTATGGATGAAAAACTATCTTTTTGTATACTGAGGATACATGATGTTTGATGCCCCACATTATTTTTTGCTTAATTCATGGTCTATTTTAGCTGACAATACTCTCTGTTAGAATACAAAAGAGTTTAAACTTTTATTTGGAAAGAGACACTGATTTTTTTAGGTAAAAACTTGAAGAGTTTTCTGATTGTAGATACTCTTTGCCCAGTATAATTATGTCAGGTAGCTAGAAGCTACAGTAAGTCACATACACAAACTCCCTGACTCTAATACTGTCATCTTTCTTCACACGTTTCCTGTCTAACAAAGTAAGGTTATCATATTTATCAAGTTAATGTTTGAGGAATGACTACATTGTAGGGCTTTATTGGTGGTGATTTTTGCCAATCGCTTGAAATTTATCAAGGCTTCAAATAAATTTGAGCTCATTAGATTCCAGTTTAATCTAACATTGACTTCCAAAGTTGTGCCTTCCTCTTAAATTTCATGATCCTGTCCATAGCACAGCATTATAACATTATAATATTCTATCATGAGAGCAATTTCAGAAATCGTGCATACAATATGCACTCACTATAAACATTTTTAAAATATAGCTAAATGGGAAGAGAAAATCAAAATGAACATAGTATTTTGGTGTTTTCTTCTAGATGTATTTATTTGATATAATACAAATATATAATGTACATATACACTTATTCATTTAATGTGTCATGAGCATTATTTTATGCCAAATAAAATAATGTGTGTCATCAACTTTACATAATCAAATATACTTTTTAAAAATCAAACTCAGTAGCTTCATAAAACTAAATCGTAGCATATTTGTTTGCTTAATTCTTGATTTTTGACAATTTAAACTCTTTCCAGATATTTGTCATTATGCAAAATCTTGCAATTAACTCATGTGCCTAGGTCTATTCATACATACACACACTCCCCATTGTAATATTCCTGATGCACAATATTGCTATAATTCTTTTACTTAACTATGTTTGTTTATATTAAAATCTATTCCCTTTCCCTTACTCCATGATTACAATCTCTCTTCACATTACTATCAGTGTGACCTTTTTACAATGTCATTTGTGTAATGCCATTCTAAAGTTGAATAATCTCAAAGGCTCTCCATTGTAAAATTGCATGCTCGAAAGATGAAACCATCATCCTAGCCTTTATATTCTGCCTCCTCCCAATTAGGATCTCTTGATTTTTACCTGCAGGCTTATCTTTTTTCCAAAATATCCAAGAAAATCCTGAAGATTTTATATTTGGAAGCATGCATTTCCCCACAAATGCTATTAAAATTCAGTACCTTCTTACAATGACAAAAAAAAGATGTAGGTAATTTATGATAAAGCAGAATTTGAGTCTCAGTCATAAATTCAAATTGCTTTGTTTGAAATAGACATGATTTGGATGATGTGAGCATTTCACAAAATAAGTAGTAGGAGATAGTTTTGATAAAAAAAAAAAAAGGTAGTACCCAGAGGAAGCATTTAATTCTACCTTTTAGATGTAAAAGCGAAAACTAACATGCAGAAGAATAAACTCACTTTTTGTACTGCTTAGCTATGCAGTCTCTTTCTATGGAAAGCAGTAAATATTGATTATAGGTTAAAGGCAATTAAAATAATGGACCTGTAGCTGGCAGCCATGCCAGATAGTTCTTGGCACTGACAACATTTACCACATAAGCAATGACTGTCAAATTTAATGAGCAAACACATTTTCCAGGAAAAAGCATTTAATATTCATTTGCCAAGCACAGGCTGTATTCAATTTGTTGGTTAACACTTCACAAAATAAAGACAAGATGCAGGAAATGTTGATTTTAAAGGAAGAAAAAGAGGACCTTTTAAAATCCATTTAAAGTTAAAACTTTTTCACAGACTCTATAAAGGTATAAAATAAGCTTTTGTCTCAGTAGAAGAAACCAGCTCATTTATGCTGTCTGAGACTATTATGCAGACCCTTCTTTCAGGTCATGGCACTTTTACCAATTTGGCACAGACTTAAGAAGAAAGGAACCCTTGTTTTCATGACTTATGCTCGTAGGATAAAAGATTGCTGTTATTTCTTTCCAAAACTTCTATTTAAAATTTTTTATTGTTGTATTTATGTACCCCACCATGCAAGGGTTTCAAAAACACCCCTTGCCCCCCATGCATCAGGTGAATAACTATTGGCATAAAACAGAGGATCCATAATTTTTTAAGAGGGACCTGGCTTCAAATTGGATTCAATTAGAAGAAAGTTCCTTTTATCACCACCTGGGAAATAAGCTAAAAGTAATTAGAGACAGAAAGGCGGGAACAAGCTAGGACTATGAGCTAGAAGGAAAAGCCATTGACAGATTAGTAAAACCTGGATAAAGACGATTAACATAGATTATTATGTGAATTTAGCTAACTATAAATTCAGCAAAAATGTGTCTTAAAAATATACTAAGAGCAATTTCAGACTAGAGGAAGACACTTTTATATAATCACAGGAAATTCTATCCCTATAATGAAGGGCAAAATATAATGGTATAAATGGAATTAAAATAATAACTACTATTTTGAACATTTGCATAAGAGAAAAATTACATATATTTTATAATTCATGGAGAGTACATTTTATTTTCAATCACTCCTTACATGCTTTGAAGCACAAAATTCTATTAATTTTACTTCCATCATATCACTAGTATCTTCCCCCTTCACTCCACTTCCTCTCAATGTTTCTAGATCAGACCTCCATCATCTCTCACTCAGAATATATTAAAATGTCTTCTTAGCTGAATACCATTTCCCCAGTCTTGAGCACTCCTAATTCATTCTCTACAACACAACTAGAAAAATCTTAGTAAAACTTTGTACCTTTTTAGGTAACACTCCAGTTTAACAGTTATCAGTGGTATATTTTACTTTCAGTGAGGACAAAATCAATGCTGTGACATCTGAGACCTTTCATGATGCAAACTTTGCTTACTTTTTCAGACTCATGCCCCCCAACTCTCTCTCAAGTTTACTACCCATATGTCACCTCTGCCAAGTCACCTGCAATTTCCTCAAAGTCCCAGTTTCTTTCTCCTCTGAACACTTGCCTGTTCCATGCCTTCTGACACCATTTGTTTACCTCTACATTTTGCCCGAATTCCTCTTGATTACCATCATACTTTGCTTTATTACACTTCACAGATATTGCATTTTCTACAAATTGAAAGTTTGTGGCAACGCTGCATTAAGCAAGACTATTGGTGCCATTTTTCCAACACCATGCGCTCACTTCATATCTCTGTGTCACATTTTGGTAACTGTTGCCATATTTCAAAGTTTTTCATTATACCCTATTATAGTGACCTATGACCAGTAATCTTTGAAGGTATTGTAATTGTTTTTGGGCATAACAAACTGTGTCCATGTAAGGTGGAAAACTTAATAAATACATGTGTGTGTTCTGACTGCTCCACTAACCAGCTGTTCCCCATCTCTCTTCCTCTTCTTGGAGTTTCTGATTCCCTGACACACACACACACACACACACACACACATACACAAAATTGAAATTAGGTCAATTAATAACACTACAATGGCCTCTAAGCCTCCAAGTAAAACAAAGAGTTGCAAGTCTCTCGCTTTAAATCAAAAGCTGGAAATAATTAAGCTTAGCGAGGAAGACATGCCAAAAGCAGAGATAGGCAAAAGCTAGGCCTCTTATGCCAAACAATTATTCTAATTGTGAATGCTAAAAAATGAGTTATTGAAGGAAATTAAAAGCACTACTCCAGTGAACACAGAAAAAACAATAAAGCAAAATAGACTTTTGCTGATATTGAGAAAGTTTTAGTGGTCTGGATAGAAGACCAAACAAACAACAGCATTCCCTTAAGCCAAAACCTAATCCAGAGCAAGGCCCTCATCCTTTTCAGCTCTGTGTAGATGAAAGAGGTGAGGAAGCTGCAGAAAAGTTGGAAGCTAGAAGAGGTTTGTTCATGAGGTTTAAAGAAATAAACTATCTCTCAAACATAAAAGTGCAAGGTGAAGTAGTAAGTGCTAACCTAGAAACTGTAGCAAGTTATCTGAAAGATCTAGTAAGATAAAGGTGGCTATGTTAAACAATAAATTTTAAATATAGCTGAAACAGTAAAAGAAAGAAGATGCCATCTAAGGCTTTCATAGCTAGGAGAGAAATGAATGCCTGGCTTCGAAATTTCAAAGGACAGGATGGCTTTCAGTAAAGGATAATTGATTACTTTAAGTTGAAGCCAATGCTCATTTACTATTTTAAAAATCTCAAGGCCCTTAGGAATTATGCTAAATCTACTCTGCCTGTGCTCTGTAAATAGAACACAGCCTGAAGGGAAGCACATCTCTTTACAGTATGGTTTATGAATATTTTAAGCCCACTGTTGAGACTTACTGCTCAGAATAAAAAATAAGATTACTTTCAAACTATTATTGCTAATTGACAATGCATCTGGTCAACCAAGAGCTCTGATGGAAATGTACCATAGATTAATGTTCCTTCCATGCATGCTAACACAACATCCATTCTGTAGTCCAAGAGCCATGGAGTAATTTTGAATTTCAAGTCTTACTATTTAAGAAATACACATTATAAGACTATAGATAATAATTCCTCTAATGACTCTGGGCAAAACAAATGGAAAACCTTTTTTAAATGAATCACCATTTTAGAAGCCATTCAGATCATTTGTGATTTATATGAGGAGACCAAAATATCTACACTGACAGTAATTTGGAAGAAGCTGATTTCAACTTTCATGAATGATTTGAGGCTTCAGTAAAGAAAGTAGTGAACTTTTTAGCAAGAGAACTAGAATTAGAAGTGGAGCCTGAAAATGTGACTGGACTGTTGCAATCTCATGATAAAACTTTAACACATGAGGACTTGATTCTCACAAATGAGCAAAAAAGTGGATTTATGAGATGGAATTTGCTCTTCATGAAAATGCTGTGAACTTTGTTGAATAACCAAAAATTATTCTGAATATTCCAAAGTATTAGTTGATAAAGCAGTGGCAGGTTTTGACAAAACTGAATCAAATTTTGAAAGAAATTTTACTGTGGGTGAAATGCTAAAAAGCAGCATTGCATGGTACAGAGAAGTTTTTTGTGAAAGAGTCATTGATTCAGCAAATTTTATTGTTATTTTATTTTAAGAAATTTCCAAAGCCACTTCAACCTCTAGCAATCACCATCAACAATGAGGTAAGACCCTCCACCAGCAACAAGTTTAGGACTCCTGAAGGTTCAAATGGTTGTTAGCATGTTTTAGCAACAGAGTATTTTTTAATGAAAAAATGTGCATTTTTTAAGGTATAATGCAATTGCCCACTTAATAGACTACAATATAGTGCAAACATAACTTTATGTGCACTAGGAAACAAAAATATGTGTTTGACTGACATTATTGCAATTATTATAGTGACCTGGGACAAAACCCACAATATCTCTGACATATATCTGTGTAATTTTGGATTAGTCTCAGGTTTCTTCTACTATATCATAGCTTTTCATAATTACTTGTAGTTTGGGCTTGTTGTTTCCTTTAGAGATTCCCATAATACTATCCTGACCAAATTCTCATAATACTTATTCCAACTATTTAATGGTCTCATTTGAGGTCATGGACATAACTGAATAATCAGAAATGAGGAAGGCACTGAATGTCCAAAGGCATTTGAAGAAAATTACACACAAAAGGAATTTGAAATATGAAAGCAATCTCTGTCAACATTATAACTTGTCTTAAGCATTGCCTTGGTGACTAACATAACAGTGCATGTGGGAGATATTGAGGCTTTAGGCTATGAGTCAAAAGAGCAACAAATATTGATTGATGTAAAACAAAGAGAGTAATAAAAATGATTCATTAATTTGTGAACTAAAGAGTAAAATACTGAAGAGAAGAAAGCTCTAAAGTATCCAGGTTTGGTTAAAAAAAAAGTGGTTTTTTTTTGTTTCTATTTTACAAGCTTACATAACAACACAATTTCCTTTCATGAACCACTCATGGGAAAACAGGCTGTATTAATCCATTCTCATGCTGCTATAAAGAACTGCCCAAGACTGGGTAATTTACAAAGGAAAGAGGTTTAATTGACCCACAGTTCTGCATGGCTTAAGAGGCCTCAGGAAACTTACAAGCATGGTGGAAGGCACCTCTTCACAGGGCAGCAGGAGAGAGAATGAGTGCAAGCAGGGGAAATGCCAGATGCTTATAAAACCATCAGATCTCTTCAGACTCACCCATTATCACGAGAACACCATGGGGGAAGCCACTCCCATGATTCAATTACCTCCACCTGGTCTCACCCTTAACACGTGGGGATTATGGGATTACAATTCATGGTGAGAGTTGGGTGAGGACACAGAGCCAAACCATATCACAGGCTACATTTTTCACTAAACGTCTTAATAAAGTGGGTTACCTGTTATTCATACCACTACTATGCTGCTTTTACAAATGTAACAGTCTTCATTAAATACATTTATCTTTAAATATCTAATAAATTAAGATGTGGGAAATGAGAAATCTTTAAGAAGTATTGCTAAACAATAAACGCCACCAAACTGTTAATGGATAGGTTTAGAGTAAAATTTTAAAAAATGATTTTAGTATGTGGTTTAGAATGATCAGTGGCATTTTGTTAGTCAAACCTCATGCATGCCTAGAGCTCTCCATAATTTGGTACAAACTATCACCCTAATTGTGTTTATAACACTTCCCCTACATATTTTTTTTCAGCTTACATTTATTCACTCTCTCATGAGCAGAGCTTGTGCTGACTTCCATTGATACCTTTGTTGACACATTTGTCCCTGCGTAGAGTGATACCTACCTCTCTCTACATAGTTCCAAACACTACTGGTATTCATGTCCCAGTTTAAATTTTACCTCTTTCATAGGTCAAATTTTGGCCAATGTCTATTGAAATGCTTTCTTTTTGCTCTGAACTACATACAGTTTGAGTTATCTTTTCCTTTAGTGTGCTACGTTAACTATAACCAGACAAAAATGACAAGTCTTTTGTATTATTGGCAAATTGGGTCTAAAGAAAACTCGAAACAGAGATTTCAAGAATATTTTAGCTAATCATAGTATTTTATTGCTTCCTGGGGTGATTTTGTGAAGGAAATTACTTATGAATGCACACATTCTGCTAACAATTTTATAATGAGAAAAATACTTTTAAGATATCACCTTATCATTTTAAGATATTTCTTAAAGCACTGAGTAGGTTGCTGTGCATAGATGAGGTACTCCTGTCATTCTTTGCCCAATCCCTAATTAAATGATTTTGTCCTACTCTAAAGTGCTGTAGGATGATAGATCTTTGTATGTAATGACCTCTATTAGATACAACTATGCAAACATGAGATTGAGTATTGCATGACTTGTATATTGGATTATAATTTCAAGTGAATAGTTTGAATATATTTTTAGCTATTCTAGTATCATCAGAATAAGTTTCACTTCTTTAATGATTCTATGAAGGAAATCACTTACAGATGTACTCATTCTGTGAACATTCATGTAACTAGCTGATTATTTTAAAGGGATTCCCCTAAAGCACTGAGCAGATTGTTATGCATTGAACAGATGACTATCCCCTAAATATTAGTCAACTGGTATACTGAATTAGGTAAGTGCTGAATTGAAATATAAAAAGGCCTCTTCTGACTTACCATGATGAAAGAGATCTGGGTATGAGTAGTACTGTAACAATAATGTCCATAGGACCTTTAGCTCTTCAGTGAATCTCATATCAAAACTCCGAAGTTATTTTCCATTAAGTGTTGAATATCTCAGCTGGCTATGTCCCTAAAAAAAAGCTGAGAAATTAGAGTCCTGTGTCTTATCTTAGTAATTTCAAGAAGTGGTGGAGGTTGACATCTGGAGACCTTCCAATTTTTTTTTCTCACAGTCAGAAATCAAAGATGTCTGAACTAAGCAAAGGTGCAATGAAAGCATAGGAAGAAGCAGAATGCCAGATGACTCCATCACGACACTCAGATAGTTTGATGTGTGTTTAACATTTAGGCTAGATAAGGGATATTTCTTATGTCTGAGGCAAATGGCATAATACTTTCACTCAGGAAAAGTGACAGGGAATGAAAAGAATGGGCTCTGTTGGGAGAAAAATGAATCGTTCATTATCTGCCAAGAAATAGAGAGGAGAGATCACTCTTGTTAGTTAAACATGCTTTCTCTTTGTTTGCTTTGTCTTGTCTTCTTGTCTTATTTTTAACTGCTCTCTCTCTCTTTCTCTCCCTCCCTCCCTCCCTCTCCCCCTTTGTGGTTAATGCTAAAAGGGTAACATTGGGGGGTTGGTACTCTCTTAGGTGTCTCCCATCTGAGGTCTTTAATTATCAAATCTATCATTAAGTGTAGCCAAGTCTACTAATAGCTTTTATGATGACAAACAGGTTTCCTCACACAGACACAGACACAAATATGCATATCTATGGTAATTCCTTAATAACTCAATGCATGGTCATATCTTCACTTTGGTTTATCTCAGATAACATTATAGTGTTTAATAATACTCAGCTGAAAATAATGAGAAATTGAAAGTTGACTGTAACTCCATGATTCTACCTACCCCGCTGCCACGTTTCTCTATACCCATGTGTTTTCAGTGTCGTTTTTCACAATGGTAAAGTTTATACAGAAAGAAACAATACCATCTAAACACTATTAAATTGGAGCATTTCAATCAAGAGTTTCTCAAAATGTGTCTTGCAGAACAACAGTCTTGGGCTGCTATTTGAGGAAATGGTTCCATGGTCTACTAACTTTGAAAAATTATAAATTTTACATCTCCATTCTGAGAATTCATAATGTACATTAGCATATTACAGTATCTGAGAAGTCTTTCAGTAAAGACACCTTTATTTAATTCAGTATTTTCCAAATTTACTTGATGATACAACTATTTTATTGCACATAAAAATTATTATTGTCTTACTGAGCTGGTGTTACTTGGGACATAGTTAGAGAAAAACAGCTCGAATTTTTCCTTCATTGTGCAGCTAGCTGTTTTCCTAAAATGCAGATTAGTTACATTGTTCCTCGGCTTGAAATATGTCACTAACTCCCCATTATCTGCAGGGAGCTAAAAATCTAATTTGCTTAACAGACAAAGACTTTACATATGGTTGCTACCTATATATCATCTCCACATCTAATATTCAGCCATCACACATATGAAATTATAGATATGCTGAAATGACTATGTGTTTTCTGATCATTCTGTTTACTTCTTCCATCTTTGTGCCAATACACATTTTGCTTCCTCGAATTTTATTTTCCTCCTTGTAGATAAGAAAAACTTGTTTATCCTTCAAAATCTAGCTGAATCACTGTATTCCAGAAATCCTTCCTGATTATTCTAGGCAGATTTACACCAAATCTGTGATTTTTATCGTGTAGCTGACTGAGCTAGAAATAACACAATTCCTCAGAACTTTTTTTATCTTAAGACTTTTTAATATTTCTACCCTACATTCCTCCACTTGATATGATTTACCTTATCTGCTGTCTATTAGACTAGGACACCTGCATTTTGATTGATTTCTACTTCGTTTTTCAACAGATACCTTAAGCTTAACATTTTTAATGAAGATCTTTTTTTATTCCTGTTATCCCTCTGATCATCTAGTGTTTTCTATCTCAGTTAATATGGTACCACATTTCAATTATTGCTATAACAGAATACCTGATACTGGGTAATTTATAAAGGAAAGAAATTTATTTCTTATAGTTATGGATGCCTAGAAGTCCAAGGTTGAGGGGCCACATCTGGTGAGAGCCTTCTTGCTGGGGTAGGGAGGACTCTGCAGAGAGTCCCAAGGTGGCTCAGGGCATCAGGAGACAAGGGGGCTGAGTGTGCCAGCTCAGCTCTCTTTTCCTCTTCTACTAAAGCCACCAGTCCTACTACCATAATAATACATTAATCTATTAACCTATTAATCCATGAATAAATTAATTCATTCATAAGGACAGAGGCCTCATGTCCCACTCACCTCTTAAAGGCCCCACTTCCTAACACTGCCACTTTGAAAATTGAATTTCAACATGAGTTTTGGAGGAGACAAATGCTAAAACTATAACACAAGACACACAAACCAAATACCTGGAAATTCTGCCCCACTCTTTCCTTTCCCTTGCCCCCTCCATGAGTCAGATATTACCTTTCTCTAATCCACTTTTCAAATAGCAACCAGATTAATCATTTTTAAACACTCCCAATTTACAACTGCTGCTATGGTTTCTACTTACTCAAAGGATAAAATTCAGATTCTTAACATAGCCTAAAAGCTGCACATTTTTGCTCCTGTCCACCTCTCCGGCATCATCTCATACCACTATTCAAATTTCTTCTTTTCTCCGTATGGTATAATTCATTTATGTGCTTAGAAGAGCTATTTGTTGTACATATACAAATTGCTAAAAAACTTTAAACCACTGCTAGTTTCCATTTGCTTTCTTTCCAAGTCGCCACAGCTATCTCATTTGTGGACTATTCTAAACAGCAGAAATATTAAAATGACTTTCAAAACAAGCTGCAAAGAGCTTTTTAATAATTTTGCTTAATAGTTGTAACAATACAATAGGAAACAAGTGTTACAGTATATTGACTGAAATGAATATAGAATTTTGTTGCTTACAAATTCAGATATCTTAGTATTTTTTAGCCACTGGTAATCATTTTATATGTCATAAATAAAAAGGTTGTCAAAAGGAGGATTTTGAAGGTAAAAATACAATAATACAAAATTTTAAAAATTACCAATGACAAAAAGAAATACAAATTTTCCTTTGGGCAAAACTATAGAATGTATAGAGACTAGAATGTATTCCTAATAAAAGTCTCATTATTATAAATACTTATTTTAAGTCTTACATAACTGTACATCTTCCTGAGTTTGAGATTTTTTTTAAATTTCTATGTTTATTTTAGACACAAGGGGTACATGTGCAGATTTGTTGCATGGGTATATCGCACCAAGATGGTGAGCATAGTACCCAGCAGGTAGTTTTTCAACCCACGCCCCCCTTACTCTCTCCCCTACTGGTAGTCTGCAGCGTGTATTGGTTCCACTTTTTGTGTCCATGTATGTTCAGTATTTAAGTGAGAACATAAAGTATTCGGTTTCCTGTGCCTGCATTAATTTACTTAAGATTATGGCCTCCACCTCTATCCATGTTGCTGCAAAGGATATGATTTTATTCTTTTTTATGGCTATATAGTATTTCATGGAGTATATGTGCCACATTTTCTTTATCCAGTCCACTACTGATGGACACATAGGTTGATTCCATGTCTTTGCCATTGTGAATCACGCAGTGTTGGACATATGAGTGTATGTGTCCTTTTGATATAATGATCTATTTTCCTTTGGATATACATCCAGTAATGGGATTGCTGGGTCAAATGGCAGCTCTGTTTTAAGTTCTTTGAAAAATATCCAAACTGCTTTCCACAGTGGCTGAATTAATTTACATTCCTACCAACAATGTACAAGTGTCCCCTTTTCTCTGCAACCTCATCAGCATCTGTTGTTTTTGACAATTTCTATCTTGACTACACTTCTACTGGAATTTTTCTAATACTTTGAGCCATGGTCTCTTCTAGCATGGGAGCACTGAAAATTCTATTACTTCTGCTTGGAATACTCTTTTAATTGATCACACAAATAATCCAATTAACTTCTATACTCCTTCATTAGCTTAGATGTGTCTATATTATGCTTCCTTACATAACATTCTCCAACATCTCTCTGTCCTGGCTGTAGAATATTAAAAAGTGGGAATTATGTCTAATGCTTTTCTTTAGCTTAGTTTAGTTACCAACCAAAAAAACCATGAAGTGCTCAATAATTATTTGTTAATTAATATATTGTTCTAATTTTCAGTCACTATGCTGAAAGTTCTGTTCATTTTTTAAAAACCACTTGTTTTTGCAAAAGGGCATACATTCTTTTTGCTTACTAGTTTTTCTACTGGTATTATCAACCCCAGGCTACTTTCTATCTTAATTTCTTCATGTAGCCATTTCCAAGACTCAGGTATTATAAACAGAAATTTAAATGTAAGTAGCAAGAGAATGGTTTGGGGAGTATAAACGTTCATGAGAGACATTTTTTAATGGAGTGCAGGCCAAGATAGTGGATCATCTCTGTTGTGAAAGCATGAGTAGCTAGTTTCTGAAGGGAATTTAGTTATTGTTTCCCTTATTGGGGCAGATGCCTCATTTTCCATTCTGTAATGTTCATTAAAATTCAAGGTTATTGTTATTCATTTGATCTAGCTAAACTTCTCAGGACAGTTCCAATGTCAGATTGTGCCCATTATTGCAGTCTTATGGTAATGCATTTGAAAATTTAGATAAAATGAAATTTCCAGAAAATAGAATATGTCAAATTTATAGAGAAAGAAAAATGTTTTAATGTCCATTAAATGAATTTAAGATATTACTAATAATATGATCAGAATGTTATTATTACTAACTCTAGAAAGAAAACCTCAGGTAAAAAGGCAAATCACTTCTCTCTGTCACAAATTCTCATCCAAGAAGATTTACTTATTGTATTAGTCTGTTTCCACACTGCTGATAAAGACATACCAGAGAGCAAGCAATTTACAAAAGAAAGAGCTTTAATGGACTTAAAGTTCCACGTAGCTGGGGAGGCCTCACAATCATGGCAGAAGGCAAGAAACAGCAAGTTACATCTTACATGGATGGCTGCAGACGAAGAGAGAGAGCCTGTGCATGGAAACTCCCCTTTATAGAACCATCAGTTCTCATGAGACTTATTCACTATCACAAGAACAGCACAGGAAAGACCCGCCCCCATGATTTAGTTATCTCCCACCAGGTCCCTCCCACAACATGTGGAAATTATGAGAGTTACAAGATAAGATTTGTGTAGGGACACAGAGCCAAACCATATCACTAATGTAACAAAATATGGCTTTTTCTTACTCAAATGTTATTTGTGAAATATCAGAATTCTATCTGACTTATTTCAGAAATTTTTATTATAACCTAAATGCTACTAGCTTTACTCCTTTAGAAAAAATTATTTTTGTATTTATATGAATTAAAGTGGAGTGGGGGAAATAAATAAGAAGTAATGTTATCAATCTTAAATCCCATATCCCAGTTAACTCTAAACCTATTGCTTTTGAAGGCCAGTAAATTTTTTTACTATCCTGAAAGCTAAAAATAAACATTCCTTCCTGGATTCAAATTTTAAAATCAGTTTTTTGTTTTTATGAACTGTTAATTCTCATTTTAAAGAAGCTGAGTTTTGCATATTTTCTTCAATTTTTATTTATAAAAATTAAAAGTAAATAAATTCTGGAAATATACCATAATGAATTGACGATTAAAATATTTTCTAAAATAGACACAATCTATTTTTTCAGGTAACAAAGACATCTGTTATAGAGGTAATTGGAGAGAAATATGCACAATGGTCCTGAGAATATCTAAATCTTATATGTTCTTTCTCTTTGTACTGTGTTATTACTAATGTGGCAATCAACATGGGTCTCTGCTTTAATCACTCACCTGACATCAGCCTGTTGGGTATTTGCCCCATCTATATATCAGCATTTTCCAGGCACCTGAAGAATGGGATTTAACATTCAGCAGAATAACATTGAGTATTTTGCTCAATTTAAAAATTCTAACAATTGGATTTCCACCTCTACTTAAATTAGATGAAATAAAGCACCAGAAACTATACTGTAGAGAATAATTCTCCAGTGGCACAAGGAATTTCTTAATGATTGAACATTTTGGAGTAGAAATATGTAAATTTATTATTTCTGTGTATCAACTTTTTTTTCTCATCTTGAGATGTATTTTCTTTAGGAGCACAAATCATCTAAATAATATCATAGAATAATTAGCATAGAACTGTTAATTTTAATAAGATACTACTCAGAAATTCTAAATAATATGTTGCAAATAGTCGTATTGAAACTTCTTGTCTAGGCCTCTGTATTTCATAACACAGTCTGATTTTTGGCTTATTCTAACTACCAAGTACTGATTTTTAAACTACTTTTATTCTGTCACCAAAACCTTTTATTTCACTCAGATTAAATTACTGCTTCATCAAACCCAATTTGCATGTGATAGTCACGCTACTGATAATAACAACTAACATTTGAGTAGCTTTTATGGAAGTTTAGCATTTTTAAATATGCCACCTCCTTTGAGCCCACCATCAATGGCATGAGACATAAAAGGCAGATGTGTTAAATATTCTCAACTGAAGGATAAAGACATTAAAGTTCAGAATGTGAAAGTGACTTGTTTAAGGCATAAAACTAATAGGTAGTGGAACCTAGTCCCATGTACTTTTCACTTACACAACATTGCCTGTATTCTCTTTGGCTCACATTTTCTTCTGTACTGTTATTACTAATGATTGTATAAAATAACTTTTGAAGCACAATAGTTTCAGAGACATCAATTAATGACCCTTATAGTCCTATCCTTTTTCACATTTTAGACTAGGGTTTTTAAACTTTAAGAAGTAATACTTAAGTTTTCTTGAATATAAAATGTCACTTATTGAAGGTGGGAAGATATTAAAAGTGAATTTATTGACTGCTGTTTCTTTATTCCATCTTTCATGTTTTCTCCATCCCCATCTCCACCCAATACATGGTGTTTGGGAAATTAAAGAGAAAATCAGACCACTAGCAACAAGCAGTTCTTACTTAGAATATTCTAAATATTTACCTAAAATTGTTTATTTATATGAAATCTATTCTAATTGCATTATTGTTTTAGGTAAGCTTAATCATTTAACATACTATAATACTCAAAAAATGTACAGAAATGTCGTGTTAATGAGTAGTGTGTAATGTTTTTTATTTTTAGTCTGCATTTCAACAGAATTCACCCTTTCTCAGTAACTTCTCTAAAATTTACAATCATTAACCCACAAAAGGCTGCCTGTGAAATATGTGACCTAGCTTTTAGCCCACAGAAATTCAATTGAAGGACAGCTATCAGATAACAAATTTTAAACAGAGGTACAGGCCTCCATGGTATAGACAGTCACTTAGACCTGAAATCCTGAATCTGTATCCCCAGGTAAGTGTGAGCTTCTTGTCGTGGACTGATCCAGAGCCCAGATTAAATGTTGACTGTAGGTGGAACAATGTCACACAATCGTGGCCTCTAAAGTGTTTACTATCTAGGTAGATATAAGGAAAGACAATATAAATGTTCTATTTTACTGAAGTTATTAAAACGAAAAGCTTAGGAAAAATTTACCATGGAAGGATTTTCAGGGGATAACTGATTTTGAAGAACAGGCTAGACTACATAGAAACATAATAAAAGATTTCATTTTTCTCCTTTCTTCAGAAACTCAAACTTATACTAGCCTCCATCCTGCTTTTATTTTGGAGACATATTTTACATTTCTAACTTGGTCAATAAGTTTAAAGTAGGAATTTATCACTGTCGGTGCACTAGTGCCATCCTAACATTCTGAGTCAATACACATTTGAAAAATTTTGTCATTTGAATACCTAAAATAATCACAACGTACAAAATCCAAAATGTGAAACATAAAAATTTATTTTTTCTCACTTTCTTAACCCAAAGCTCTCAAGGTCCCTGTTATGGAAATAATTATAATAAACTGTGTTTTGAAGATTTTTCTTAAGTATTATTTGCATTCTCTAGCATGTGCATTCAAAATGCAATACAAAGTTTTGAAAATTCTTCACTAGTTAAAACTTCCTTTATAGAAAATTTTAATATACTAATATTTACTATCACACATTTTTGAAGTGCAATACCTTTCAACTTTAAGTACCTCTTATTAGCAATTATTAGAAACAGAAGGCCTGGAAATAGCATTAGAAAAAAATCAGAAAATCAATAATGGAGAAGTAGAGTTTTTTTTTAAATGAAGATTTAGAAAAAATAAAATAAAATGAGGAAAAAATAAACACAGGCCCTAAGACTGAACTACTGCATTTAGCAAACAAAAGGGAAGGAATTGAGATACAAAGGCTTTGGTAATGGATTTCTTGCCAAAAACAATGGAACCACTGACAGTGAGCAAAGGATTAGAAACATATATTGAGGCTGGGCATGGTGGCTCAAGCCTGTAATTCCAGCACTTTGGGAGACCGAGGCGGGTGAATCACTTGAGGTCAGGAGATTGAGACCAACTTGGCCAACATGGTGAAACCCAGTCTCTATTTAAAAATACAAAAATTAGCCAGGTGTGGTGGCAGTCACCTGTAATCCCAGCTACTTGGGAGGCTGAAGCAGGAGAATTGCTTGAACCTGGGAGGTGGAGGTTGCAGTGAGCCAAGATCACAGGATTGCACTCCAGCCTGGGCAACAGAGTGAGACTCCATCTAAATATACATATATATATACACATATCTATCTATCTATCTATATCTATATCTATGTATATATATATATATAGAGAGAGAGAGAGAGAGATGTTAATCTATGGCTTTTTCTATCACAGGACTCCATTGTATTCTGGAATTGGCCATCTAAAACTCTGTATATATACTCAGATAGGTATTTAACATAAACATGTTGTAGTGAATGTTTGTGTATTCTTCCTCCCTCAAATTCATATATCGAAATACTCACCCCCATGGTTTTTGTATTTAGAGTTGGGGCTTTGGGAAGATGACTAGGCCATGAGGCTGGAACCCTTATAAATTGGATGAGTGCCATTAGAAAAGGGACCCCAGATAACTCTTTTTCCCCTTCTACCATGTGGGAACATAGCATAAAGGCTGCCTTCTACCTGTGAGCCAAGAAGTGAGCCCTCACCCGACATCAAAGTGCCAGTGCATTGGTTTTGGACTTCCCAACCTCCAGAACTGTGAGAAATGAATTTCTGTTGTTTACAAGCCACCCAGAATATGGTATTTTTTAAATAGCATCCTGAATGGATTAAGACATGGGCCCATAAGCAAACACTTACTAACTTAAATAATGCAACACAAACATGTGCTCTTTGTTGAACCCATGAGAGGTAAGAGCTTGTAAAGTTTCTAACAAGGAAAAGGAGGCTTTTCCTGAAAGATTCCCTTTTTATGGTTTCAGGACCCCCCCAAATATACTGAGAAGACACTCTTTCTTTGTCAACCATTCCACGAATTTGTTGAAGCCTGTAGGCAATAAAACAAAAGTGGCTGATGTAGCTTCTTGGATGACAACTTTTTAGAATTGGGCACCACAGTTATGTTTGATAGGGAAGGGTGAGAACTGGGCACCACAGTTATGTTTGATAGGGAAGAATATGCATGATTATTCTGCCTGCGAAGGTTTGTATGTGGGCAATCTCTGATGTGATTAAGTCTTCCCCAAATCATACTCTCTTCTTCCACAATTCATTTGAGTTGGTTTTGACTTCTGCTTCCCTGGCCACTCCCATTAGGAATCATACCCAGCTTGTTCTAGGGAGAAGTGCCAGGTCAGGTACTGTAGGGTGCTGCTTCTCCCAGTGACAACCAGAGTTATCAGGAAGTGCTCTCTTTCCCCACATTGCTGAAATGAACCTGAAGGAAATTCTGGCCATCTCCTGGCCCTTTGTGACCTGGTCAGTGTTCTGATGACTTATTGTCCTCAGAACAACTATATGTTTTCCCTTCTTCACCTGCATTCATTTATCTACAATGAGGGGCTAGAGCCTGTTGGTCTTTTGGCTTGAACTCCCCTTCATTTGTTCTCCTCCATGATTTGGTAGAAAAGGAGAAAATAAAAAGCCTGCCTTTGTTTTTGTCATACTTGATGAGTCCAAGGGTTTCTAGAAAGGTGCATGGAACTAAAGAAAATAAAATCTTTTTAAACTCTAACTTTCGAACCAGAAAATTGGCATTTAGTAAAATCAACACCAATGCCAAACACAGATTACTATTATTACACATTTAAAAAATTGTAATTGAACAATGCTTAAGAACATATTAAATACTTTTCCTATGGTATCCTATGTTTACTGAGGACATATTTCTCTAATCCTAGTTTTGAATAAGGATTCCTTATTGCTTTTTCTTACAGTAGAAGAAGTAGAAGCATTTTCAGGAACCTAACTCTTCTGGTTGTGGTGGAACTTTTAATCTCATCTCCTACTGGTAGTGTCAGGCCTAATGTACAAACATTATAGATAGTGCTTACTCTGGCAGTCAATACTATTTTGTGTTAAAAGAAATTCAGTAAAAGTTTAATGCACTTACATTAGATCTTTAAGCCTTGTAGTATTACTTGGGAGTAAAATAATGACTATGACATAAAACTACATTAAAAAGATTTAGAGTCATGGGGGATGTAAATGTTAAAAAATAGAAATACTGCTCACATTATGGACACAGAACAGGGATATTTGATAGGGGTTGGAGGAGACAGAATATCAGAGATCCCCTCAGGAAAGGAATTATTTGTGGTCATTCTTCACATGCAAGCAACAGTAGTTACCTAAAAGAAGGAGACACACATGAAGGGTATCATTTACTTAGGCAATAGTAGGAGTGAAGAGTTTGTATATATTTGGCATTTCTCAAGAAGTTTGATGCTGCTTGATCAAAACTAATGAGGTGGAATTTGTTGTCAGACAGACATGAGAGATAAACAAGGGTCAGTTCATGGTGGATTTTTCATGTCATAGAGAGATACTTAGTTTATTACTTATGTAGCCTACAAAAAGAAATGAAAGAATTATATTCAGGCTGAATTCAGACACAGATTTTTTTGTGGGCTGGTTGGAGGTTGGGGTAAGGCTGAGTAAGAAAGTTTCAAGTGCTGATACAAACCTGTGAGTTTAATTTTGCCAATGTCCATTTGGAGGTACAGAGAGATCTTTAACTAGATGTGAACATTACTAAAGTAATATTTCCAGGTTTAAAATATTTAATTTTCTAGCAAATATGGCAAGAGTGCATTCCTAAAACGTCGACAAGAAGATTAATCAAAGTAATGTCTTTGAAAACTCTAAACAGTCCTCAAGGTACCATTTTAAAATGTAAAATATTAGCTTGAATGCTCAAAATGTAATTTCTATAAAACACTTTTTAAATGAAAGAAAAATAAGCCATTGTTGGTTAAATGAAATAACAATCACTGCTCTAAGCTCAACTTATAGGAAAGTTTACTAAATAAAACTATGAAATAGATTACATAGGGAGGGCATATTCTTTCTAACACTAGATACATCTGAATATAAGACAGGCAGTCATTTCTTTAAACTGATTTATGTATATCTCTGACTAATATAGTAAAATGGAGAAAAAATAACCATTTCTGCTCTCTTTCTTTTCTATTATTCTATTTCTTTGACAGCAAGCTCATTTTCTATACTGATAATCTTTGTATATAAATTTCAAAGAAAATACCTCATGTGTTTGGGAGGCAGCCTTATAACTGACACTGAGACTTTTCTATCTTTTAGTGCTACTGTATGTAGAATAAATATTTTAATAATGTGTTTCTGTGGGATGAAAATATTTATATCAAAATGCAAACACAAGAGTACAGTTTTTCTTCACTGTTTTATTCAACCGTTCAGTAAGCAGTAATTTAATATGAAAATAAAGTACATATTATTTAATTCTAAAATGCTTCTTGGCTGTTCTGATGATAAGTTGCTGGCTTTGAATAGAAGCTGAGTTTAAAAAACAGAATTACTAATTCCAATTTAAATACTACCAGGCATTCTGAAATTACCAACAATAGCACGGTAAGATTAGCATTGTTGATCCCAGTGCAGTGGAAGAAGAGCTGTATAGAGCCAGAAGCCTGGGAGAGGAGTGTGTCAGTTCTATACAATATGCCTTTGGCAGAAAAGGGGCCGGCAGGAAAGGGCTGGGTTGTAAGAATAGGTGTATACATGGGCCCAGAATCCATCAAAGGCACTACAAAACTACAATCAGTCAGAAAATCAAAATCCCATCATGGAGAAGAAAAGCAGATACTGTTGACATGAGGATGTACCTATTTATAATTAGAACAATTCTGCCCAAGCCATATTTATCTCATTGTTACAGATATTGGGCTGTTACCATTTCATGGGCACATATTGGGTCTCTGAAAATTATTTATTGAAGTGTAAATGTTCCACTTCCACATTTAAAAGTCCAGGTTTTGGCATGATTCAAATGCTTTTTTTTTTTTTTGCAATAAAAAGTTACTGTTATAGTGTCTAGAACCATCTAGAACCTTACTATCTGCCAGGAACTAAACCAAGAGTTTTCTGGGCAGTATCTAATTTATTCTTCACAATAACCATTGCAGGAAGATATTGTTGGAGAAAAAGAAGTTATTTCCCCAAGGTCACAAACCTCACGGTTGATAGAATCAAGATTCAAACTAGGTCTATCAGAACTTTGAACATAAGAATTTAACTACCAAGATTTAACTACACTGCTAAATCTCATTCCTTAGGAATTAATATCCTGAAGCAATTTCAAGTGGTTCCTTTATTTGTGATGATTGAGAATAGTATATAGGGGATAGAAAAAATAGAAGCATCAAGGAAACGAGCAATCCAATTTCAAGAAAATAAACCTCATTTTCATTACTAATAACATTGCCTACAATACGGTAAACATAAATGAATATTCCATATATGATAGTTTACCTGTAAGACAATGGTTAGGACTTCTGGATCAAGCTGGTAATCCCACGATTCAAATTCGCTGCCCTTCATACTTCAAATCACATTGAGGTACAATAAAAATAGTAACAAAATTATAGCTGTGCTAGAAAACAGAGAAGACGGATATCCATCAAAAATAACATTTTAAGATTTGTGTGGTTTATGGCAGACATTATACAAGTGACACTGAAAACAGGCAGCAAACCAGCATTGTAACTCTTGTGGAGGAAGAGAAGTATCAGAGTTAACCCAAATGAAAACTGGAAAATAAAAAATCCAACCTCAGAGTCAGCAAGAGCTGGGAGTAGGAGTAGGCCTCAGGGCGAGTAACTGGATAATTAATTGTAAAACAGCTAGATCTGAGCCAGCACAGGCTCAGGGTACAACGGCAAAACTGCTGAGGTATTTGCAGCAGGAAAAGCTTAGTAAACACTGCTTTGTAATTAATTGTTCAATGCAGTCTACTTTCAGGGGATCTTAGGATGTGCATTAGACAGGAAAGGGAAGAGGAATAGAGTGCTAGACACTTAAGACACACACCAGGACAAAGAAGGAGAGAAGAAGTGAGGGAAAGAGAGTTCCACCCCACAGCAAACAACACCAAAATTCTGTCTCAAGCTAAGAATCTTGCATAATATGGCAGTTGTGAAAATATTCAATTTTACCTGGATTTTCCCAATCCATTTTTCCTGAGAGAAAACCAACTCTTGGTACAGCCTGTCCTACATCTGCAGAGGCATATAGTGGGAGCCTGTATCAGAAGAGGCCTGAAGGAAGAATAGATCCCCATATCTAGTGAGTCATTTCATCTTAGTTACCCATGCCAGTAAGGTTTACCAATCTATCAGTATCTGTTTATCTCAATCTATCCACCAAATCTCCCTAGATACTGACAGTAATTGATGAAGCATCATCTATATTGATGTGTTCATGTAAATATGAACATATATTAAAAAGCACATGCAAGAAAACAGAATCACCAGACACTTATGAGAATACAATATAATAAAAGGAAGGCACTTCAGAAAAAAAAAAAAAAAACAACTAAATAACTGAGTGGGAAAATTTAGCTAATGTTAAAAAAAAGTTTTAAAAAATCCAAGTTAGTATAGTCAAGAGATTCAAAAAAATACTATTTTCATAAATGTAAAAAAACCCACTTCTCTAGAATAGAAGCAATCACAAAAATTAAAGAAAATTCTCAGTATTAAATATGTTTACTGAAATAAAATAATAATAATTCAATGATGAAATAGTAAGAGACAATATAACTGAAAACTCAGTAATCTGTAACATAAACTCTTCTTAGACCTCTACCAAAGAATTCAAGTAATGGAACTTATAATAGAAAATAAAAAGAAAAATATTATTTATAATATCTAGTATTTGTTCAAATATGTATAATTATATATCTAGTATTTGTTAGAATATATATATATTTGAGACAGAGTCTTGCTCTGTCTCCCAGGCTGGAATGCAGTTGCCCAATCTCAGCTCACTGCAACCTCTGCTTTCCAGGTTCAAATGATTCTCCAGGCTCACCTTCTTGGGTAGCTGGAATAACAGGTGCACATCACCACGCCCGGCTAATTTTTGTATTTTTACCAAAAAGGAGGTTTCACCATGTTAGCAAGGCTTGTCTCAAACTCCTGACCTCATTATCCACCCGCCTCGGCCTCCCAAAGTGCTGGGATTACAGGTGTGGGCCACCATACCCCACCAAAAACTATTTTTTCATTCAAAGAGCTCAGAAAATCAAGAAAGAATACATTTTGGAAATAAATGAATATATAAATAGACACACTTTTGTGAAAATTTTAAATACTAATAAAAAATACAAATCCGGCCAGGCATGGTGGCTCATGCCTGTAATCCCACCAATTTGGGAGGCCGAGGCGGATGGATCACTTGAAGTCAGGAGTTTGAGACCAGCCTGGCCAACATGGCGAGACCCTGTCTCCCTAAAAATACAAAAAATAATCAGGTGTGGTGACGTGCACCTCTTGTCCCAGCTACTTAGGGAGGCTGTGGCATGAGAATGGCTTGAACCTGGGAGGTGGAGGTTGCAGTGAGCCAAGATTCCACCACTGTACTTCAGCCTGCATGACAGAGTGAGACTGTCAAAAAAAAATTCCAATAATCCAATAAGTTTCCAGAGAGTATGCAAAAGACATCTATTAAAAATTAAAAATTGTAGTGAAAATTGGCTTTTTAAAATAATAGTAATGTTAGAGTACAATGAAGGACTATCTATATAGTTTTGAAGCACAATAAACTGAACCTAGAAATTTATAAAACATTCAAGCAACTAACCAAATGCTATCCAAATAGGAGACGCTTGTGAGCAAGAAACCAAGAAAATGTATACTAGTATCCAAATAATTATTGATGATGCAGGCATACTATGAATATGAGTATTAAGAAAGTATCCTTCAAATGAAAGGGCACATGTAAATAATAACAATAGTCTTACAGATAGCTTTTATGATTCATATTTGCAGACTTTCTTGTGAGTATAGCAGACCTCAGTGAAAATTTTTCAGTCTTATAAGCCTTTATTTGGAAAAAGACAAGTTGGTTGTGGCAGGGGCAGTGATGTGATTCTTTAATCTTGAATCATCACACAAGAACAGACAGAATAATTGGTGTAATAAATCAAAACCCTAAAGATAACATCTCCAACAAAACCATATGCTAGTATCTCATGAATGTCTGTATCAAATGGGGAGGAGCCAAGTTAGCAGTAAAGTCATGTTCAAATTGAGAGGATGCGGAAGACAGGATTATGATGGCCCTGCGAGCCATATATCATTGATAAGCACCCACTTCCCCAATGATGGAATTTCATTTGTGAATTGAAATTCAGCAGCCCAAACCTTTTCAGTCCAATTAGCAAGGGACTTCACAGGCTCACAATCATAGACGAGGGCAATGAGACCACAAGAAGACTGAAAACATTGAGGGAGTCTTGATCTGAAATCTCTAAAATGTAACCAGTCCAAGTTTACTTCCTACAAGGCTCACAGTGAAATAACATGAGTAGAATGCAAATTAAGCATGGCTTAGAATTTAAGACAAAGGAAAAAAAGAATTGTAATTCAATGGATAAATGCTTGAGGGAATAGATACCCCATTCTTCATGATGTGCTTATTTCATTTTGTATGGCTGTATCAAAACATCTCATGTATCCAATAAGTATATACACCTACTATGTACCCACATTTTTTTAAGTTTATTTAAAGTGAAGGAGGGAAGGGAAGCAGATCTCACTTTTGAGTAGGCATTTAATTTACTTCTTGGTAACAACAAAACAGAGAGACTTCAAACTGAAGCTAGAAATGCTCTATTTGTTCACCCCAACCACTTATACTGGTACCTCTTCCTAAAAGTAGAATAAAACACCACTTTAATTAACGCAAACACCAGAAAACAGCTGCAGTCAATTATCATGTAAAATTCTTATTTAAAGAGAGAAAACAATAAAATAACTTGATACGAAGACATGCTAAAGTATATGCCAACAAAGCAGATGGTAATAATTCAAAAAGTGGATTGAAACACATAAAAACAGTTAGATACATTGGTTCATATACACTAGTTGCAACTCATACATCACTTTGGAGGATACCATGAAACCAACACTTTATTCTGAACACTAGTAAATAAAGGGAAATAATCATATATTTATCCTTACTATACACACGTAACATTATATAGTGAAATAAACAGTTCATAAAACAGCATTTATGCGTACCATATGTCATACATTTTATTTTCCTATCTTTTAAATTTTATTTCTTCATAAAAAAGATTTCATGATGCTCTAAATTGTTTTCCCACTGCCCTAATAAGTAACCTGAGATTAAAAAATGATACATTTATCTCAACTCTTAAAATTTATAAATATTCAAATGTGATTTAATAATTTATGTATATTTAGTCAAAATAATTTGAAAATATTTAGAGGTAGTAGAATATGGATTTGTCTAAATAATTAAATAAAAATGAATAAAATAAATTAGGTCTACTTCTGGAGATTTTAATCCATCAAAGAAATATAGAAGGGAATTACAATAAAGGCAAAAGTTCCTGGATTGCAAAATAAGAAAAGAAAATAGAAAAAAAATAGAACCTTAAATTAATTAATTCACCAGTGACACAATAAACCTGTGAAGATTCCACCAAATATGACATTTAGAAATATAAAGTAAAAACAGTAATCAACATTTCTATTTAGCAATTATTTTGAAAAACAGTGCATCTTTATAATAAGCAAAATGAAGAATACTCAGAAAAATAAACTATCAAAGTGAAACAAGACAATAAGAAGCAGGACAAACTAATCCAGGCAAAAACAAATGGAAAATGATCAACTACTAAAAAATGCCAATACAAGCATTTATAACCATATGAGAAATGTTTTAAACTTCCAAGGAAGTTTTTATTATACAAATCTGATCCAAAATAAAAAGAAGGATGAAATGTCTTTCAAATACAGCACTAATCCTAGAGCCTGATGATGGCGGCAGTAAAAGAAAATTTATAGTTTAATGATCTTTAGAAATGAAAAATATAATACAACAGACTTAAATAAGATCAGAGTAAACAGCAGTCAGAACTACTTTAATGAAGATTTTACCACAGGAACATGCAACTGGCATAAGTGAAATCTTAAACATAATACTATATGTCAATATGACTAGTATAGGTAAGCTTATAATTTTACCAATGTCATGTAACAAGCACTCAATCTATTTAATTAATGAAATTTAATCTTATCATTTATGCTGAATTCATTCACTATAAGTGAGTCACAAAGTTCAACCCACACTCAAAGGAATGGAATTACACAAGAGTGTGAATACCAGGAGGCAAGAATCATAGGGGGTTAATTTAGAGGCTGCTTACTGTTCTCTTTCTATCCCCACAGTGGGTGGTGACTGCCCAGGCAATGCCATCCCTGGATTCCTATACTATTGCTTATGCTTCAGATATATTTTATGTTTTTTAAATTCAACCCATTTGAGTTATCAAAACAGGAGGGTGTGATCTATGTCCTGGTTTACCCTGAATGACAGAAAAAAACATTGTATTTATGCATAGGGGTTTCATGAAAGCTCTTATGTACTATTAAATATAAATACACAATTTTGTGAAAATGAGCCTATAAAATCAAGATGTTCACAGGCCGGTTTTAAGTTTATAAGTTCATTTCACTTAACTAGCACATTTACCATTTTGTTATTATGATTAGCAGGTGTTTCATCAATTGTAGGAGCTATTAATTTTATTAAAACAATTATTAATATAAAACCAGGCATGCATTTATTTATGTTCACCAGCTGCTGGTTCATACGTTGTGAACTTTTTACATATCAAGTAATATTTAATCTTATTCAAAAGCAGGGTACTATTTCATTTAATAGATGTCGTAAATTTCATTCCTGTGATAACTGTGGAAGTCAAATTGCTAGGTCAGAGAATACTATGGTATTTAGAGCCAATTTTCTCTGAAGAAAAGTTTTTCTAATATATATTTCCACAAGATGAGTGTAAGAAAGATTGTTTTCAGATATCCCTGATGGTATTATTAACTATCTTTCTTTAAGATTTATCAATTTGATATTTAAATTTCTTCCTGTTATTTTAGCAGGACGTGTAAACTTCTTCCTCCTATTTTAGCAGGACATATAAACACATAAATAGCCTCTCTGAAAATTGTCAAAAATGTTTGATTGTTATGAAATTGAACAAGTTTTCAGAGAGGCTATTTATATGTTTTAGATGTTAGTAAATTCTCTATAGTACTTATGGATTTGTAAAAGTGTTTATTAATTTTCTTATTGATTTGTAAAAGTCCTTTATTTATTACCCATCACCTATTTTGGTAAAGCTTTCCCCTGAGTTTTATGTTATCTTTCCTCTCGATCTTCTGCGTGTCTCTATCAAAATATATTTGAAATTTTCCAAGTTCAAATATGCTAATTGGTCAGGTATAACGTATCTTTATATCTTTATTTGAAGCTTAACAACCCTATACCTTCCTAAAATTCACTTATATATTTTTTCTAGGCTGTTATAATTTAGTACAAGGAATTTAAGCCTTTGAGTTTGCTTTATATTTAATTAAAATCAAAACCAAATATATTGTTGCTGTTGTCAGAGATTTTTGAGTTTTTATAAACACTTCATTTTCCCTTGTCGCCCTTTCCCACATCTGTTAAAGCTCAGATGTGCCCAAATCTTCAGTCTTCTCTTCCTTTACACCACCGAATAGAGATGATGTCAATATAAGATGATGTGAAATAACATTTTGAAAGGTGTGAATTTTTAGCATGGATGATAAAGAAACCTTTTTTGTGCTAAGCTACTGAAATATCTTTGTTGATTATTACCAGTACAAAACCTATTCTGTTTTCTGACTAATGTAGGTAGCAAACCAATCATAAGGCAATTTAAAGCGAGTCTCTCTAAATGTTAACATAAGGAAATGGGGATCGGTTTTCACAATTTTTTTAGGAAGGCAAGACATATGGCTGACTAATCAAAACTCTGCATGCTACTAATAAATGTAAATGAATGTCACGCTTTCCTCTAAAGCAAATTGCCGAGTGACAACCTTAAGGAACATTAAGATTAATTTTAAAAGTTTGTCAATCAATTCTATAAATATTCATTTAGCAAAACAACCTGATCACCTGTTATTGGCACTCTACTGGATCTTAAATTCATAACTTGCAGTTGAAGTCAGTTCATATATTAACTTTGCTTAAGGTATAGTCTGTCTCTTGATAGTTTGTGTTCTTTTCCTGTTACAGGTAGTGAGGCATACACAACTCATCTGAGAGCCTTGGTTCCAGCTAAGTCTAAGGAGAGCCTTGGTTCTAGGGTTCAAGCTAAGTCTGTCTATCACCAACAGAGAAAATCCTTTTCAGCTCTTTCAGAGAAACATGAAAATGAAGTTCAAGTTTGCCACTGGAAACATGAAAAGATTTAGAAGACTGAGTAGAGTTCACTCAGGAAGAGCTCTGAGGTTAATTGTGAAGTATAGCTATTAGGTGGGTTGATTCTTCTGTGTGGCTAGCTGTTGCTCATGTCAATGGACACAATCAGTGGTGATGGTGGAGTGTGAGGTGATGTGAAAATGAAAATACAGATTTGGTAATATCTAAAAATATTTGGGCTTAACTTGGGAATCAACATAATGGTTAATGTTGGGGAAAACAGAGTTTAATTTTTATATCTACTTGTAAACATACAGTTAGGGGAAATTTTTTATGTTATTTAGCCTTTCATAAATAAGTACTCTATGTTAGTTTTTAATTATAATTTTATTAATATTCAAATTGAATATCCTGGAAACTAGGGAGAATCGACATCTAATTAGAATCTCATATTTATTAGTAACAAACCAGGAAATTACTCATTAATTTCTTTTCTTTCATTTAATAAGTGATGATTTAAAGAAAGCTCAGGAATGCCAAAATATGCACTTTTATTAGCCTGTACAGTCTCAAATGACTCTCAAACTGGCTTAGATATCATTAGTTTTTGAGAACTGTTATGTGAGAATATTTTACTTCGATCATTGTTCTAGCTACTTACAGGCACTCCCTGCTATAATAGCAGTGTCCTACAGAAATACAATGCAAGTCACAATGTGATTTTAAATGCTTCAGTAGTCACACTAAAAAAAGTAAAAAGAAGGTGAAATTAACTCTAATAATATATTTTATTTGACTCAATATAACTAAAATCTTATTGTTTTAATGCATAATCAACATAGAAGTATTAATGATATATTTTATTTTAAAATTTGTTTGGAGGTGAGTGGAAATCCAGTGTGTGTTTTACACTTGCAGTACGTCTTAATTTAAATGAAGTATTACAAGTTCTCAATACCCACGTGTAGCTACTAGCTACCTTATTGGACAGTACAAACCTACTTTATCCTATTTTTTGTGTCTTCTTTAATCCATATTTGCCAGCCTAAACTGACATTCATTTTCTGTTTTCTCTTTTCTGTATGCCATCAGTAACTTTCTTGTTCATACAGTTCCCTTGGTCCACAGTCCTTAATGCTGTATTTATTAATTATTATTTTAAAATGTATTTATGGCATTATGAAGGAATAACTAACATGCAATAATCTGCAGCAATTTAAATTGTATCATTTGATACATTTTGACATATAGATATACTGGAGAAATCATCACAATAATCAATATGGTGAACACATCTATCATCCTCTCCATTTTTCCTATCCCCGTGTAATTTTACTTTACCTGACCTTTCTGTTTTCCTCTCTCTAGGCTCTGCCTACTGTTAGTACAGTTTAGCTTGCATTTTCCAAAGTGTTATATAAATAGAACCGTGATCCATGTACCTTATTTTCTTCTGCCTTGTTTTAGATTAAGTAATTATCTTTATGCTTCCGTTTTATCTTCTTTTTTGGCTTACTAGTTTAAAGACTGTTTTGACATTTTTGTGGTTGATTTTGGTTTACAGTATACATCTTTAACTTAATCTCAGTGATACTGTATCACTTCACATAAAGTATAAGAACCTTACAAAAATATACTTCCATTTCTTTCTTCTCAGTCTTTATGTATTGTTATGGTATATGTAAAACCTATGTGAGCAATCGCTCAGTGCAGTCAGCCCAAGATGGAGGGTTTGTGCTGTGGGCCCAAGCCAGGGGTTCCCTGTCTGGTGATGTGCCATGCTGGGTGTGTAGGACCCATGGGAGACAGAAGGGCCTCCTCTCCTTGGGTCAACTGTAGCCTGTTGGAGCTGTGGATAAAGCAGTTAGGGTTTTTGCTCCTTCGTTAGTTTCAGGGTGGCAAGGGCAGTTCTACTGCAGATGCAGTGGCAGAGAGGCTTTCAGTCGCTCCTGGAGGCTCTGTCCTGGTTGTTGCTGAGTTGGCACTGGCTTGATAGCTCTGGCAGGGGGTGGCTGGAGGCCCAGGCCTGGAGGACCTGCCCAGTGAGGAGATATGGGAATAGCCACCCATGTAAGTCTGGCCACTTTTCAGTAGGGCTGCTGCAGTATGCTTGGGGCCCACTCCAGTCCCTAGTCACCTCAGATTTCTAAAACCTGGAGATGTCACCAGTGAAGGCTTCAAAACAGCAAAGGTAGAAGACTATCCCTCTCTCTGGGAACTCTGTCCCAATGGGTATGGACCTGTTACTGGTCCAGAGGCACCTGTAGGAAGTGACTGGGGACCCCGGCTGGGAGCAATTGCTGACCTGCATCTCTATGGGATGGAGTCCCCAGGAGCCAAGCAAACAACCCTTGGCCATGACCACTACTAAGATCTCTTCCTCTGCTGCCTCTAAGCTGAGAAAGGAACAGAAACACTGAGATTACCCCAAAGCTGCAGTGGGCAACCCAAGAGTGCCAAGTCATGAAGTACAGCCAGCACTCAAGGGGCAGAGGAACCCACATTTTCAGAGCACTAATGGGGAACAAGGCTGCAAATGTAAGGAAACATAGGGGAGCCCCACAACCAAGCAAGAGTCTACCAACCGACGAATAAGACTGTGTCACCTGCTAAATCACACCCCCAAACTTCAACACCAAAACACTTCACTAGCATACCTCCCTCTGAAACCAGAGATAAGAAATCAGCTTCAAATAAAGACCCTACACAAAGCCTCAGCCTGGTGAAAACATTTAGAAAAGAATCTATCGGCTGTACTCAATCTACACTGCAGTTAAAGGAACACCCACACTCAGGGATAAGAAAGAGAGTGTCATATGTCCCCTGAATGATCGCACGAGTTCTCCAACAAGAGTTCTTAACCAGGTCAAACTGCTGAAATGACAGAAATAGAATTCAGAAAATGGATCAGAACAATGAACATTGAGATTCAGGAGGGTGGCAAAATCTAATCCAAGGAAAATCATGATCACAATAAAATGATACAAGAGCTGAAGGATAAAATAGTCGGTACAAAAAAGAACCTAATGGGTCTGACAGAGCTGAATAACACAATACAAGGATTTCAGAATGCAGTCACTAGTATTAAGAGCAGAATAAACCAAGCTGAGGAAACAATCTCAAAACTTGAAGACTTGTTCTCTGAAATAAGACAGTCAGACAAAAATTAAAAAAAGACTAAAAAGGAATGAACAAAACCTCCAACAAGTATGATATTATGTAAAGAGGCCAAAAGCATAAATAATTGGCATCCCTGAAAAGGAGGGGGAGGAAGTAAACAACTTAGAAGATATATTTCAGGATGTCGTCCATGAAAACTTTCCCAACCTTGCTAGAGAGGTTAACAGTCAAATTCAGGAAATAAAGAGAACTCCTGCAAGTTTCTACACAAGAAGATCATCCCCAAGAAACTCAATCATCAGATTTTACAAGGTCAAAATGAAAGAATGTTTAAACCTGCTCAAGAGAAAGGGCAGATCACCTACAAAGGGAACTCCATCAGGCTAACAATGGACCTCTCAGCTGAAACCCTACAAGCCAGAAGAGACTGGGGGCCTATATTCAGCATCTTAAAGAAAAAACTTTTCAACCAATAATTTTATATCTAGCCAAACTAAGCTTCCTAAGTGAAAGAGAAATAAGATCCTTTTCAGATAAGCAAATGTTGAGGGACTTTGTTACCACCAGACCTGCCTTACAAGAGGTCTTGAAAGCAGCACTAAATATAGAAAGGAAAGACTACTACTAGCTAATGCAAAAACACACTGAAACACAGAGATGAGTATCACTGTAAAGCAACCACAAAAATAAGCCAATATAATAAGCAGCTAACAGCAAAATGACAGGTTCAAATCCACACATATCAATACACATCTCACACGTAATGACACTCATAGGCTCAAAATAAGGAGATGGTGAAAAATCTACCAAGCAAATAGAAAGCAGAAAAAAGTAGGGATTGCAATTTTAATTTCAGACAAAACAGATTTCAAAACAACAAGATTAAAAAAAAAAAGACAATGAAGGGCATTACATAATGGTAAAGGGTTCCATTCAATAAGAAGACCTAACTCTCCTAAATATACATGTACCCAATACAGGAGCACCCAGATTCATAAAGCAAATTCTTAGATAAATACAGACACAGACTCTCACACATAATAGTAGGATTCTTCATCACTTCACTGATAGTATTAGACAGACCCCTGAGGCAGAAAATTAACAAAGATATTCAGGACCTAAACTCAACATTGTACCAAATAAATATGACATAGTTTTAAAGACATCTCCACCTCAAAACAACAGATATATATTCTTGTCATTGCCAGATGTCACATACTCTAAAATTGACCACATAATTGAACATAAACAATCCTCAACAAATGTAAAATAACTGAAATCATAACAAACACATTCTCAGACCACAACACAATAAAAACAGAAGTCAACAGAATGAAAATGTCTCAAAACAATACAATTACATGGAAATTAAACAACATGCTCCTGAATGACTATTGGGTAAATAATGAACTTAAGGCAGAAATTAATAAGCTCTTTGAAAATAATGAGAACAAAGAAACAACATATCAAAATCTCTGAGACACGGCTAAGTCAGTGTAAAGAGGAAAATTCATAGCAATAAATGCCCACATCAAAAGCTAGAAATATGTCAAATTAACAAACTAACTTCACAACTGAAAGAATTAGGGAAGCAGTAACAAATAAACCCCAAAGCTAGCCGAACACAGGAAATAACAAAAATCAGGGATGAACCAAAGGAAATTGAGACACAAAAAAAATCATTCAAAAGATCAACAAATCCAGGAGTTGTTTTTTTTGAAAAAATTAATAAAATAGGCCACTAGCTAGACTAATTAAGATGAAAACAGAGAAGATCCATTAAAAAATACAATTAGAAATAATGACAGGAATGTTACTACTGACCCCACAGAAATAAAAACCATCAGAAACTACTATGAACACATCTATACACACAAACTAGAAAACCTAGAAGAGATGGGTAAATTCCTGGACACCCTCCCAAGGTTGAGCCAGGAAGAAATTGATCCCTGAACCGACCAGTAATGAGCTCCAAAATTGAATCAGTAATGAATAGCCTACCAAGCAATAAAAGCCCAGGACCTGATGAATTCACAGATTTACAAAGAAGAGCTGGTACAATTTCTACAGAAACTATTCCCGCAAATTGAGGAGAAATGATTTCTCCCCAACTCATTCTATGAGGCCAACATCATATTGATACCAAACCTGACAGAGAAAAAACAAAAATTGAAAACTTCATGCCAATAGCCTTGATGAATATCAATTAAAAATCCTCAACAAAATACTCGCAAATTGAATTCAGCAGCACATCAAAAAGCTAATCCACACTGATCAAGTAGCCTTCATCCCTGGGATGCAAGGTTAGTTCAACATACTAAAATCAATGTGATGTATTACATAAACAAAACTAAAGGCAAAAACCACATGACTATCTCAATAGATGCAGAAAAGGCTTTTGATAAAATTCAACATCCTTCATGTTAAAAACTCTCAATAAATTCGGTGTTGAATGAATATACCTCAAAATAATAAGAGCCATCTATGACAAACCCATAGCCAACATTATACTGAATGGGCAAAAGCTAGAAGCATTCCCCTTGAAAGCCAGCACAAGACAAGGATGCCCTCTCTCACCACTCCTATTCAACATATAATTGGAAGTCCTAGCCAGAGAAGTCAAGCAAGAGAAAGAAATAAAAGGCATCCAAATAGGAAGAAAGGAAGTCAAACTATCTCGGCTTGTGGATGACATTATTCTACATCTCAAAAACACCATAGTCTCAGCCTAAAAGCTCCTTCAGCTGATAAACAACTTCAGCAAAGTTGCAGGACACAAAATCAATGTACAAAAATCACTAGGATTCCTATACACCAACAGCAACCCAACTGAGAACCAAAGCAGAAAGGCAATAACATTCACAATTGCCACAATAAAATAACTTAGAAATATAGCTAACCAGAGAGGTGAAACATCTCTACAATGAGAACTACAAAACACTGCTCAAAGAAAGCAGAGAAGAAACAAATAAAAAAAATTGCCATGCTTGTGGATAGGAAGATTCAATATCATCAACATGTTTATACTGCCCAAAGCAATTTACAGATTCAATGCTATTCCTGTCAAACTACCAATGACATTCTTCATGGAGCTAGGAAAATTATTTTAAAATATTTATGAAAGAGAACATTCGGTGTTTGGTTTTCTCTTCTTGTGTTGCTTTGCTGAGAATGATGGTTTCCAATTTAATCCGTGTGCCTGAAAAGGACGTGAACTCATCCTTTTTTATGGCTGGATAGTATTCCATGGTGTATATGTGCCACATTTTCTTTATCCAGTCTTTCATTGATGGGCATTTGGGTTGGTTCCAAGACTTTGCTGTTGTAAACAGTGCTGCAATAAACATACGTGTGCATGTGTCTTTATAGCAGTATGATTTATAATCCTTTGGGTATATACCCAGTAATGGGATTGCTGGGTCATATGGTATTTCTACTTCTAGATCCTTGAGGAATTGCTACACTGTCTTCCACAATGGTTGAACTAATTTACACTCCTACCAACAGTGTAAAAGCATTCCTATTTCTCAACATCCTCTCCAGCATCTGTTGTTTCCTGACATTTTAATGATCACTGTTCTAACTGGTATGAGATGGTATCTCATTGTGGTTTTGATTTGCATTTCTCTAATGACCAGTGATGATGAACATTTTTTCATAAGTTTGTTGGCTGCATAAATGTCTTCTTTTGATAAGTGTCTGTTCATATGCTTCACCCATTTTTTGATAGGGTTGTTTGTTTTTTTCATGTAAATTTGTTTAAGTTCTTTGTAGATTCTGGATATTAGCCCTTTTTCAGATGGATTGATTGCAAAAATTTTCTCCCATTCTGTAGGTTGCCTGTGTACTCTGATAATAGTTTCTTTTGCTGTGCAGAAGATCTTTAGTTTAATTAGATCCCATTTGTCAATGTTTGCTTTTGTTGCCATTGCTTTTGGTATTTTAGTCATGAAGTCTTTGCCCATCCCTATGTCCTGAATAGTATTGCCTAGGTTTTCTTCTAGGGTTTTGATGATTTTAGGTCTTACATTTAAATCTTTAATCCATCTTGAGTTAACTTTTGTATAATGTGTGAGGAAGGGATCCAGTTTCAGCTTTCTGCATGTGGCTAGCCAGTTTTTCCAGCACCATTTATTAAATGGGGAATCCTTTCCCCATTGCTTGTTTTGGTCGGGTTTGTCAAAGATCTGATGGTTGTAGATGTGTGGTGTTATTTCTGAGGCCTCTGATCTGTTCCATTAGTTTATATATCTGTTTTGGTACCAGTACCATGCTGTTTTGGTTATTGTAGCCTTTTAGTATAGTTTGAAGTCAGGTAGCATAATGCTCCAACTTTGGTCTTTTTGCTTAGGATTGTCTTGGCTATGCAGGTTCTTTTTTGGTTCCATATGAAGTATAAAGTAGTTTTTTCCAATTCTATGAAGAAAGTCAATGGTAGCTTGATGGGGATAGCATTGAATCTATAAATTACTTTGGGCAGTGTGGCCATTTTCACGATATTGATTCTTCCTATCCATGAGCATGGAATGTTCTTCCATTTGTTTGTGTCCTTTTTTATTTCCCTGAGCAGTGGTTTGTAGTGCTCTTTGAAGAGGTCATTCACATCCCTTATAAGATGGATTCCTAGGTATTTTATTCTCTTCGCAGCAATCGTGAATGGGAGTTCACTCATGATTTGGCTCTGTATTTGTCTGTTATTGTTGTATAGGAATGCTTGTGATTTTTGCACATTGATTTTTGTATCCTGAGACTTTGCTGAAGTTGCTTATCAGCTTAAGAAGATTTTTGGCTGAGACGATGGGGTTTTCTAAAAACACAATCATGTCATCTGCAAACAGAGACAATTTGACATCCTCTTTTCCTAATTGAATACCTTTTATTTCTTTCTCTTGCCTGATTGCCCTGCCCAGAACTTCCAATACTTTGTTGAATAGGAGTAGTGAGAGGGGACATCTTTGTCTTGTGCTGGTTTTCAAAGGGAATGCTTCCAGTTTTTGCGCATTCAGTATGATATTGGCTGTGGGTTTGTCATAAATAGCTCTTATTATTTTGAGATATGTTCCATCAATACCTAGTTTATTGAGAGTTTTTAGCATGAAGGGCTGTTGAATTTTGTTGAAGGCCTTTTCTGCATCTGTGAGATAATCATGCGGTTTTTGTTGTTGGTTCTGTTTATGTGATGGATTACATTTATGGATTTGCGTATGTTGTACCAGCCTTGCATCCCAGGGATGAAGCTGACTTCATCGTGGTGGACAATTTTTTTTATGTGCCGCTGGATTTGGTTTGCCAGTATTTTATTGAGGATTTTTGCATCAGTGTCCATCAGGGATATTGGCCTAAAATTTTCTTTTTTGTTGTTGTGTCTCTGCCAGGTTTTAGTATCGGGATGATGTTGCCCTCATGAAATGAGTTAGGAGGATTCCCTCTTTTTCTATTGTTTGGAATAGTTTCAGAAAGAATGGTACCAGCTCCTGTTTGTACCTCCTGTAGAATTCGGCTGTGAATCTGTCTGGTCTTGGACTATTTTTGGTTGGTAGGCTATTAATTACTGCCTTGATTTCGGAACATTGGTCTATGCAGAGATTTGACTTCTTCCTGGTTTAGTCTCGGGAGAGTGTATGTGTCCAGTAATTTATCCATGTCTTCTAGATTTTCTAGTTTCTTTGCATAAAGGTGTTTATGGTGTTCTCTGTTGGTAGTTTGTATTTCTGTGGGATCAGTGGTGATATCCCCTTTATCATTTTGTATTGCATCTATTTGATTCTTCCCTCTTTTCTTCTTTATTAGTCTGGCTAGCAGTCTATCTATTTTGTCAATCTTTACAGAAATCCAGCTCCTGGATTCGTTTACTTTGTGTCTCTGTCTCCTTCAGTTCTGCTCTGATTTTGTTATTTGTCGTCTCTGCTAGCTTTTGAATTTGGTTGCTCTTGTTTCGCTAGTTTTTTTAATTGTGAAATTAGGATGTTGATTTTAGATCTTTCCTGCTTTCCCTTGTGGGCATTTAGTGCTATAAAGTTCCCTCTACACACTGCTTTAAATGTGTCCCAGAGATTCTGGTAAGTTGTGTCTTTGTTCTCACTGGTTTCAAAGAACATCTTTATTTCTACCTTCATTCCGTTATTGACCCAGTAGTCATTACAGAGTAAGTTGTTCAGTTTCCATGTAGTTGAGCGGTGTTGAGTGAGTTTCTTAATCCTGAGTTCTAATTGTTCTAATTTGATTGCACTGTGAGAGGCCATTTGTTGTGATTTCTGTTCTTTTACATTGCTGAGGAGTATTTTACTTCTAATTATGTGGTCAATTTTTGAGTCAGTATGATGTGGTGCTGAGAAGAATGTATATTCTGTTGATTTGGGGTGGACAGTTCTGTAGATGTCTATTAGGTCTGCTTGGTCCAGAGCTGAGTTCAAGTCCTGGATATCCTTATTAATTTTCTGTCTCATTGATCTGTCTAATATTGACAGTGGGGTGTTAAAGCCTCCCACTGTTATTGTTTGGGTGTCTAAGTCTCTTTGTAGGTCTCTAAGAACTTGCTTTATGAATTTGGGTGCTCCTGTATTGGGTCAATATATATTTAGGATAGTTACTTCTCCTTGTTGCATTGATCCCTTTACCATTACGTAATGCCCTTCTTTGTCTCTCTTGACCTTAGTTTGTTTAAAGTCTGTTTTATTAAAGACTAGGCTTGCAACCTCTGCCTTTGTTTTGTTTTGTTTTGTTGTTGTTGTTGTTTTTGCTTTCCATTTCCTTGGTAAATCTATAAAAACTATAAAAACCCTGGAAGACAACCTAAGCAATACCATCCTGGACATAGGAATGGGCAAAAAATTCATGACAGAAACACTAAAAGCAATTGCAACAAAAGCAAAAATTGACAAATGGTAACTGATTAAACTGAAGAGCTTCTGCACAGCAAGAGAAACTATTCACAGAGTAAACAGACAACCTAGAGAATGGGACAAAATATTTGAAAACTATTCATCTGACAAAGATCTAATATCCAGCATCTATGAGGAACTTAAATTTATAAGAGAACAAACCACTCCATTAAAAATTGGGCAAAGGACATGAACAGACACTTCTCAGAAGAAGACATAAATGCAGCCAACAGACATATGAGAAAAGCTCAATATCACTGATTATTAGAAAAATGCAAATCAAAACCACAATGAAATATGATCTCACACTAGTCAAAATGGCTACTAAAACGTCAAAAAATAACAGATGCTGGAGAGGTTGTGGAGAAAAGGAAACCCTTATGCACTGTTGGTAAGAGTGTAAATTAGTTCAACCATTGTGGAAAGCAGTCTGGTGATTCCTCAAAGAGCTAAAAGCAAAACTACCATTTGACTCAGCAATCCCATTACTGGGTATACACCTAGAGGAATATAAAGCACTCTACCATAAAGACACACACATGCAAATGTTCACTGCAGCACTGTTCACAATAGCAAAGTCATGGAATCAACCCAAATGCCCATAATTGACAACCTGGATAAAGAAAATGTGGTACATATACAACATGGAATATATATTTTTTCTTTGTTTATTATACATTAAGTTCTGGGATACATGTGCAGAATGTGCAGGTTTGTTTCATAGGTATACACATGCCATGATGGTTTGCTGCCCCCATCAACCTGTCATCTACATTAGGTATTTTTCCTAATGCTATCCATCCCCAAGCTCCCCACCCCCCAACAGGCCCCAGTGTGTGATTGTTCCCCTGCCTGTGTCCATATGTTTTCATTGTTCAACTCCCACTTATTAGTGAGAACATGTGGTGTTTGTTTTTCTGTTCCTGTGTTGGTTTGCTGAGGAAGATAGTTCCAGCTTCATCCATGTCCCTGCAGAGAACATGAACTCATTTTTTTATGGCTGCATAGTATTCCACGGTGTATGCAGCCATAAAAAGAATAAGGTTATGTCTTTTGCGGGAACATGGATGGAGCTGCAGGCTATCATTCTTAGCAAACTCGTACAGAAACAGAAAACCAAATACCACAGTGTTCCCACTTATAAGTGGGAGCTAAATGATAAGAACTTAAGAATACAAAGAAGGAAGCAAGAAACCCTGATGTCTACTAGAAAGAGGAGGGTGGGAGGACGGAGAGAGCAGAAAAGATAACTATTGAGTACTAAGCCTAGTACCTAAGTGATGTAATAACATGTACAAAAAACCCCTGTGACATGTGTTTATCAATGTAAAAAACCTTCACATTTACCACCAAACCTAAAATAATTTTTTAAAAAAACATGTGTGTGTATATATGTATATGTTTATACTAACTATACACACACACACACACACACACACACACACACACAATAAACCCAACAACATTTTGATATTACTTTTGTTTAAAGAGTCAATTATCTTTTGGAGAGATTTAAAATATAAGAAAAGAATTCTGTATGTTAACACATATCTTTATCATATTTTGTGTTTTGCATTTCTTTGTGTAGATCTATCATTCTGTTTACTATTTTTCAGCTTCTGCTTGAAGGAATTTCATTAACATTTCCTAAAGTGTTGGTCTGCAGATAGTGAATTCCTTCAGCTTTTGTATTTCAGAACATGGCTTTATTTTGCCTTTGATATTGAAAAATATAGGTGTAGCATTCTAGTCTGACTTTATTTTTATTTCAGTGCTTCCATAATGTTGCCCTGGTTTCTTCTTGCTTGCATTGTCTCTGATCAAATCTGCCAACATCCTTGTCGTTATTATAATGTATGTAACATGTCTTCTCTCTGGCTGCTGTTAAAATTCTTCTTTTTATCCTTGGTTTTGAACAGTTTAATTGGATATTCTTTGATGTAATTTTCTTTAATATGTCCCGTGCTTGGAATTTTTTAAGTTTCTTAAATCTATGGATTTATAATTTTCATCAAATTTTGAAATGTTTGGCTATTATCTCTTCATTTTTCTTCCCTCACTAATGTTCTAACTGTCCTTTCACATCCTCAAGAAAGAGATAATGACTGGATTTATCTCTTCCCGGATGTTCATTTATAAGGCTGAATGGTGTAGGAGAATGGGGAAATTGTGTGGAGTCTAGTGTCCTCTCTCTCTCTCTCTCTCCGTTTCTCTTTGTTTTTCTCTCTTTTGTGTAGTATGGTGCTCTCATGCATTGGTGGTCATTTAATGGTAAGCCTGAAATTTGATTAGAAAAATATTTGCTTGGGTCTTGAGCATAAATTACATACACCAACCAAGTGTCATCACTGTTTTGTTTTAGGAGTTACTGCCACCTATTTTAAACAGTATAGTGGTTTGATTTCCTGTTTAACATTGTCCTTCATGTGTGTAACTCTACTGGAAACCTTATGTGTAATATATAAGCTGCGTTTGAGAATTCTTTGGTATTCCAGAGGAATACTAGTGAAATTCAATCAACATCCCAGGGGGAAGGTAAAGTGTTAAGAAGAAAATAAGGGAGCATGAAAGAGAACATTAAACTTGAAACACTGAATTTACATTTTATGCACAAGAAAAGGAATATGTTGGGGACTGTTTGAAATGAAATTAAAGAGTTATTGAGGAAGTATGTATTTTATCCATAATATAATGCAGAAATATTTAAAATAGTATCATAACAATGTTATAGTATTCAGATGAGAAATAATAAGAATAATAAAGGCAGTAGCAGTGAGAATAGAAAGAAGAGGCAGTATTTGAGAATAGAAATATTAATGACGTAACATTTATGAGATTGGTTGGAGTAGACAGTAAGAGAAAAACGGTATGGAGCAATGCTCAACTTACTGGCTTGAACATCTGGGTATGTTGATGCCGTCGATGATCAGGTTTGGGAAAAAAATGTTAAGCAACATTTGTGAGAGTTTCAGAATCATGTGAGTTTATATAGATAGAGTCATGCACAATTTATGATGTGCTAGTTATAACATCCATCTTCTCCCACTTAAGAAAACATAACATAAGTGAATAAGATGATTTTTATTTCAAGAATGGACTTGAATCTTCTCTAAATAATTTTTTAATTTTAGTACTTTATTAGTAACAAATTATTTGTGACATTTCTTGCAGCTTCTGGAAACAGACCAACATATTACTTTACCACCAAATTAGACGTTATAATCTCCTCACTTGTCTCCTTACCTCCAGCCTAACCTGATTTAGGACTATCTTCTATTATGGCCATGCTTATCCTAAAAGTTCCCATGACATTGCATCTTTCAGTTAGATTTCTCAGACTATTGATTAAAATAAAAACTTCGTATCTTAGCATACATATTTCTTTAATGTGATTCTTAATCTATTATTACAGCCTCATTTTAAGTGTCTCTCTCTTCTTGTGTGACACTTCCAAGATGTTGCAGATCATTTGCAACTCCATACCTTTGCAGATGCTGTCCCTTTTGACTGGATTAACTCATTCTACTCTTTCAGCTGCTCGTGGCCTTAAAAATATCTACTCATCTCTCAACTTTCAGCTCAAATACCACCCCTCCAATAAAATCTTCAACTTCCTTAACAAGAGTGAACTGCTCTGCAACAAACTTTGGCCACATCTCTGTAATAGCACCTCTTAAAATGTATTTAATTTATTAAAATAGGCAATGGCACAGTTTATTTTATCTGTTTCTATCTGTCTTGTGGTTAAAAATTTGAACTTCTCAAAAACACAGTGTGTGATTAATCATTGTAATGATTAACACATTGTCATGTTCAATATAGACCCAATGAATTATTGAGTGGATGAAATTTAAAAAATTTAAATTAAAAAAATTAGTGATTGTGTTTTTTTCCAATCTTCTATATATATGTGGTGCTTTTGATTACACTACATATGAATTACTGAATGAGGCATTTTAAAGTTCCTAGTAATAATTGTTGATTCATTCTGTTTATTTTTAGTTCTGTCAATTTTTAGATTTTGACATTGATTTTAAGTGTATACATATTTGGATTGTTCTATTTTCTGGAGGAATTTCCTTTTTTATAGTTTTGAAATATGCTTCCTTATCTTAAATTGTACCTTATATGACAGGAACATAAATTTTATGACATGAGTTACCATTGGATACATTTTCTATGTATTTACTTTCCATAAATTTTCCCCATAAATGTACTTTATATTTAAAATGATTCTCTTATAAACTTCTTATAGTTAGGACTTAATTTTTGTCCAGTTTGACATTTTTGCTTTTTAATTTGAGTGTTTATTCTTTATACATGTAATGCAATTAACAATAAGGTTAATTTTGCTTACCGTCTTGCTATTTGGTTTCTTTTGCCCTGGTAGTCTTTGTTTCTTTGTCCCACACTGCTAATTTCTTGATTAATCTATGTATTTTAGCATAAAATTTTATCTCTTTTATTGGCCTTTTAGATATATCTCTCTGATATGTGAAATAAATTTATGTAAAGATGTGTCATCCTTTATGAAAATGAATATAAACATCTTTGCTGTGCTTGATATCGTAAACAATTTCTTGCCCACAGTGTTCTTTTGCTTGTAAACATGTTTTCCCAAATTGTTCATTAATGTCTTTCTCCAAAGAATTGAAAATCATGTTTTCCTTAAAAAGCCTGCAAAATTGCAAACCCACACGCCCATCTACTGATAATTAGAATTTATTCATGAACACTTGTTTACTAGCACTGTTATAAACAAGTGGCTACCTTGACCAAAAGAGATAAGTTCTCCAAAAGTTATAAACAATTTACATAACCCATGATTTAATGTATGAGATGACTGTGGGTGTAACTAATTAGAGCTGGATGATACAACTGTGAGTCAATAGACTAGGAGGGATTTTGGCTGCCCAAGCACCCCAGTCAGCATATAAGCCCACAGTCCAGAACATGTTGAACATCAATTGGGCATGAATTCCCTGGGCATCTCTCAAGCGCACTATGTTGTTTGACGACCTAATACACACCAACCATAAGGAAACTGCAACTCCCAGTGCAGATGACGGTAACCCATCTGCAAGAAGATGTCACTAGACAGACCAGCTGTGAGCAAGTAACAGACAGTAAAGGTAGTGAGAGAGCCTGCCAGAAAAGGCAACATGTGCATTCTTGCCCTTCCCCTTTTTTTTTCTTGTAATTGACAGCTTTTTGAAGAATTTATTTAAACGTAGTGGTTTTCAGTTCAATCTTTCTCAGTATGCTTTCTTAGAGATATTTTGAAGCCAAGGTTCAGTTTTCATCTTCAAGTGATATTACCTAGCATAAAACAACCTTGTTTCTACTGAGTAATATCAGTATATTTTACAGATGCATATTATATTGAGTAATATCTTCTTTACTTTAAAATTTTGTAAACAGTTGCTCTAGCAATTGTAATATGTGTCCTGAACTTGTGCTTATACTAGAATTAGTATTTTACCACTGCACATATAAGACACTTCTATTTATTCTTTCCAATCTTTGTGTTGCTATGGTAAATACACTCCTATCTATTTTATGAACACCATAATACATTATTATTATTGTTGGTTCAATTGTTCTTCTTGAAAATCCAAGTTTATAGAGGTCTAATTTACATACATTAAGAGTTACCATCAGTTTTTTATTAAAGATGTTAAGAATAGAAAATACTTAGTCATTTATATTTACTCACATATGTACCATTGCTGGTATTTTTCCTTTATTCCCTTAGACCTACATTTCCATCTGGTATCATTCTCTTCAACCTGAGGAATTCCCCTAGTATTTTTTTTTTTTTTTTTTAGTCCAGGTCGGCCAGTGACAAAATCAGCTTTCACAGTTAAAACTTTATTTATATTACACACGTTTTGAAGGATAGTTTCACTGAATATGGAATTCTAGTTTTCAGCTTCCTTAAGAAAAAATAACTTTAAAAATATAACTCCACTCTCTTCTGGCTTGCCTTGCTTTTGATGACAAGGTAGCTCTCACTTTTTGCATTGTTCATCATATTATAATATTTCTTTGTCTTTTAGCTTCTTTTAAATCTTTCTTGTTCTTTGCTTTTTGGAAATTTGACTATAATGTGCCTAGTTATGGTTTTCTTTCCATTTTTTTATTCTTGCACTTCATTGAACTTTTTGAATCTGTGATTACTACTTTTTATAAAAATTGTAGCATTTCTGTCTATTAATTTTTCAAATATACATCTTTTCCCTACACCCAATCAAATGACACATATGCTATATATCTTGATAATATCCTATAGGTCATGGTACTCTGTCCTCAGGCAATCTCCTCAGCACCCATAAACTTAACTAGTGTTTATATTTTCTTGTGGCAAATACATTGCATTTTACTGTAGTTATTACAAAATTTTCTTATTTTCACTACTCTGTAAGCTCATTGATGGTAAATGATTGTATTTTTTTCTTTTACTGAAAGTTATTTTTAAACTGCTAGTACTTTAGAAGTTTTTTGAATAAATATAAGCATTTTGAGGCTGAAAAACCACAAAAAAATTATACCATAGTATTTATTTTCAGAATAAAATTAAGCAGCTAAAATCAAATCAAATTATTTCATAAATTTAGAAAATGTATGTCAAACTTATCTTCTTCTGAGTTACACACAAAAGAAAATGGCAACTGCTAATACACTATTTTCTAAACCATATATAATAGAGGCTCATGGAAGATATTTCCCCTCAAAGGAGACTGTAAATAATGGGGATTTTTCTCAGACTAATCACATTTGCCACAGTGATCTATGGTTTATACTCTCATGTCAGATCAACTCTCCATAGGATTAAAAGGTTTACTGAAAATACAGTCATTTATTGCCCACCAGTCATGGGCCTCAGAATTCACCACCTGGAATTTGTTCCAAGTTATACAACTTGACATGAACCTTAAGATGTATTAAAGTGTCTGTCAGAGGTTTGCCACTGTGAGTAAGTGCACTATTAGGGTGTAAAGATAACGACAGTGATTTATTGGTAGGAAATCAACCTGGGAAATATTCCCTTTTTCACTTCTTGTCTTTGATTTTTGAGTTTTCTTGGTGGCATCAACAACAGATTTAACATGTAATTGCCACATGTAATATTTAAAAAATAATGTACCTTACCACCAGATCTAAATTACTTTTCTCTTTTCTACATTTATCCATAATGCAGTAAATTCAACATTTATAATAAGTGGTAGTTTGCATTTATTCTGTAAATTGTAGTATTACATTCGAATCTTACAAATATTCAGGATATTTTTTTCTTTTACAAATTATACTTCTCTTTAGAGGAATCACAAATATTGTAATACAGGCTGTTTATCTGGCACATTTGAGAATATACTAGGAAAATTAAAGCTACATTTATAAATAGCTTGCAAATAGGGGCATAGAAATCTTGTTTATCTGTTTTGTTTGTTGTGTAAAGCTGCTAGAGAGTTCTAAATTATAAATGCTCTAAGAAAGCTTCTTTTTGTCTCTCTGCTGAAGGAAATAAGTATTCAGCTTCTTATGATAAATTGAGAATTATTCTACCAGGTATTTTGAGATGTCTTGCACCATTATATATTTTAATTTTGATTCTTCTATGTAGTTTTGATTTCTTCTATCAGTACAAGAGAATCTGTATGAGAAATACTAAAAAGTTCTGGTGTATTTCCTTTATAATACTATTTTTTCTTGAATTATTTTGTTTATTTATGTTATCTTCTTACTCCCAACAAGAATACAAAAATTATGATGCAAACACATTTTAATATTTGTTCATTAGGTCAGGCACAGTGGCTTATATCTGTATTCCCAACACTTTGGGAGGCTAAAACAGGAGAGTAGCTTAAGTCCAGTAGTTCAGACCAGCAGGGACAACATGTGAGACCCCTGTCTCTATAAAAACATTTTTTTAAATCATTGATTAATATATTCTCTGCACTAACAGTGGTTTTCATATGAACTAAAAATTATTTCTTAGGCTGGGCGCAATGGCTCACACATGTAATCCCACACTTTAGGAGGCTGAGGCGGGCAGATCACCTGAGGTCAGGAGTTTGAGACCAGCCTGGCCAACATGGTGAAACCCTGTCTTTACTAAAACTACAAAATTTAGCTGGGCATGGTGGCAGGCACCTGTAATCCCAGCTACTGGGGAGGCTGAAGCACGAGAATCACTTGAACCCAAAAGTTGGAGGTTGCAGTGAGCCGAGATCGTGCCGTCGTGCTCCAGCCTGGGCGACAAGAGCGAGACTCTGTCTCAAAACAAAAGAACAAAATTATTTCTTAAATAAATGAATTAATACAATGGTTGATACTAAGTGACTTACTTTCAAAACAAAGTGACTTTCTATATCCTCATTAGAGTATCACCCATGAAATATTGGTTCTGATGAAATAAAATTTTATGTCAGTGAGAATATTATAATTAGGTTCTATGACGATGTCATACTGGAATTATTTTTTGGCGGGAGGGGGCATGGAGAGGATGTAGGGACAGTACAAGGAAGCAATATTTTCTGCAAAAAGTAAAACTTGGCTTACTTTTCCTCATGAAACTCAGTTTTTATTGTTCTTGTGTACATTCCTTTTACTCTTTTCTAAGTATATATTAATCCATAAGTCACTTATGGATTAATACCATTTACTAAATTGGTATTAGACTGTATTTTCATATTGAATAGAATTGTGGCTGCCTCAAAGTGCAAATTGCCATGAAACTAACATATGTTTGTGTGTTTGTAATATGTATTTAAAGTTACATATTTAGAATTATATATGTATACACTTAAAATGTTAAAGTGTTAATGAGTGTCTTAACAGTACTTATATAGAGTTTATAATTTGGCACTATTGTGAAGAAAAAGTCTGAATTGAATATACTTTTTAAAAATATTTCATAGAACAAAATGATACTAAAGTTCTTTTTTTCCTCTATTTTTGGTCCTTTTGGAGGGTGGAAGAGAGTAAATATAACACATGCAAACCATAGCCCTGAATCTTGAGAATTTTTTACATTTACTTAATAGTCAAAAGAATATTTAAAGGGAATGAGTTAAACTTATGTATAGTCAAAGTAAAATGGCTTTGAGTTTCAACCCCAGCTTTACTATCTAGCAACTGTTTGGCTTTGGGAAAGCTTCATGGCCTCTTTTAATTTCAACTTATTCACTCTGTAAAACGGTGGTTATAATCTCTAGCTCAAATAGTTTTGGTAAGCTTAAATGATCTTATTCATAAAACAACTAATATAGACACAATAAATATTACCTAATATATAAATATGATGATAATAATAGACAAATGGTTAAGCCAGTGACTAAATGACCAACAGCCAATATGACCAACAGTGGTTAATAGACCAATGGCAGTTTGAGAGATTAGTCTACTCTGTTTGGCTTTGGGGCTTTATAGCACTACAGAGGAATAGAATCTGTAGAGTAAGTTAATTACCATGTCCTTGCAAAGCATGACAGGAAGGATGCTGATTACTTGTGAACATATAGCTTACTGAACAGATCAAATTTAGTGGCAGTTGACTCAATGCAATTCTCTAAATTCATGTTACATAGCATATTTCATAATCAACAGGTAATACAGATCTTCAGGCATAATTATCATATACTGGGCGAAGAAACTTTGAGAAGAAAGTTTCATATCTCATTACTAATCCCTGGAGCCATTTCATCATCAACCAAATCATAAATAATATATATTTCCCTTGGAGAAACTAAAGACAAAAATACTGCAGTAAAATTTAGCTGGTATCATAAATCTGTTACATAATCATACCATAGTCATCACTATGAAACTTGAATACCTTGGCCCTACTCACATCATAACTTCTGTCATTTAGTTCAATAAAACATTACAAAGAAAATACATGTGATTATTTGTTAGCATAATTTAAGTTGCTCATATTGTACTATGGTTACTCAAATTTCTCCTTTTCTAAATGCTAGCAAATAATTGAAATAAAATTCAATTTACACTCTCAATCCTAAAAAAACTAAAATAAAATAAGTAAATTTTTTTCAATTGTGATAAAATACTTTCCCATTGATGTATAAGTGACTATGTACTCAAGTACTATATGACTATATTATAACTATATTGGTATAGTTACATTTTAATAATATAAATACATTTTAGGGATATACAATAATGTGTATAAACATTAATGACACTTCATTGCAATTAACATTTAGACTTAAAATTATTCTATCACAAATTAAAACAATTAAATTTTTAGGCTTGACTGAAGGTAATTTAAATTGCATATGTGTGTATTCATCCCTCCCAAGTATTTCTTGTTTCAATTATGTGTATAAATATAAGGAAAACAAGCATTTTGTAAATGATAGATGCAGACATGTGTCTCATATTATTGATCTCACTTATGTCTAGACTACAAATTAGAAAGGAAAACTTACTACATGAAAGTTCTCATATCGACCCTAGAAGAGTTTGTAGTACAGCATCTAAGAGAACCTGAACATATATAGACCAGATAAAAGGGAGCACTTAACTTCTATATTAGTCCGTTTTTATACTGCTATAAAGAGCTACCTGAGACTGGGTAATTTATGAAGAAAAGAGGTTTAATTGACTCACAGTTCCATAAGCTGTACAGGAAGCATGGCTGGGAGGACTCAGGAAACTTACAATCGTGGCAGAAGGTGAAGGGGAAGCAAGCATGTCTTACTATGGCGTAGCAGCAGAGAGAGAGAGAGAGCTAAAGGGGAAGTGCTACACACTTTTAAACAACCAGATCTTGTGAGAACTCATTCGCTATCACAAGAAGAACAAGGGGGAAGTCCGCCTCCATGACTCAATCACCTTCTACCAGGCCCCTTCTCCAACATATGGGGATTGCAATTCAATATGAGATTTGGGTGGGGACACAGAGCCAAACCATATCAACTTCCTATAGGAAAATTAATTTTAGTTTTGACATATCTTATTAAATCTTTTGGAGATGTGAATCACCTCCTTATAGCCACTGTTACTTCAACCTTATTTTGTCGCCTTAGCAGCCCTCCCAAACACAGGACTCTGCCTGAGTAGTTCAAGCAAAAATGTTACCTTTATTACCAAGTTTAGCACCCTACATGGAAAAAATTATGTTGCCGTTTGTTTATTTAATGGATTATCTTTAGGAAAAAGAAATTGTCTCCAATAAGGATATTTGTAACAATTTATAACAATTTCTTAAACAAATTCTTATACAAAAGAGTACTCACCTAAGATTCCAAAATCAAGTGAATCAGTATTCCCCAAATTCTCTATAACCATATAGACCTATGCAAGCAGGGCTCCAATATAATAATTTCTACTTCCTAATTTATTTCATATTTCAATATTTCTGGCTGATCACCTAGGTACTAAAGTTGAGAAATATCATAAAATACATTGAATAGATTTATTATCAGAAGTCGTATACTAAATTTGGCAGAACTCAAGCCAATTTAGAATTTAACTGAAATATCCCAGCCATTTTGTAAAGCCATTAAAAGAAAACTGCTAGTGCCAAGGAAGTTTCACCAGGGGGTACAATGTCAGTACTCTGGGCAGAATAAGCCTGAGTTGGTTCTGAATGAGAAAAGGAGTTTCTTTATCCTTACAGCTTGAAAATTCTGAGCAGAAATGTCTCTGAGAATGGTAGTCATGCAGATTTTGTATACCCTCTGACAACTGCCTGAGCAGATACCTTGCTTATGAGGAGAAACCAAGAAAGGACAAGAGATGCGCACACTCACTGCTTCCTTTCGGAATCATTACATTTCTGTTGACATTCATAATGGCACATTTGGAAAGGAGAGTGTTACTCTATTATTCTTGTCAAGGGAGGGTTATACATATATATTTAGCAATTTAGAAGTCATTTAGCTTAATTGTACAATTTAGGTATTCATTCACATTTTAACATATAGTAATTTAAATTAAAGTATTAGTTCCAATAGCATTTCTAGGTAGATTTGTTAACAATTAACAATTTAATTATATGTTTTCTACTCTCTACCAAGTCCTCCACAATGAACACATGATATCAGTGTAGGAAAGAAACACGTAAGAATGCTAGGAACAATGAAAGAGTACCATCTGCCTCACAGAAACTTCGAGGGATGTCTCTTATTTGGGACAGATGATAACAGATTTAAAAAAGCTCCCCCTACAGGGCCAACTCACAACCTTGTCTCCTGATATTTCCATTATTAGGGGAATTCAATGGAAACATCAGCTCAGATTAAACTTTAATTCAGAGGCATGAAGCCTGGAAAAAATATATCTGCTTTAAAAAGTATGAGGAAGTGGACATTTTAAAATAACACATAATTTTAGAAAAATAATTTAAGATGATAAAATAATGCTGAACAAGGCAATTGCATGAGACGGATTTAAAACGTTCTCAGAAAAATATGTCTAAGGAAGGTGCTGAGACAAGACTATGTTATTGGCAAGTATTTTATTTGATGAGTTACATTCCTTCATATCTAAATTATTATACAACATAACAAATATAGTTTCTAAGCTCCTTTTATGAATCAAGTATAATTGTAATGCTAAAACTTAAAGATGGCACTAAGAAAGATCTATAAATCAATCTTATGAAAAAATACATGTGTGCATTTTTGCAATGAAGTGTTTAATACAAGATCAGGCATAAAATTGATCCCAGTAATTCAAAGATGATTTATCCTAAAGTAACCTATCCATATATCTGTCACATTAAGATGTACAATGAAGAAAACCACATATTTTCTTGATATTCTTCAACAAAAATTTAACTGAGTCCAGCATTACTTTTTCATGTCCCTCATCTAAAATATTTAATCATGCAAAATGAAAATAGTTTCATTAATGGCAAGATGAAGACAATAATATTCCTTATCATCAGTATCACACAATTATTTTTGGGAAGTTCTAGTCAGTCAGATAAAATAAAATAAATGAGATATATGAAACTTATGAAAAAATTAGAATAATCATTTGATAATGTGATTATCTACTGAGATCCCACAAAAGTGTTAAAAACTATAAAAATAAATATAACAGTGGCCTGGCCTATTACAAAATCCCCATAAAATTCAGCAGCATTTCTTTATGCTATCATTAACCATTTGGAAAACATGATTTAAAAAGACTTGATTACAATAGCAGTGTAAATGACAAAACACTAACAAATGAAACTAAAAATAATGTGCTAGGTGTATTTATAATTAAAACCACAAAACTTTAATAAAGTATATGAGAATATAAAATATGTAGATTTTCCACATATCAGTTTAACAGTGTTTAAACAAAATCTACAGAAGGTTGTCTTTAAACTTAACAAAATGGATTTTTAAAAATATGTAATGAAGAAGGCATCTATACTAAATTGTTGCTTTAATCAAATAAAAATGTGTTCATCAAAAATATTACAAACAAAATCAAATTTCAAATAATGAAAACACATAATGGGAGAATTTTAAACACATATAATGGAGAATTTTAAACACATATAATGGAGAATATATTAAACACATAATTTTAAACATACAAAGGGGAATATATTAATGTCTTTCATATATAAAGAATGATTAAAATTCAACAGAAAATGAGCAAAGAGTAATCTGTTTGAAAATACACACATTCAGTAAAAACATTGAATATTTAGAGTTGGTAGTAACCTAAGACATGCATATATGTGCCCACTCTTCAAAAAAAAAAAAAAAAGAATGCAGAGGTTCCAGTTTTGCTCATTTGTTTTCAACTTACTTTATTAATAGGTAGTAGCAGTGAAGAAATGATAAATTTTTGAGGTAGTCTTTAGAAATAGAGATTTTCAAGGCTTTGATTAAGCAAGGGTGCCTTTTATCTCTCAAGATTTTGTTTCTTAATGATTACTCTGATAGTTATTACTGGTTCAGAGCAAAAACAAATAGTATTCTTTGGCCTTAGCTTCCTCCACCATACAATTTAGATAATACATAAATCATAGAACTTAAAGTACTAAAAAAGTCAAATATAATTGCCTAGCAATCTGACTGTCACTTACAAAATAAGTGCTTAATTAATTGCTGGTATCATTGTGATTTTTATTATCACTTTAGTTTGTTTTTATAATTTATTAAAAGACCTTTGAGTTAAGCTTTGGTTAGTCTGAATAGCTCCCCTAAATTTTGATCAAATTTCTTTTTAGTTGTTTTTATTTTAGTTTACATCTGAAATCACGTCTTGGGCCAAACAAGAGTCTGCTTAGAGGGTACCTGCTCTGAGTGTGACCCAAGATCTTCATTTGCAAATATTTTGTTGAAGATGTGTTCAATAAATACAAATCTATTTAGTTTTGCTAGTCTGATATATGAAAGTTTTTCATATCCATAGATAGATTATTAATGTATATATCTAGTTAGATTATTAATAAAACTAAATCATATTTAACTTTTTAATGAATTGGCATGCACTCTAAAAAGTCACATGAATGCATCTTCTTAATTTTAATTTTAAATCATGCACGCTTTGCTTGCTGAGAACAATACACAAATCTCTCATAGGTACATGTAGGCTGTTTGCTGACTTTAGCTTTGACTACATTTGTTTTCTCTTACCTTCCACTCTGCAATATTTATAAATAGAGCCAACTCTTACCAGAGTTTTGAAATAGAGATAACTTTTCATCTTTACTCATGTTCCTCTTCCTTCAATTACATCTCCAGTCACTTCTTGCTGACCTCTGATTATCCTCTTTCTGGTTTCTCTCCTCATAGCCTCATGCCATTCCACTGTGTCTTAACTAGGCCTGCAATCATTGGAGAAGCCCTATGTTCTGTAATTTTTTTTAAAAAAAATCCCTCCTTGCTAGTACTTATGTGTACAGCATTCCCTTTCTTTAGGTTCCTGCTAAATTCCTGAAGTTAATCTGAGCAACTAAATCATTAGTTGACCTTCACAAACATTAATGGACTTGTCTGTTACTCCATCCTGACAACATCCTGTTTCCAGTATAGTTTTTAATAAATAATGTGGCATTTCAGCCACAGGTTGAACATCAGTGAGGATCAGTTGGATCAAAGGGTTTTCCTCCACATTTTAAGTGACAAGGCATAGGTGAATGTTTGCTCTAAGTTTTAGTTTTCTTTTTTTTTTTTTTCTTTTTATTTGAGATGGAGTCTTGCTCTGTTGCTTTGGCTGGAGTGCAGTGGTGCAATCTCGGCTCACTGCAACCTCAGCCTCCTGAGTTCAAGCGATTCTTCTCCCTCAGCCTCCCAAGTAGCTGGGACTACAGGCGTGCACCACCATGCCTGGTTAATTTTTTGTATTTTTAGTAAAGACAGGGTTTCACCATATTGGCCAAGGTTGTCTGAACTCCTGAGCTCAAGTGATCTGCCTGCCTCGGCCTCCCAAAGTACTGGGATTACAAGTGTGAGCCACCGCCCCGGCCACAACATTTTAGTTTTTTATTGCTCCCATAACAATTCATCACAAACGTAGCAGCTTAAAACAACAATAAATGTATTGTTTCATTGTTCTATAGATCAGGGGTCTTAGTGGGTTCAGTTGGTTTCTTTTCCCTGATTCTCACAAAGCTAAAGTCAAAATGTCAGTTAGCTGGCTCTTATATGAAGGTTCTGGGGGAGAATTCATTTCCAGGGCTGTTATGGCTGTTGGCAGAATTTAGCATGTTGATGTAGGACTAAGGTCCCATTTCCTTGCTGGTTGTCACTTAGGGATCTGTCACTCAGCTTCTAGACACCACCCGCATTCTCTTGCCTATGGCCTCCTTCATCTCCAAAGCTAGCAATGATGCATCAAGTCCTCCTCATGTGCTGAATCTCTCTGACCTCTCTTTCTAGCCTATCTCTCCACAATTTCTCTTTGCCATTCCCTCTCTTTCTCTTTTTTTATTTCTCTCTCTCTCTCTCCAGCTGAAGAAAGTGCATTTAAAGGTTCTTGTGATTAGAATGCGCTCAACAGAATAAGCACGGATAATCTCTCTGTCTTAAGATAAGTCACCTTAATTATCTCTGCAAAGTGCCTTTTGCTTTGTAAGGTAACATATTCACAGGCTCCAGAGAATAAGACATGGCTATTTTTGGGGGCCTATTATTTGGCTTGCCTATACTCCACATACTCAGTGATCTGGTTATCTAGATTATAGAGCTGGAGCCCTAGAATTTGAAAAATTTGGCTTTTAGGCAATTTCAAACATGAGGCGGCTAACTTATTTTGTATAACCTCATGTAACAACAACAGGAGGGCACCAACATTTTCCCTGAAGCACAGAAAGTAAATTTGTCTAAGGCAAGGGATAAATTTTTGGTGGAGGGTGAGGTGAGGGAAAGTCTTGTTTTTATATTTTTATTTACTTTCTTAGGGAAGGGCTACTACAACAAATTATCACACACTGGGTAGCTTATGTAACAAACATTTATTTCTTGCAGTTCTGATGACTGAAGTCCGAGATCAAGATGCTAACAGGTCCAGTGTCTGGTGAGGGCCCTCTTCCTGGCTTGCTTCCTTCCTACTGTGTCCTCACATGGTGAAGAGCAGTGACAGAGGAAGCAAGCTGGCTTGTGTCTTTTTATAAGGACACTGATCCCACCCTCATGACCTAAATACTTCTCAAAGGCCCTACCTTCTAATATAACCGCATTGGGTATTAAGATGTCAACATATGAATTTTGGGGGCATACAATAATTCAGTCCATTCTTTCACACTGAAAAAGAATGGCAGATCAATGCCTCAGGTTATGTGGACTTTGGCCTTCATGACCTTCAGACTTGCCCATGATAGCTGTAGAATTGAACTCATTTCACATTCAGAGGTTTCCAGGGTAGCAATCAAGGAGACCTTATATAAAGGATTTTTATTTCTACTGGGGCCTCTTTCCTCAGCATGTTCTTCAGAGTCCCAACAGTCCATGGACCCTCAAGTCATCGCATCCACAATGATAAGGTTATGCAAGGGGTGTTCTTGAAGGTGAGCAAAACCATCAAACATCCATAGGGAACTGATGTCTTTTGCCACTCATCCAGTTCTTCCCTCTGCTTCCCCATTTATTCATGTCTTTATTCTTTCATTCCACCATAATCTGAGAAGCCTCCACTATGTGTCAGTGACTACACTGATGTGCAGGCTACATTTCTAAAAAGAGTCAGACAATTTTTCATCTTTGAGAAGCCTTTTTTTAATTTTGGAGACAGTTAAGAGACAAAAAAAAATTAAATACATAAAAAAGTAGTTCTGATTTTGAGTGTTTTATATACTATTAATACATTGACAGAGTAATGTCATAGAGAAAGCAACAGATATAGAGAGTGGTTGTAACTTTAAATGAATGTTGGAGAAGATTTCTCTGAAGGATAAAAAATTCTAAAAGCATATAGCAAAAATAACTCCTGCTTCTAGATGTCTTAAAAATTTAACTTTTCATAGAACTAAAATTATTTAAATATCAAACTATGTGATGCAGTAATAGTCTTCTTAGACATGGTGGAGTTGCTGTAATTCAAACTGGTGAGAAAGTAAATATTTTTATTGCTTGTTTTCACTTAAGTGTCTGGAGGGAAGAAAAGACTGACATTTTTAACTTCTTCCAGCTCCTTAGAGTAAAAGGTTGAAACACAAAGTATTTGGTGATTCTGTTTTAGAAAAACATTAAGGAGCCTTTGGATATTCAAGGATACAGAGGAGAGATAAATTCCATAGCATATTGAAGGAGTATGGAAGAGTCCAGGAGTCTAAGATGGAGAGGAGAGGAGGTGGGTTTATAACTTTATATAGAAAAGAAACTGAGCCACATACGAATATACAACCCCTGCATTTCACAGCTATTAATTCAAAATAGATATTGGAAAAAATGAAGGAAAATAAATAGGGGTCCTTCCACAGGTTGCTACAGTGTGGAAACACAATGGAACAGTGATAGATGATGAGATTATAAAGAAACTGATAGGACAGAGGCTTGTGAAGGCACAGGAGGAAAGTTGTAAGCTACCCTTTTCCCTCTGAATTGCCATAGACTACAGAATTCCAGGCTCCACGTGTCCATGGGATGGTGTTTAAACAAATTTATTTTAAATTTCAGAGGACAGATTACATTAGTTGACAACAGCATTACACTCACCTGGTCATTCTGTCTCTTTAAAACAGTCCTGTGAAGTTGATTGGAAATTTCATCTTCTCCCTATTTGACGTAAGAGGAAAGTTAAAGACAATGTAGAGTTTACTTTTTCATGAGGACAAACTGTATGTGCTAGATTTTCATTGTTTTGTTTTGAGCTCCTTGCTTTTCTTACCCCCTCCTTTCTTCTCTTCCAGTTCCCTTCCTCTTCCTCCTGCTTGTCTGTTTCCATTTCATTTTAGGGTGTTGGCATTCTCGGTGATACTTGCTCATGCTCTTGCACAATATTTGGAAGACAGAAAGAGGGCAGCAGGTGTTATTTTTTCTTCAGCAGTGGCATCAGACATATGAACTTTAATAAGTATGATTTTCATCCTGCCAATCATCTGCCTTTTTACTGCAGGGCAGCTGTGGCAATTGGCCATGGTTCCATTTCCTGATTTATAAGTAACCGTAGCAATTTCTTGATTCTCTAGATCACACCTAAGTTGGTGGTTTTGAAAACCATAGGTAATCTCTCTTGACTTTCACTTCTCCAGTCATTTAGAGATTTTACAAACAATGAATTTCTAATATTAAATTCCTTTCAACTTTCTATACTAGTTTCTTTTTTCCTGACTGAAAATGACTAATAGTTATTTTTCAAACGTTCTTTTAGTACTCTTCTAAAACTCATATTATTAAAGGGTTGATTGCCTTGGCATGGAGGCTTAGAGAATATCATCCTCCTTTATAGCTTCCAAAAGTCTATAAGAAACTTGAGTGCCAATTAAATCAGTTTCCATAAAGCTATTGGAGTATGGTCTGATTCATACACCGAACCTGGAGTACCTCAAGACACGCATTCTCAACAGGACATTGCCCTCCCCACCCCCAACTAAGGGGTGAAAACTGTCCTTGAACATGTAAAAAAAATTAACTACGTATTATGTATAAAACACAGATATATCTGCAATACTAAACAGATATATCTGCAATACTAAACAGATATACAGTAACCTATGATACTAAAATTTCATGGGCTGGTGGTAATTAGAAAGATAATGTTTCAAAAGGCTCTTTAGCTGGGTAATAACAGAAGAAAAAAGAAAACTGGTTCAAGAGAATTAGAGACTAGTTTCATTCTAAGAAGACACTGGGATTTTACTTCCATTCTACCTCAGAATTTCCGATGCACCATTGTATACACTATGGGTGCTCCAGCATCATCCAAAAAGGTTCTGCAGGCTATTCTAGACCATTGATTTTCAAACCTGGCAATGTAAATCCTGAGAGTTTAGAAATTTTTTTGCCTTACAATGGTGCATAGGTGGTTCAATAATCAGCCAGCTCTGATGAAATTACTGCTCTGCTCTAACTGTAATAACCCGTAGCTTTTAGAAGGCCAGTTCTCCATAGCTCTATGGATCTAGAAAAAAATGAAGACAGTGAGCCCGACTATTCTTTTTGGTGAGTGCACGTATCTAATACATCCTTTTTCATGCTCCAGAAATAATGGCTTTTTTTTCCCCTTGTAATTTCTTCAGTTAATCCCACATTTACTTAATATTATTTGGTCCTTTGCTCCGAATACCTTTTTCATTATGAATAACTAATCAAAGCTGTATATAATTTCCAGAATATCCCATTTTTATTGACTCATCATTCCTTACCCTTCTCTCCCCTCACAGACCTACATCATATTTAAGAAGACAACGTATGCTTGTTAGAAAATTAGATGTAGACAATTAAATACCACCAAGAGTCCTTAAACAAGGATATGTCAGTCCCTAAGAGAACTGTGGCACTCCTAGAGTAAAGCTTTTGTTAATGACTGTAAATACCATACATTTAAAAATGAGTAATGTTTCTCATTGAGAAATTTTACTAAACAGGAGTTGCTTTATTGATTTTTCACTCTTCTATGGCAGTACACCCTGAATATGGAAATCTTTTTACTCTGAGAAGATGAATCATTTTTGGTTTATAAGAGTGCTGTCAGAAAGAGTAAAAAGAAATCAATAGACTTGAAGTTACAACCAAAGTTGTTTAAGCAACATGAGCTACAAATAGGAATTAAATGAATAATATGACTTATGCAGTATGCATTTTTCAAGTAAATTAATGAGGAGTAGTTGATCCTATTTTAAAGCATACACAAAAAACTAAAACCAAAATGAAATCTTTACTATGAGAAGGAACAAAGTTCTTATTGACTTATCCAGGCAGATTTTTGCTAAATATTTGTGTGTCTAAATATCAAGTGTGCATATATTGTACTATTTTTTAAATTCCTATTTCACATTGTAATTAGAATTATTAACCATCAAATCTAGAAGGAATCCTATGGAACATTTTATCCAATGGTATCTTACTGATGGAAAACTATTTTCCAAAAGATTAAAAGGAAAAGTAGAATCTAGGCATTCCTAATCATCTTTCCCTGCTCTTTCTGTTTCAGAATCTTGAGATGTTTGATGTCAAACACGTCTTTATACTACATTCAATGCTTTTTACCTTATATTTTTCTACATCCTCCAGCACAGTGCTTCACAGTACAGACATGGCCAGTACTTGACTTGTAATGGCTGCCCAGAGTGTTGTGCTGAGGAAGGAGTCAGTTGGATAGATCTTCAAGTGACTGGCACTCTCTGATTGGTCGTTTCCCTTCACTTGTGGCCAGTACAGACAGCACGGTCCAATCATGTATCTAAAATATCCTCCCTAGTCCATTCCCTCAATCACAGTCTATTCCCTTTCCTTGCTTAATTGTCTTCCCAGCATTTCACATTATGTGAAATTATCTTTCTTGTATATTGCCTTCTCCTACAAGAATGTAAACTCCAAGAAGGCAGGGATTTTGTTTATCTTGCTCACTGTTGTGCTGTAGACTTATTAGAGTGTTGGCATATGGGAAACAATAAGCATTTGTGTAATAATTTTTAAAATACTGTACTGTATTGCACATGCTCTATATATGTTCCTAAATTCTTATTCCCAACTCAGCTTTTGTTAATATCATTTAAACTTTCACTGGAAGTTCAATATTTTAGAATTATTGTTGCAAAAATGTTCTTTATCACAAGATATATTTTGGCAGTCATATTTATATACATATATAAAACATCTAGGGTAGGTTAGGTTTTCCAAAAGCAGGATCTATCTGTATACATGTATACACACATGTGTACTTGGATAGGACTTATCTAAAATGGTACAGGAACCATTATTCTCAGTTCATGTATCATTGTGAAGGGAGTAAAAATTGGCAAAGAAGATTTATTGGATAGAATTTAGCCCTTTTTTTCCTAAAGTCCTTGTAAGCAGAGTCTGAGCTCCTATTCTGATAAAAAAAAAAAAAGAAAGAAAATTCCATCATAAGCACCATCACTTTCTACTGAATTACATAATGAAGTAATAAAAGCCAGTTATCATAAGCCAAATGTGACCATAGTATATTCAGTTTGAAACTATTTTAGATAAAAATTTTAGATAAGAATCTATAGCAAAATTTAGTCTTTTATAGCTGAGTTCCACTCCTTTCTACTTACAAAACACATTATTTTAGAGGCTGTAATTGTCACTTTATTCTATATTCATTATCTAAACATTTAATATACTAACAATTCCAGACACTATGCTAGACTCCCAGGATAAAAGGATAATGTCCTTCCTTCAAGAAGTTAACACCCTAATCATTAAAAATAGGACTCTATATCAGATCATGGAAGACTAGAATTCTTCTTCTGGCTTTCCAGTTATAACTTTGTACAATTAAGGAAAATTATTGATATTAATCCATTTAAAAAAATTAATTGGCCGGGTGCAGTGGCTCATGCCTGTAATCCTAGCACTTTGGGAGGCCAAGGTGGGTGAATCACAAGGTCAGGAGTTCTAGACCAGCCTGGCCAACATGGTGAAACCCCGTCTCTACTAAAAATACAAAAAATTAGCTGGGTGTAGTAGCAGGTGCCTGTAATCCCAGCTACTCGGGAGGCTGAGGCAGGAGAATTGCTTGAACTATGGAGGCGGAGGTTGCAGTGAGCCGAGATGGTGCCCCTGCGCTCCAGCCTGGGTGACAGGGTGAGACTCCATCCCCCCCAAAAAAAATTAATTGATGCATGATAATTGTATATATTTATGGATTACAGTGTGACATTTTAATATATTTATACATTGTGAAATTATAAACTCGGAGTAATTAACACATTCGTCACCTCAAATGTTTATTATTTCTTTTCAGTGAGAATATTTAACAGCCTCTCTTTTAGCTACTGTAAAATATGTAATACATTATTATTAACTCTAGTCACCTTGCTGTGTAATACAACGTAAGAACATCCCCCTATCTAACTGTAACTTTGTATCCTACTCATTGACCAAGGTCTTCCCCTTTCCACCTCTTCACCTTCCTATTTCCAGTCTCTGGCAACCACCATTCTACTCTCTACTTCTATGAGTTTGACCTTTTTAGATCTCACAAGTGAGATCATATTGTATTTTTCTCTCTGTGCCTGGCTTAATATACTTAACATAATGTCATCTAGGTTCATTCATGTAGTTCCAAATGACAAATTTCCTTTATATTAGGGGTGAATAACATTCCATTGTGTATATATACCACATTTTTAAAAAGCCATTTATCTGTTGATGAACACTTTCCATATCTTGGCTACTGCAAATAATACTACAGTGAACATGGCAATGCAGACATCTTTCTGGCATACTGATTTCAATTACTTTGGGCATATACCCAGTAGTGGGATTATTTGGTCATATGGTAATTCTGTTTTTGGATTTTTAAGGCATTTCCATACAGTTTTCCGAAATAGCAATGTGAATTTACTATACCAAATACAATGTATAAGATTTTTGTTTTCTCCACATTTTCACCAATACTTTTCATTTTTTGAGAATAACCAATCTAACAGCTGTGAAATGATATTTCATTGTGATTTAAATATGCATTTCTCTGATGATTAGAGATGTTGAGCATTTTGTTCATATATCGCTTGGTCATTTATATGTCTTCTTTTGAGAAATGTATATTCAAGCCCAAGGCCCTTATCTTAAAGGGATTGTTTTCTTGTTATTGATAGTTTGAATTTCTTACATATTTTGGATATTAGCCTTTTATATGATGCATGATTTGCAACTATATTCTCCCAATCCATGAGTTGTCTCTTCATCCTATTAGTTGTTTCTTTTTGTTGTTCAGAATCTTTTAATTTTTATGAAATCCATGTGTCTATTTTTGTTTTGTTGCTTATGCTTTTGGGTTATATTTAAAAATTTTTCCCAGACCAATGTCATAGGGCATTCTTCTATGTTTTCTTTTAGTAGTTTTATAGTTTGAGGTTTTATGTTTAAGTCTTTACTCCATTTTGAGTTAATTCTTATACAAGGAGTGAGATTAGAATCCATTTTCATTTTTCTGTGTTTGAATACTAGTTTTTCCAACACTGTTATTGAAGAGACTGTCCTTTACTCATTACGTGTTCTTAGCACCTTTGTCAAAAATCAATTGACCACGTATGTGTGGGTTTATTTCTGGACTGTCTTATTCCGTTGGTCGATATGTCTGTTTTTGTCAGTACCATGCTGTTTTGACTACTATAGCTTTGCAATATATTTTGAAATCTGGTAATGTAATGTATCTAGCTTTGTTCTTTTTGATCAAGTTGCTTTTGCTATTTTGTGCATATGAATTTTAGGATTGCTAACTCTATTTTTGTAAGAAATGCTACTGAAAATTCAATAGGGATGCCATTAAATTTGTATATTACTTTGGGTAGTATGTACATTTAAAAAAATTTTCATTCCATGAACTCAGGATATCTTTCCATTTATTTGTATCATCCTCACTCTCTTTCATCAATGTTTTATAGTTTTCAGTATACAGGTTGTTTACACCTTTGGTTAAATTTATTCCTAAGTATTTTTTTGATGCTTTGTAAGTAAGATGGTTTTTTAAATCCCTTTTCCAGACAGTTTGTTGTTATTTTATAGAAATGCTACTGATTTTCGTAAGTTGATTTTGTATACTGCAATTGTATTGAACTAATGTATCAGTTCTAGCCGTGTTTTGATGAAGACTTTAGAATTTTCCGTATAATTTCTAACTGAGACAATTTCAGTAAACAGAAATAATTTTCCTTTGTTATTTCTGATTTGGATGGCTTTTAGTTCTGTCTCTTGACTCTGCTCTGGCTAGAGCTTCCTGTCCTATGTTGAACAGAAGTGGTGTGAGTGGACATCTTTATCCTGCTGGTATTTTAGAAGAAACACTTTCTGCTTTTCACCATTAGATGTGATGTTACCTGTAGGCTTCTCATATATGACCCTTGTTGTGTTGAGAAATATTTCTTCTATACCTAATTTGTGGAAAGTTTTTAAATCATGAAACCATGTTGAATTTTTTTCAAATGCTTTTTCTGCATCTATTGCAATGATCACATGGTTTTTGTACTTCATTCTGTTAATATGTTGAATCACATTTATTGATTTGTGTATGTTGAGCCAACCTTGCTTGGCAGGGATAAATCCCACTTGATCATGGTGAATGATTTTTTAATGTACTATTAAAAGTGTTTTGATAGCATTTGTGGAGAATTTCTACATCTATGTTAATTAGTTATATTGACCTGTAGTTTTCTTGTAGTCTTTGATTGGCTTTGGTATCAGGGTGATATTGGCCTTGTAAAATTAGGAAGTATTCCCTCCTCTTGAACATTTCAGAAGACATTTTAACATTGAGTTAGATCAGTATTAGTTATTTTTAAATGTTTGGTAGATGTCAACCGTAAAGCCATCTGATCCTTGACTTTTATTTGATAGCAGATATTTAATTATTGATTCAGTCTCCTTATTTGTTATTGTTCTGTTCAGATTTCCAATTTCTTTTTGTTTTAGTCTTAGTAGGCTATATGTTTCTAGAAATGTATTCATTTGTTCTAAGTTGTCAAATTTGTTGGTATATAATTCTTGATTTAAATTTTTAAATAAATTTGGTGGGTACATATTAAGTGTATATAATTGTGGGGTACATGAGATGTCTTGATATAAGCATGCAAATGAAATAAGCACATCATAGAGAATGGGGTATTCATTCCCTCAAGGGTTTATCCTTTGTTCTACAAACAATTCAAATGCACTCTTTTAGTTATTTTTGAAGGTGCAATTAAAAGTTATTATTGACTATAGTAACCATGTTGTATGATCACACAGTATGTCTTATTCATTATTTCCAATTTTTTTCACCAATTAATAATCCCCACCTCCCCCCCAGTCTACCACTATCCTTCCCAGTATCTGGTTGTCATCCTTGTACTCTCTGTATCCCAAATTCAATTGTTTTGATTTTGAGATCCCACAAATACATGAGAACATGTGATCTTTGTCTTTCTGTGCTTGGTTTATTTCACTTCACATAATAATCTCCAGTTGTATCCATGTTGTTGCAGATGAGAGGATCTCATTTTTTATGATTAAATAGTACTCCATTGTGTATATGCACCATATTTTTGTTATCTATTCATCTATTGATTCACACCTAGGTTGCTTCCAAATCGTAGCTTTTGTTAACATTGCTGCAACAAACATGAGAATACAGGCATCTCCTGGATATACTTATTTCCCTTCTTTTGGGTGAATACCCAGCAGTGAGATTACTGGATCATATAGTAGCTCAATTTTTAGTTTTCTGATAAATGTCTAAACTTTTCTCCACAGTGGTTGTACTAATTTACATTCCCACTAACAGTATATGAGGGTTCTCTTCCTCCACACCCTTGACAGTATTTGTTACTGCCTGTCTTTTGGATTAAAGCCATTTTAACTGGGATAAGATGATAATTCATTGTAGTTTTGATTTGAATTTCTCTGATGATCAATGATGTTGAGCACCTTTTCATATGCCTGTCTCAAAGACGTCTTTGATAAATATCTATTCAGATCTTTATTCCATTTTTTGATTGGATTATTAAGTTTTTTTCCTTCAGAGTTTTTTGAGCCCTTTATATGCTCTGGTTATTAATCTCTTGTCAGATGGGTGTTTTGCAAATATTTTACCCCATTCTGTGGGTTGTCTTTTCACTTTGTTGATTGTTTCCTTTGCTGTGCAGAGGCTTTATAATTTAATGTAATCCCATTTGTCCATTTTGGCTTTGGTTGCCTGTGCTTGTGGAGTATTGAAAAAGAAATTTTTGCCCAGACCAATGTCCTGGAGATTTTCTGTAATGTTTTATTATCACAGTTTTACAGTTTGAGGTCTTAGATTTAGGCCTTTATTTTGATTTGATTTTTGTATATGGTGAAAGATAGGGCTCTAGTATCATAATTCTCCATATGGATATCGAGTTTACCCAGCACCATTTATTGAAGAGACTGTCTTTTCCCCAGTGTATGTTGTTGGAAACGTTGTCAAAACTGAGTTCACTGTAAATGTGTGAATTTGTTTTTGGGTTTTCTATTATGTTCCATTGGCCTATGTGTCTGTTTTTATGCCAGTACCATGCTGTTTTGGTTACTATAGCTCTTTAGTATAATTTGAAGTCAGACAATATGATTCCTCCAGTTTTTTTCTTTCTACTTAATGTAGCTTTGGCTATTCTGGACCTTTTATAGTACCATATTAGTTTTACATTTTTTTTCTATTCTTGTGAAGAATATCATAGGCATTTAAGTATGGATTGCATTGAATTTGTAGTGTGCTTTTGTTATTATGGACATTTTAACCATATTGATTCTTCCAATCAATGAACAAAATATTTTCCATTTGTTGGTGTCATCTTCAATTTCTTTCATCAGTTTTTTATAGTTTTCATTATGGTAATCTTTTACTTATTTGGTTAAGTTAATTACTAGATATTTAATTTTATCTGTGATTGTTATAAATGGGATTTTTTAAAATTTCTGTTTCAGATTGCTCACCGTGGGCATATAGAAATGCTACTTATTTTTGTATGTTGATATTGTATTCTGCAGACTTACTAAATTTTTTATCAGTTCTAATAGTTTTTTGGCAGAATCTTTAGGTTTTTCCAAATGTAAGATCATGTGATCTGAAAACAAGGATAATTTGATTTTTTTCCATTTCAGTTTGGATGCCCTCTATATCTTTCTCTAGTAGGACCTCCAATACTATTTTGAATAACAGTGGTAAAAGTGGGCATCCTTGCATGTTCCAGAGTGGCTTTCAATTATTCCTCATTCAGTATGATACTAGCTGTGGGTCTATCACATATGGTTTTTATTATATTGAGGTATATTCTTTCTATACTCAGTTTTTGAAGGTTTTTATAAGGAAGAGATGCTGAATTTTATTAAATGCATCTTGAAATCATCATATAGTTTTTATCCTTCATTCTGTTGATATGATATATCACATTGATTGATTTGCATATGTTGAAACATCCATGCATCCCAGGAATAAATCCCACTTGATTATGATGAATGATCTTTCTAATGTTTTGTTGAATTTGGTTTGCTAGTACTGTGTTGAGGATTTTTTAAATCAATATTCATCAGAGACATTGCCCTGCAGTTTCCTTTTTTTTAATTTTTGATGTGTTTTTGTCTGATTTTTGTATCACAGTAATACTGGTCTTGTAGAATGAATCTGGAAGCATTCTCTCCTCCTCTGTTTTTCAGAATATTTTAAGTATGATTGGTATGAGTTCTTCTTTAAATGTTTGGTAGAATTCAGCCATAAAGCCATCAGGTTGTGGGCTTTTCTTTACTGGGACATTTTTTATTATGACTTTAATCTCATTACTTGTTATTGGTCTGTTTAGGTTTTGAATTCGTTCCTTATTCAATTGTGGTAGATTGTTTGTGTCTATGAATTTATCCATTTCATCAAGATTTTCCAATTTATTGGCACATAGTTTCTCATAGCAGCCCTTAATGATCCTTGGAATTTCTGCAGTATCAGTTGTAATGTCTCTCTTTTCATTTCTGATTTTATATTTTTCTAACTTCTCTCTTTTTTTCTTAGTCTGACTAAAGGATTTTCAATTTTGTTTAACTTCTTAAAAACCAAATTTTGTTTTACTGATCTTTTGTATTGTTTTCTTCATTTCAAATTTATTTATTTCTCCTCTAATCTCATTTCCTTTCGTCTACTAATTTCAGTTTGGTCTGCTCCTGCTTTTCTAGTTCTTTAAGCAATGTTAGATTGCTTATTTGAAGTTTTTCTCTTTTTTTGATGTAGGCACTGATAGCTATAAACTTTCCTCTAAGTACCGCTTTTCCTGCATCCCATGGGTGTTGGTGTGTTTTGTTTCCATTATTAATTGTTTTAAAATTTTTTCAATTTCTTTCTTCTTTTTTTATTATTATTATACTTTGAGTTCGAGGGTACATGTGCACAACGTGCAGGTTTGTTACATAGGTATACATTTGCCATGTTGGTTTGCTGCACCCATTAACTTGTCATTTACATTAGGTATTTCTCCTAATGCTATCCCTCCTCCAGCCCCCCGCCCAACAACAGGCCCCAGTGTGTAATGTTCCCCTCCCTGTGTCCATGTGTTCTCATTGTTCAGCTCCCACTTATGAGTGAGAACATGCAGTGTTTGGTTTTCTGTCCTTGTGACATTTTGCTGAGAACGATGGTTTCCAGCTTCATAGATGTCCCTGCAAAGGACATGAACTCATCCTTTTATATGGCTGCATAGTATTCTGTGGTGTATATGTGCCACATTTTCTTTATCCAGTCTATTATTGATTGACATTTGGATTGGTTCCAAGTCTTTGCTATTGAGAATAGTGCCACAATAAATATGCATGTGCATGTGTCTTTGTAACAGCATGATTTATAATCCTTTGGGTATATACCTAGTAATGAGATTGCTGGGTCAAATTTCTAGTTCTAGATCCTTGAGGAATTGCCACACTGTCTTCCACAATGGTTGAACTAATTTACACTCCCACAAAGAGTGTAAAAGTGTTCCTATTTCTCCACATTCTCTCCAGAATCTGTTGTTTCCTGACGTTTTAATGACCACCATTCTAATAGGCGTGAGATGGTATCTCATTGTGGTTTTGATTTGCATTTCTATGATGACCAGTGATGATGAAAATTTTTTCATATGTCTATTGGCTGCATAAATGTCTTTTTTGAGAAGTGTCTGTTCATATCTTTTGTCCACTTTTTGATGGGGTTGTTTGATTTTTCTTGTAAATTTGTTGAAGTTCTTTGTAGATTCTGGATATTAGTCCTTTGTCAGAGGATAGGTTGCAAAAATGTTCTCCCATTCTGTAGGTTGCCTGTTTACTCTGATGATGGTTTCTTTTGCTTTGTAGAAGCTCTTTAGTTTAATTACATCCCATTTTTCAATTTTGGCTTTTGTTGCCATTGTTTTTGGTGTTTTAGTCATTAAGTCTTTGCCCATGCCTATGTCCTGAATGGTATTGCGTAGGTTTTCTTCTAGGGTTTTTATGGTTTTAGGTCTTACAGTTAACTCTTTAATCCATCTTGAGTTAATTTTTGTATAAGTTGTAAGGAAGGGATCCAGTTTCAGCTTTCTACTTATGGCTAGCCTGTTTTCCAAGCACCATTTATTAAATAGGGAATCCTTTCCCATTGCTTATTTTTGTCAGGTTTGTCAAATATCAGATGCTTGTAGATGTGTAGTGTTATTTCTGAGGCCTCTGTTCTGTTCCATTAGTCTATATATCTGTTTTGGTACCAGTACCATACTGTTTGGGTTACTGTAAACTTGTAGTATAATTTGAAGTCAGGTAGTGTGATGCCTCCAGCTTTGTTCTTGTTGCTTAGGATTGTGCAGGCTCTTTTTTGGTTCCATATGAAAATTAAAGTAGTTTTTTCCAATTCTGAGGAGAAAGTTAGTCATAGCTTGATGGGGATAGCATTGAATCTATAAATTACTTTGGGCAGTATGGCCATTTTCACGATATTGATTCTTCCCATCCATGAGTATGGAATGTTCTTCCATTTGTTTGTGTCCTCTTTTATTTCATTGAGCAATGGTTTATAGTTCTCCTTGAAGAGGTCTTTCACATCCCTTGTAAGTTGGATTCATAGGTATTTTATTCTCTGTAGTAATTGTGAATGGGAGTTCACTCATGATTTGGCTCTCTGTTTGTTTGCTGTTGGTATATTGGAATCCTTGTCATTTTTGCACATTGATTTTTTATCCTGAGACTTTGCTGAAGTTGCTTATCAGCTTAACAAGATTTTGGGCTGAGATGATGGGGTTTTCTAAATATAAAATCATGTCATCTGCAAACAGAAACAAATTGACTCCCTGTTTTCCTAATTGAATACCCTTTATTACTTTCTCTTGCCTGATTGCCCTGGCCAGAACTTCCAATACTATTGAATAGGAGTTGTGAGAGGCGGTATCCTTGTCTTGTGCCAGTTTTGAAAGGGAATCTTTCCAGTTTTTGCTCATTCAGATATTGGCTATGGGTTTGTCATAAATAGCTCTTATTTTGAGATACATTCCATCAATACCTAATTTATTGAGAGTTTTTAGCATGAAGGGCTGTTGAATTTTGTCAACGGCCTTTTCTGCATCTATTGAGATAATCATGTGGTTTTTGTCGTTGCTTCTGTTTATGTGATGGATTACATTTATGGATTTGAGTATGTTGAACCAGCCTTGTATCCCAGGGATGAAGCCGACTTGATCATGGTGGATTAGCTTTTTGAAGTGCTGCTGGATTCGGTTTGCCAGTATTTTATTGAGGGTTTTTGCATCAATGTTCATCAGGGATATTGACCTAAAATTCTCTTTTTCTTGTTGTATCTCTGCCAGTCTTTGGTATCAGGATGATGCTGGCCTCATAAAATGAGTTAGGGAGGATTCCCTCTTTTTCTATTGATTGGAATAGTTTCAGAAGGAATGGTATCAGCTCCTCCTTGTACCTCTGGTAGAATTCATCTCTGAATCCATCTGTTCCTGAACTTTTTTTGGTTGGTAGGCTGAGAATTATTGCCTCAATTTCAGAAACTGTTACTGGTCTATTCAGAGATTCAACTTCCTCCTGGTTTAGTCTTGGGAGAGTGTATGTGTCCAGGAATTTATCCATTTCTTCTAGATTTTCTAGTTTCTTTGCACAGAGGTGTTTATAATATTCTCTGATCATAGTTTTTATTTCTGTGGGATAGGTGGTGATATCCTCTTTATCATTTTTTATTGCATCTATTTGATTCTTCTCTCTTTTGTTATTTATTAGTCTGGCTAACGGTCTATTTTGTTGGTCTTTTCAAAAAACCAGCTTTTGGATTCATTGATTTTTTTAAGGGTTTTTTGTGTCTCTGTCTCCATCAGTTCTGCTCTGATCTTAGTTATTTCTTGTCTTCTGCTAGCTTTTTAATTTGTTTGCTCTTGCTTCTCTAGTTATTTCAATTGTGATGTTAGGGTGTCAATTTTAGATCTTTCCTGCTTTCTCTTGCAGGCATTTAGTGCTATAAATTTTCCTCTACACACTGCTTTAAATGTGTCCTAGAGATTCTGGTACATTGTGTCTTTGTTCTCATTGGTTTCAAAGAACATCTTTATTTCTGCCTTAATTGTGTTATTTCCTCAGTAGTCATTCAGGAGCAGGTTGTTCAGTTTCCATGTAGTTGCACAGTGTTGAGTGAGTTTCTTAATCCTGAGGTCTAATTGGATTGCACTGTGGTCTGAGAGATAGTTAGTTGTGATTTCTGTTCTTTTACATTTGCTGAGGTGTAGGGTCCAGCCCTACAGGACCAGTGGGTTTTTCTCTTCGTGTGTGGAGATGAGTGATCATAGAAATAAAGACACAAGACAAAGAGATAGAAGAAAAGACAGCTGGACCCGGGGGACCACTACCACCAAGACACAGAGAGCGGTAGTGGCCTCAAATGCCTGGCCATGCTACTATTTATTGTGTACAAGGTGAGAAGGCAGAGTAAGGAATGTGAGTCATCTCCAATGATAGGTAAGGTCATGCGAGTCACGTGTCCACTGGACAGGCAGCCCTTCCCTATTTGGTAGCCGAGGCAGAGAGAGAGAGGGGACAGCTTATGTCATTATTTCTATGCACTTCTTGGAAAGATCAAAGACCTTAATACTTTCACTAATTCTGCTACTGCTATCTAGAAGGTGCAGCTAGGTGTACAGGGCGGAACATGAAAGTGGACTGGGAGCGTGACCACTGAAGCACAGCTCACAGGGAGACATTTAGGCCTTAGGATGGCTGCGGGTGGGCCTGATTGATGTCAGGCCTTCCACAAGAGGTGGTGGAGCAGAGTGTTCTCTAACTCCCCTGGGGAAAGGGAGACTCCCTTTCCTGGTCTGCTAAGTAACAGGTGCCTTCCCAGGCACTGGCGCTACTGCTAGACCAAAGTCAGCTAAGTAACAGGTGCCTTCCCAGGCACTGGCATTACTGCTAGACCAAGGAGCCCCCTAGTGATCCTGTCCTGGCATGACAGAGGGCTCACACTCACCTTCTGGTCACTTCTCACCGTGTCCTTTCAGCTCCTAACTCTGTATAGCCTGGTTTTTCCTAGGTAATAATTATAGAACAGGTAATAATTATAGAACAGAGATTAATATAATAAAGAGTAATGCTACAAACTAATGATTAACAATATTCATATATAATCATGTCTATATTCTATTTCTGGTATAACTATTCTTATTCTAAATTTATTCTTTATCATACTGGAACAGCTTGTGCCTTCAGTCTCTTGCCTCGGCACCTGGGTGGCTTGCCACCCACACTGAGGAATGTTTTACTTCCAATTTTGGGATCACTTTAAAATAAGTGCGATGTGGTGCTGGGAAGGATGTATATTCTGTTGATTTGGGGTGGAGAGTTCTGTAGATGTCTATTAGATCTGCTTGGTCCAGAGCTGAGTTCAAGTCCTAGATATCCTTGTTAATTTTCTGTCTCATTGATTTGTCTAATATTGTCAGTGGGGTGTTAAAGTCTCCCACTAATATTGTGCGGGAGTCTAAGTCTCTTTGTAGGTCTCTAAGAACTAACTTTATGAATCTGGGTGCTCCTGTATTGGGTGCATATATATTTAGGTTACTGTTAGCTCTTCCTGTAATTGATCTCTTTACCATTATGTTGGTTTAAAGTCTGTTTTATCAGAGACTAGGATTGCAACCTCTGCTTTTTTTTTTTTTTTTTTTGCTTTCCATTTGCTTGGTAGATCTTCCTCCATCCTTTTATTTTGAGCCTATGTGTATCTTTGCACGTGAGGTGTGTCTCCTTAATACAGCACACCAATGGGTCTTGACTCTTTATCCAGTTTGCCAGTCTGTGTCTTTTAATTGGGGCATTTAGCCCATTTACATTTAGGGTTAATATTGTTTTGTGTGAATTTGATCTTGTCATTATGATGCTAGCTCATTGTTTTGTCCATTAGTTGATGCAGTTTCTTCATAGCATTGATGGTCTGTATAATTTGGCATGGTTTTGCAGTGGCTGGAACTGGTTGTTCCTTTTCATGTTTAATGCTTCCTTCAGGAGCTCTTGTAAGCTTCCTTCAGGAGCTCTTGTAAGCCGGTAGTGACAAAAGCTCTCAGCATTTGCTTGTCTGTAAAGGATTTTATTTCTCCTTCACTTATGAAGCTTAGTTTGGCTGGATATGAAATTCTGGGTTGAAAATTCTTTTCTTTAAGAATGTTAAATATTGGTCCCCACTCTCTTCTGGCTTGTAGGGTTTCTGCAGAGAGATCCACTGTTAGTCTGATGGGCTTCCCTTTGTGGGTAACCCGACCTTTCTCTCCGGCTGCCCTTAAGATTTTTCCTTCATTTCCACCTTAGTGAATCTGACAATTATGTGTCTTGGAGTTGCTCTTCTCAAGGAGTATCTTCGTGGTGTTCTCTGTATTTCCTGAATTTGAATATTGGTCTGTCTTGCTAGTTTGGCAACATTTTCTTGGATAATATCCTGAAAAGTGTTTTTTAATTTGGTTCCATTCTCCCCGTCACTTTCAGGCACACCAATCTAATGTAGATTTGGTCTTTTCACATAGTCCCATATTTCTTGGAGGCTTTGTTCGTTTCTTTTCACTCGTTTTTCTCTAATCTTGTCTTCTTGCTTTATTTCATTAATTTGATATTCAATCACTGATATCCTTTCTTCCACTTGATTGAATTGGCTATTGACGCTTGTGTATGCTTCACGAAGTTCTCATATTGTGGTTTTCAGGTCCATCAGGTCATTTAAGAGCTTCTCTACACTGGTTATTCTAGTTAGCCATTCATCTAACATTTTTTCAAGGTTTTTGGCTTCCTTGCAATGGGTTAGAACATATTCCTTTAGCTCAGAGAAGTTTGTTATTACCGATCTTCTGAAGCCTACTTCTGTCAACTCGTCAAACTCATTCTCCATCCAGTTTTGTTCCCTTGCTGGAGAGGAGTTGTATTCCTTTGGAGGAGAAGAGGAGTTCTGATTTTTGGAATTTTCGGCGTTTCTGCTTTGGTTTCTCCCCATCTTTGTGGTTTTATCTACCTTTCGTCTTTGATGTTGGTGACGTACAGATGGGCTTTTGGTATGGATGTTTTTTTTGTTGATGTTGATGCTATTCCTTTCTGTTTGTTAGTTTTCCTTCTAAGAGGCTCCTCAGCTGCAGGTCTGTTTGAGTTTGCTGGAGGTCCACTCCAGACCCTGTTTTCTTGGGTGTCACCAGCGGAGGCTGCAGAACAGCAAATATTGCTTCCTGATTCTTCCTCTAGAAGCTTTGTTCCAGAGGGGCACCCACCTGTATGAGATGTCTATCGGCCCCTACTGGCAGGTGCCTTTCAGTCAGGCTACACAGGGTTCAGGGACCCACTTGCGGAGGCAGTCTCTCCGTTATCGGAGCTCGAATGCCATGCTAGGAGAACCACTGCTCTCTTCAGAGCTGTCAGGCATGGTTGTTTAAGTCTGCAGAAGCTGTCTACTGCCTTTTGTTCAGGTATGCCCTGCCCCCAGAAGTGAAATCCAGAGAGGCAGTAGGCCTTGCTGAGCTGCAGTGAGCTCCGCCCAGTTCGAACTTCCCTGCTGCTTTGTTTACACTGTGAGCATAGAACTGCCTATTTAAGGCTCAGCAATGGTGAATGCCCCTCTTCCTGCCAAGCTCCAGCATCCCATGTCAATCTTAGACTGCTGGGCTAGCAGCAAGCAAGGCTCCATGGGTGTGGGACCTGCCAAATTAGGCACAGGAGGGAATCCCCTGGTCTACCAGTTGCAAAGACTATGGGAAAAGCACAGTTGGCAGGAGTGTACTGTTCCTCCAGGTACAGTCACTCACAGCTTCCCTTGGCTAGGAAAGGGAAATCCTCCGAAACCTTGCACTTTCCGGGTGAGGCGATGCCCCACCCTGCTTTGGCTCACCCTCCATGGGCTGCACCCACTGTCCAACCAGTCCCAGTGAGATGAACCAGATACCTCAGTTGGAATGCAGAAATCACCTGTCTTCTGCATTGATCTTGCTGGGAGCTGTAGACAGGAGCAGTTCCTAATTGGCCATCTTGGAAGTGACTCCTCCTTCTTCATTTCTTTATTGTCCTTCTGGTCTTTCATGATCATATTGTTTAATTTCCATGTACTTGTATAGTTTCCAAAATTCTTTTTGTTGTTAATTTCTAGTCTTATTCCATTCTGGTTAGAGAAGATACTTGATTTAATTTCTATTTGTTAAAATGTTTTAAGACTTGTTTTGTGACCTAACATATAACCTATCCTTGAGAATGATCCATATGCTGAGGAAAAGAATGTGTATTCTGCAGCCATCAGATGAAATGTCCTGTAAATATCTATTTGATCCATTTGTTTTATAGTGCAGATTAAGTCTGATGTTTTCTTGTTGATTAAAATTCTTCGTAACAGTCTCATGATTATTTGTATTTCTGTCTTATCAGTTGGAATGTCCCATCTTAAATTTCTGATTTTATTTGAATCTTCTTTTTTTCCCTAGTCTAGCTAAGGGTTTGTCAATTTTGTTTAGAGTTTCAAAAATCTAGCTGTTTGTTTTGTTGATCTTTTCTATTGCTTTCTATACCTAGCTCATTTATTTTTTTCTACTTACATTTTTTTTTTCTCCAATCTTGTTATTCCCTTCCTTCTTTCACTTTGGGTTTAATTTGTTTTTTTAATTCTTAGAGTTGTAATTTAGACTGTTTACTTGGAATCTTTCTTCTTTTTCTATATAGGTAATTGCTATAAACTTTTGTCTTAGAACTGCTTTTTCTGCAACACATAACATTTGGTATAATGTGTTTCCACTTTCAATTGTCTCAAGATATTTTGAATTTTTCCCTTTAGCTTCTACTTTGATCCAATCATTTTTAAAGAACCAGTTGTTTACTTTTAACATATTTGTTAATTTTCTATGATTCCCCCTGTTATCGATTACTGGTTTTGTACCATTGTGGTTGAAAAAGATACTTGGTATAATTTTAATCTTTTTAAAAATTTATTAAGACTTGTCTGGTGACCAAACCTATTGTCTATTCTGGAGAATGTTCCATGTGCACTTAAGAAGAATGTGTATTCTGTTTCTGGTAGGTGAAAGTATCTGTACATATCTATTAAATCCATTTGGTCTCAAACATAGTTCAAATCCAATGTTTTCTTGTTGATTTTCTGTTTGGATAATCTGCCCAATGTTGAAGGTAAGGTATTAAAATCCTCTATTATTATTGTGTTGTAGTCCCTGTCTTTTTTCAGATCTCTGAATACTTGCTTTATATATTTAGGTGCTTTGATGTTGAGTATGTATATATTTACAATTACTATATCCTCTTGATGGATTGAACCATTTATCACTATATAACGATCTTTCTTTTTCCCTTTTTAAAATTTTTGCCTTAAAGTCTATTTTATCTAAAATAATTTTAGCTACCCCTGTACTCCTTTTGTTTCCATCTGAATGGAATACTTGGTTTTTACATTCCTTTGCTTTCAATCTATGAAGGTTCTTTAAGATGAAGAGAGTCTTTTGTAGACTGCATATTCACCCTATGACTTTTAATTGGAAAATTTAATCAATTTACATATAAAATAATTATTGATAGTTAAGAGCTTTCTAGTTCAATTTTTAAAATAATTTTCTGTTTGTTTCTTGCTTGCTTGCTTTCTTGCTTTCTTCCTTTGTTTCTTTCTTGCTTGCTTTCTTCCTTTGGGGTTTGGTTGCTTTCTGTAGCCATATAAGCTTTGGACATTTCATTTTTATCATTTGTGTACCTATTATAAGCTTTTGCTTTGTGGTTACACTGAGGCTAACATAAAGCATCCTATACTTATATTAGGCAATTTTAAATTGATAACAACAATTTTTGTTGCGTATACAAATTCTATACTTTTACTTCCCCACCTCCTGTATTTTATATTTTTGATGTCACCTTTTTAATAATTTGTATTCCTTAACAAATTATTGTGGCTCTAGTTGTTTTTAATAGTTTTGCCTTTTGATTTTTTTAATAGAGATATAATTGATTTATTCACCACCATTACAGTATTAGAGTGTTTTGGATTTTACAATGTACTTACTTTTACCAGTAAATTTTATACTTTCATATGTTTTCATGTAACTAACTGGCAACTTCTTCCTTCAGCTTGAAGTACTCCCTTTAGCATTTCTTGTAATATAGGTGACAGAGTCTCCTCACTTTTGTTTGTCTGAGAAAGTCCTTATCACTCTTTTGCTTATAAAGAAAGGATTTGGGGGTACTGTATTCTTGGTTGGCAGACTTTTTATTTGTTTTAAAATGTTGAATATTTCATTCAACTCATTCTGGCCTGTAAAGTTTTTACAGAGCAAGCCACTGATAGTCTTATGGAAGTTCCCTTGTATGTGAGGATTCAGTTTTTTCTTGCTGCTTTTAACACTTTCTCTTTTTCTTTAACTTTTGATAATTTAATTGTAATATATCTTGGTGTAGGTCTTTTTAGATTCATCTTGTTTGACATCTTTTGGGCCTTCGATGTCTGGCTTTCCTTTTACTTTCTCAGGTTTTGGATTTTTTTCTGCCATTACTTCTTTGAATATATTTTCTGTCCGTTCATGTGTCTCTTTTTCTTCTGAAAAATTTATGATGCCCTGTAAGTTTTTTAAGCTATCTTTACTAATATTCCTTCTTTTATTCTTTGTGCTCCTTAGACTGGATGGTTTCTAGTTACCTGTGTTTGAGTTCACTAATCTTTTCTCTTGAGTGATCTAGTGTGCTTTTGAACCCTTCTATTAATTTTTTCAGTTCAGTTACAGTATTCTTCAAATCTATGATTTCTATTTGTTACTTGTAAATACTTTCTATCTCTTTAAGTTTTCAGTTTGCTCTTGCATTGACCACTCTCTTGACTTTGGTGAGCATCTTTATAATGATTATTTTCAATTCCCTGCCAGGTAAATTACATATTTCCATTTCATTATGATTGGTTACTGGAGATTTATATTGTTATTTTGTTTGGATTATATTTCCCTGTTTCTCCTTGACTCTGTTTTAGTTTCTGCACATTAGATAACACAGCTACTTCTCCCAGTCTTGTCAGACTGGCTTTATGTAGGAAACAGATATTGCCAATTCATCTAGTTCAAGACTTTAAGGTGCCTCTCAAACATATGTGTTTGTACAGATTGCTGTCTCTGTTTTTGGTGGCCCTCTGGAGCTTAGAGTACACCTGATCCTATCAGTACTCTGAGACTAAAACTAATAGGAGCCAGACTCTCTAGATGTAGTTTGAAAGTTTGGGATGTTGGCTGTGTGTTTCAGGTCTTTCTATAATCATGGTGAGGCTAAGCATGAGTCTTTTTGCTCACACTTCCTGCACTAAGCTGAGTAGAGGATTTGTGGAAAATGTCTGTTTTCACATTCAGGCTGTGCCCTCTGATCCTGGGGAGACAGCTGCTAGAAACGTCCCCATTGTACATCTATGTCTTTGTTTTCTATGGTATAGTGCCATTCAGAAATGCATAGCTCCATCTACTCATAGAGCTAGTCCATTAAAGAGAAAATTTTTTCAGTAAAAGAAGTTGTTGCACTTGCTGCATGATCAAACTTTCTAGAAAAAAGTAGGTAGGCCTAGATTTATCACTGGGGTGAGAGAGAGGGAATGCTTATGAGGTGTTGAGCTTTGACTCTAGCTACTGGTGGGCTGTGGTTTGTTTTCTCCATTAGCTTCCTGATGCAAGTTTATTAGAAGCCAGATTATCAAGTAGACACAGAACGTGAGTGTTGTAAATCCCCTCAGAGAGAAAAGGGGAGTTACACATTCCCAACCCCTTTCTGCACTGCCCCCAGAGAATATAGCCCCCGCAAGTGTTTGCACATCCATTTAAAATTACCTCTCTATTCTGTGATCTAGAGAGACTCGTGGATGCCTACTCATTTTGTTTCCAGAGCTAAGAAGTTTAGGACTGAGTCCTTTGGGAGGTAGCTGTGCAATGTGGAGCAGTTGCTGCATAATATCTAACAGAAGGAACCAGGGAGCTGCATTTTCAAAGCCCCTTTTCTGTACTACTTCTGGGAAATGAAGCCCATACAAGTGCTTACACATCCATATAAACCTGACACATTTTTGTGGTCTAGATATACTCACATATACTTTGTCTTTTTTTGCTTTTGAGCTAGGAGGTTTAGGATGTATTCCCTTAGGTGGGAGCTTTAAAAGTTGGGGCACTCAATGAGGAAATAAACTCCTTCCAGGAGGGATTAAGTTATATGGAATTTTTGCTAGGGTGAGCCATGAGAGCAGGCTCAAAAGAACTAGTCTGCTTCTTAGGTTGTTGGTCAGGCTAATGCTTGTCTGTCTCTTTAACATCCCAATGCAAGTTAGTTAGGAGCCAGCCCAACAAGTAGCCGTTGGATGAATGGGTTATTAACCACTTCCAAGTAGAAACATGGGGCTTCGTTTCTTAAACTCTTTCTCTGCTCTGCTCCTAGGGGACAAAGTCCCTAGAAGTGCTCATGCTTTCATATCAAGCTGCTACTTTTTTCCTGTGGTCTACAGAGACTCATATGTGTCTAATCTCCTCTGCTCCCAGGGTTCATTATTTAAGGGCCAAATTGTGGAGAGCCTTAGAGTTACAATGCTACACGTGAGGTACAAACTTTCCACAGAGAGAAGCAGAGTGTGAGGATTTCTTTCTCAGTTGTATGGTACAGTGTCCAGGGTGGGATCTATACCCTAGTGTTCCTCACCTTTTTCTACTTGTTTGGGGTGGATGCTTTCTCAGTTGCCCAATGGGTAGAAGTCTCTCAACTTGTCTATGATGTCCTCTCAGAGGGAATTGATCTACAAGTAGATGTTTATTTGGCATATCCATGGGTGGAAGAAGAGCAAGAAGATCCACATTTGTCCATGTTGCTGATGTCACTACAATTTTTAGCTTTAATTTTGCTATTTATAAAATTGGTGATAATAATAACTGCCATATAAATTCATAGAATTGCTTTGTCCCAAAAGGTAATGATATAAAAATAATTTCTGAATAATAAAATCAGCTTTCTTTACAAAGAAATTTATAATTTATAAAGACATTTTCTTTTGCATAATTCCATTAATGTGTAGATTCTGATGATTAATATTATTTCTCCTTCTATCATGAGCCCTTTTGCGAACCTAGTATTGATAATAACAGAATCTCTGAAATCTCAGAATTAGAATAAATCTTGAGTTAGCCTTTTCATTTTCTCTAAGACTCACATAAAGCTTGTCTCTAAAATGTAACTTCAATCTCCATGAGATCAATCAATATTAACTTGAACACTTATAGACTGCTGAAACTAATGACCTGTCTATATTTAAGGTTTTCTTTATGACAACTGACATCTTTCTTCCTCTAATTCACAGCCATTAATACTATTTTTGCCTTCTGCTGCCATTCAGAAATTCTTTTTCATGACAGAGTAAAGCATTTTCCTTTTATCTGCTGCTTTCTCCTGTTCAAACTCTAAAACCCATGTATCTTCACTCTGACTGGTTCCTTCACTATATTGCCCATTTGGGGGAACAGGTCTGTCTCTTGCTCATTAGTAGTCTTCAGGTAAATCGGGCCAATTGTGTGGGTCTTCTTTAGAGCAATCCCCAGTTCTTGATTTAGAAGGGATTTAAACTGAGCCTTGTTTCTTCCCTTTAGAACCCCACAAAACTCTACTTCCCAGGTTATGCCATGAGGGAAAAATTACAGTCATGAAGGAACAAACTCACGTTAAAATAAAAAGAAACTCTCACATTCTTTGATCATAAACACTTCAGTTTTTAGCATTTGTGGCCCTCCTGTGTCCTCCCTCCTCCCACTCTATACATTAGGTCTTCCTGCTCCTACCTCATGCCCACTATTGCCCTTGACCTGTATGCCCCATCCCCTCACCTTCATCCTTATGACTGCACACCTGCTGATAGCCCTTATCTACTGCATGCATTTTGACAATTCTACATAATTGTTTCCATCAGTTCATAAGTGCACAAACATGCCCTTGCCTCACTGATTTTACAGAAAACAAATCAAATCAATCCCTCATATGCACAGTTATGACTAAGTTCTTTGCTTGTCTTTGAACTTGTTGAAAAAAAAATCTGTAATTGCTATATACTCTTTCTCACCTCACATTCTTTCCTCAAAATCCACTTAAATCATACTTTATTTAATTCCTATCACTCCACAAATTGTCAGAGTCCAGATAACCAATGAATATATGGTTCTAAATGCATGGTAAATTATCTCCTTTAAATTTCTGACTTGATTTCTCAGCAGCATGTGACAGAATTAATGATTCTTTTCTTTTGGAAACACCCTCTCTTGGTTTCTGGGAACCCTCACTCATCTGGTTTTTCTTTTTATTCTCAGACTCATTTGATATTATTTGCTGCTTAACCACTCAGTGTTAGTGTCCCTAAGGCCTGCCTTGCACTACTTTCTCTATCTAAAATGTAAGTACCATGTGCAAGTCAATGGTTTCCAAATATGATTCTTCATTCCAAGAATAACTCTGAATTCCAAACTCATACTTAACAGTTGCTAACTTTATATTTCCTCTAGTATGTCTAATCTGTATCTTAAACCTTGACCTTGTTTATCCTTCATTCTTCCCCAATTTTAATCCTTGTCGCTACAAGGCATTGCAATCTACATATTTGCTCCAGCCAAAATTCTAGAAATTGCTTTTATTTATTCTCTAGCCCATCCCTTCATATACACCATCACTAGATTTTTACTCTACCAATAAAATGTATCCCAAATCCATTCACTTCTCATCCACCTCTCTCCACTCACAGTTTTATCTCCTCACTGTTATTTTTGTCCTAAGTTTATCTTTGTCTTGAGTGACTGCAATAATCTCGCTGAGTTTCCCTGCTCCCACGTTGGCCTCTCTACAATGCATTTGTAATGAGGCATTGAATATAACACTTTAAAATATAAATAAAAACAAAATTGTAAGTATTTTATTTCATTCCACTAGAATATACATTCCAGGAGAGCCAGGACTTTCTCTCCCATATTCTCTGCTATATTCCTGCTTCTAGAATAATAGATGAGAAGTGGTTGATTCTCAGAAAATATCAGTGAATAACTGACTAATGAATATATTTTCAAGAAGAATGTTGTTAGGCAGGCACTGAAAGTATTGTCACTGGAAATATGGGTGAGAGAACAGAATTTTCTACCTTCTCAGCAGGTCTCTAATTCTCTCTCCTGGTTTCTTTATTCCTCTTGTCTCAATCTTTCTGCATTACTATCTCCTTCTGCCTTCTCTGTTTTCCTTCTCTTAGCTCTGTCACTGCTTTAATTAAGTTTTCACTCCATATGCTGCTTGTCTCAGAGGAAAAAACTTGTCTGTAATGTTCATCAGTGGGATGGGCCCCAGGGAGAGTAGCAATGTGTCCTGTTAACTGATTTTTAAAATAAAGAATACTTGCCAGAGAACTCAGCATATATGGAATTCTACCAGGAATTGCTTGCTTTTTACAGGGCATGGCTGTGAATTCCCACACTGGCCCAGTCACACCTCTGGCCAGTGTGTCAAAATCTCTCAAAAGCAGAATGCCCAGACCTGAACTCCAGTTCTCCAAGGATTAGTATGCTCTTTTTAATCAAGCAAATACTCTACTCTTAGAACTTCATTCTCCATAAGATATTCTGGCAAGCTCATCACATTTTTTGACTCGTGTGAGCTAAAGTCTCTTTTCCACACATGTTGCCATTATGTGATACCTCACACACATAAATGGTTTAGCAGAGTATATGGTATATAGTGAACACTTAAAATGTGGTATTTTAATAATTATTAATTTTAATTTATTATTACTGAAACAAATAATAACCAATATCCTTTGGGCTCTTACCTCCTACTTCCTATTGATTCAATTAACTGTGTTATTATTCCGTCTATATTTCTCCATTATATTCACAAGGATAAATGTTTGTTAAATGGCTTTCTAAATCCAGACATAATATTTTATACCATCTTCCTAACAATAAGATAATGAAAAAAATCCTCCAGGTTTTTTAAATATATTATCTCACTGGAATTAACATTGGTGCTAGTATAGGAAATGGTTTCAACTATGGAACACACCAATTTGGGCGCATTTAAATTTGTAGATCATTGCAAGTGACTAGAAGATTGGGTTCTCAAAAAGAAAATGATCTTCTTTCTTGTCAAGTAAATTAAATCTCCACAAATGATATAGAATTATATAATAATAGTTGCTTGGAAATAATGCAAGACTTGTCTCTCTTTGTAAAATACCCTAACATAAAAATTTTCCCTTTTGGAAATTCCATTCATAATTCAATTTGCAAACTTGCCTTGGCCACCATGAACACTTAGTATATGTTTTCACTGGATGTCCCCCCAAAATTAATGATAGCAATGTTGGTCATTTTTAAAAAATTATCATTCTGCTCTAAAATATTTTATAAAAATGAATTCATCTTGTTGACCTTTACTATTTCTACTTACATAATTTATTCCTGATCTTCTCTATTCCTCCCAACTCTCCTATCCACCCCCATTCTCCTAATAAACACAACCTTGCTGCACTGTTAGTACATTCTCCCTAAAGGGTAAACTAGCTAAAACACTCAGAAAATAACTAGAATGAATTCTTTTGAGAAAATGTAAATAAAATATCTGAGTAAGTATTGGTAAAAATAAATAAGACTATAGACAATTGAAAAGGTAGGTTAGAAGAGAGATCTGAGAACAAGGCATTTTAGTATTAAAATTATGCATAAAGTTTAAATATTTATAATATTTTATTTATTTTTTTAGAATGTTTCTTCATTGATTGTTGGTTTTTCCTCAAGCTCTGCTCAAAAGCCTTTATTTCCTTACTCTCCTCAGTTCTCCTAGATAGTTTCTAAGCTTCAGTTGCCATTGATACCTAAATAGCTATGCCCCACCCAACAGACATTAATAAGAGGCTTCATGATTCTTCATACAATTATCGAGTCTCCATCTCCCTATATATTCCTCCAGGTGCCACAAATATGCACATGTTCAAAATGGATTCACACTTTCCTCTGTGAACTTGCTCCAGGGTGTCCCAAGTATGTCATGCTTTCTTCCCATTGTACATATCTTTGCATTTCCAATCTTTCATCTGGAGATACTCATCTTTGTGTGTGTGTGATTTCTGCTTATTCTTAGGTCCAGAAATAGACAAACGTTCTTCCAGAAAGGCTTTTCCTGACTTAGTTTGTGATATAGTCTTCCTTCAGTGCTTCCAATCACAAGGCACTGTATCTCAGTTCAGACAAAACTTCTATTCCAATTGCCTATGTACATGTCTATACCACTGAATGGTCTAGCACCTTGTCTGTTTTGTGTCATTTGTGTTTATTTATAAATTAGCATGGTATCTATAAAATAGTAGGCATTCAATAAATAAATCCACTTATTGAACCCTTCTTAAACATTTGCTATAGAACAGACACTCTCTTAGATATCAAAATCATATAAATACTAGTAAGCCTTTTTCTTATTTTCAAGGGCAACTAGAGAGCATGCTGGTAGTCAAACAATTATACCAAAAGATGAAGTGTTGTAAAAACCATAGGACAGGTACAAACTTAGTGGTGGCAAAGTCGTGATGGGAGAGAAAGCAAGGTTATACCAAGGGTCGGGATTCATAAGAAAAAAGATAGCAGATGGCTGAATGAGGAAGAAGATATATTTTTTTTAATTCTGTAAAAGAAGTGTTTATGGAACCATTTTATTGAACATCTACTATTTACCAGTTGTTTTGCAGCAGGATATTTTATACACGTGATCTAATTTAACAAATTTGACTAATTTGACTAACCATAACAAATCTATGATGTAGTAATTACTGAATTCTTATTCCAAGCTCATTGTTACCACTTATCAAACAAAAGATAAAATAATTTGCTGGTAAGGTGCTGAGTTTAGAAACCTAGATCTGCTGGCTCCAAATGAAATGCTATATAGTGAGTCCTTAAATGATGAAGAGTTAGAATTGATTATGTATTCAGGTACTGACGTGAGGGCAGATAGAGTTGCCAGTGGGCAAAACAAACAAACAAACAAAAAACTAATTAAGTAAAAGAGTTGAGTTCTTTAGGTTGGAGTATTGTTAAAGAATCTTTTAATGATCCATGTGTCTCTGAATGTAAATTCATCTGCTGTTCAAGATGTGGCATGGTAGATGCTCCAATAATGATGCATATATATCTTGTTAACTAAATAAAACAGGGCCTAGATTATTTTCAAAGGCACTACAAAGAGAGCTTTATATGGCATGCTAATATGAAGAAATCATTAAGAAATTTAAGCCTGGAATTGGGCTAAGAAGACCTCATGTGTTTTTGGAAAAATAAATAATAATTTAATTAATATTTAGAAAATAAAATAAATTCTCTAGTGCTAAGCAGTAGCAACATTCTATCAAGATGTAGGATAAATCATGAGTGAGAACAGGGAACCACCACTGTCTCACATAAATCTTTTTAAATAGTACTTACTAGCATTTATTGTGATTTTCTCTTTGCCTATCTACCTAAACCAAACCATAATTTCTTAAGAGAAGCATCTAGATGTAGCACATTCTCCATTTTAACCCAACATCAGAGCAGTTGTGCCACATAGTAATTTTTTGTTAAATATCTATTAAGTAAACATTCAACGTAGTTATGTGAGCAATATTCTAATTCTAGAGGCATCCTTGTGGACATGTGATAGGGAGATTTCCTTCGTCTGCAATTCATATTTCTATGAGTTATATGAGTTTCATGCTGAACTGCTATATTAGTTTGAAGGTAGAGTAAGGTTATAACTATTGAATTTGGTTTCAAACAAAAATATTTGTGAAAATCTGCTATTTTCCAGGAATTATTCTATTTGGTTGAGGTATATCAATGAACAAAGTAGACCTAAACCCCTGCCCTGGTACTACCTACAGTTTAAGATAAATCTTTTATTTATCATTTCCTTCCTTCGATGTCTATAAATCGCAGAAGCAAGCAAGCCTCCAATAGTTAGAATTCATCAAACGAATCTCATAAAATATGTATTATTTTATTTTTGCCATACCTTTAACCAAAATAATTTGATTTCTGCCAAATAAAAATAACATTAATAGTAGTTTAAATGGCATTAAAGGACCTACTAACCATAACCTGTCTTCCAAATTAACACATTTATATTTAATAAATTAACTACTTAGCCATATATAATGTAGAACTGTATTTGAAACCATCGTTTTGAGACTTCCTTCAAAATATTCTCATGCTATGGCACTTTTTAAAATCTAGTGTAAGAAACTTGGAAGAAACAGAAGTTTCATTTAAATACAAATGACTGGTGAATTATATGTCATCCAATATCTCTATATCTCACACTTTCTGTTCTTTTGATGGTTTGGAACACAAATACATTTGGAAGAGAGATAGTTTTCTAGTTATGCTGACCAATTTCATGCACTGAAAGGGCATTTTGTATTATCATACGTCTTAAAAATGTTATTGTTTTAGTCACTTTTATCTTGTCATTCAAGTAAAAAAAAAAAAAAGAAAGAAACCTGGCTAAGCTTCTATGGAGGACAAAAGTAAGAATAATTGCTAAAAGTTATTAGTGAAGTAAGCACAGTCTCTATGAGAAGAATGAACCTCCAAATAGTTCTCGTGTCTAATAAGGAAGTAGTCTCCCTTGGAAAATTAGCTATTGCAATTTCAAACACAGGAAAGGCAAACTTCTGTTAAGGATACCATAGGAGGAGTTTGTATTTTGGGAAAGAGAGTGAACTACAGTGTGCTTCTCTAACTCAGCAAGGTGTGGAAGTCAATATAATAGCTTGTCAATAAAACAGATTTTAGGGTTGCAAATTCATCTATCTTTATTTAATATGTCTGGGATATTGAAGTTTTCAAAGTATATTTTGGAGGGTCATGGCCTTGTTGTTTTCTAGAAGAGACTTCAATGGTCACCACCTAGCAAGGAAGATAATTACATGGGGTGGAAGTACGACGGGGGCAGCAGTGGGACAGCGGGATTGCCAGGGGGACAGGGCAGGCTGGGGGGGGATAGGGAGAATGGATTCTGAACGAAAAGGACTTTGGAGTGCCAATCTATACTACCATCCAAAAATTGATTTTTTAAAAAAAAATTTAGGAACGTTGTTATTAGAGAAAGACTTTCTTCTCTCACAAATGGTAAACGCCTGTCATCATGTATCACCTTGAAATTTCTTTGTAATGTGAACATCCTATAAGATATTATAAACTAGGCCGGGTGCGGTGGCTCACACTTGTAATCCCAGCATTTTGGGAGGCCGAGGCGGGCAGATCACGAGGTCAGGAGATCGAGACCAGCCTGGCCAATATGGTGAAACCCCGTCTCTACTAAAAATACAAAAATTAGCCAGATGTGGTGGCATGCGCCTGTAGTCTCAGCTACTTGGGAGCCTGAGGCAGGAGAATCACTTGAGCCTGGGAGGTGGAGGTTGCAGTGAGCCGAGACTGCCCCACTGCACTCCAGACTGGGCAATGGAGTGAGACTCTGCCTCAAAAAAAAAAGAAAGATATTATAAACTATATCACTGCCATTTGTAGTAAATTAACTTCACCACTTGTAAATGTTAGCTGTTTTGATTGGACATTTAACACAGCAGCTTTGGGACAATCTGGGAAATCAAATAATGATGTTCAGCCTCCTGCTGCTACTCACTTGGCAGATAGAAATCACTTATCTTAGTCTAGACAGAAAAGCTATCTGCCCTGCTATTGCATCCAGAGGATGTGGAGGTAAACAGATTTCTCTACCAGAAGTTCCTTTTTCTGCCACAGTTTATTTAAATATAGGAATTTAAAGACAAATCAAACAGCAATGCTACTGTGTCATGTTAAAGAGTTTTCGATTATGCATCCACAAATACAGAGAAGATTTCAGTAGGAAATCATGTCAAATAATCTTTCTCCTAGCATCTTATACCTTTAAAATTAATCAGTACAAATATTCTGGAAGGTCTCTAATGTTCCATTCAATCCTTTGCAAAAATTGTGATGAGTTGTGGTTGGGGAAAGAATTTACAAAATCTGAAAGAGAGCCTGTTATTCTATGGAGAACCCCTCCAAAATCCAACAACATCATTAAATAAATCTTAATTTAAGAATAGTACAACATAGTAACTTTTAAATCCTAAAGAAACAGAATAGAATATAAATGCAATATACTGTGTTTATATTCTTCATTCACATGTACATGCATGCAAAAAAATAAATTTGCATCCTTAGATATTTAATTTTCCATAGACATCTACCCATGTGAATTTTATTTTATTTTTCTTGTTTTCATTTTTCTTTCTCTACTTTAACTGGCATAAATACAAAAAGAAAAGAGCAGCCTGAAGATATGGAACAACAGTTTCTGCTTTGGAGGCAAAGTGTAGATAACCCAGGTCAAATAATTTATTTCCTCAATTGACTCAATTCACAAAAAGGAAATTTATATTGGAAGATAAAATAGAAAAAAAAATTAATAGCCTGTTATACATTATTAGCTGTTCAAGAGCAAAATGAAATATAACAGTTCCCAGGTTCTCAATTAAAGCTTTTTGAAAATTGATAACATTAAAAATATTTATTAGGAGTAATATTTATTATTTTCATAATTTATAATTTGTATTTGAAATTCTGAAAATATAAAAGAAGTCTATTCTTTTCTGACTCTTTAAAGTGAAATGAATCAAATAAAAATATCAGGATTTAATACACGATATAGCAGCAGTCCCCAGCCTTTTTGGCACCACGGGCCAGTTTTGTGGAGGCAATTTTTTCAGGATGGGCGGCAGCAGGGGTAACATTTCGGGATGAAACTGTTCTATCTCAGATCATCAGTCATTAGATTCTCATAAGGACCACACCACCTAGATTCCTTACATGCACAATTCACAATAGGGTTCCTGTTCCTACAAGATCTAATGCCATCACTCATCTGACAGCAGATGGAGCTCAGGCAATAATGTAATGCTCGCTGGCAGGCCCCTGACCTCCTGCTGTGTGGCTCTGTTCCTAACAGACCATGGACTGGTACCAGTCCCCGTCCTGGGGGTTTGGGACTCCGCAATACAATAATATATCTTTCCACTTAGAGCTCTCCTAGCTTCAAGCGAAAATCATAAATAAGGCGACATCAAAAAATAAAGAAAAGGTGCTGATTATTTGAAGATATTAAATAATTAAATATTTAGGAACCATACAAAATGTGAATATTCATGCTGATTTTTAAATATTTTTTATATTTTATTGCAGTTAGGATTTTCAGAAATAGCAATAATAAATTTCCCTCATGATCATACAGAACCACAGAGCTATAGGGAAAGGGTTGTAGACAGACTGGAATTTTTCCTGCATTATGAAACATTTCAGGAATTGTTCATTAAAAGGGAGAGTTTGCTTTGACTCATTAGTAATTCTTCTCTACATAAAGATTTCTTTTATAATAATAATCCCCATACTGGTAATATGATTTATGTTTTCACAGGTCAGTTGACAGTGAATGTCTTTGTACATACACATATGATTCATTAACTTGATTTTTGTAGTTAAAATTTCACAGTCAAAGGCCAATCAACTCAGGAAAGCTATCCTGAATATATGCAGGCATTTTGGATTAATCCCTGACATATATCAGTGTGAAATTACTGTAAGAGGGCCAATTTTTATTTTGAAAGGAGTCAGAAATTTTGCTAGAAATGGGTGTCTTCTTGAACAGTTTATACCTATCAATCATTGCGGACAGTCTGCATATTGGTACTGAACATTTTAATGACACAGTGGTGAAGTGAACCTTGGTGGAAGACATGGAGTTCAGAGAAGAGAGCAAAGAATGGACGGAGAGGAGCAGGTAGCATTCCCTTGTAGCTTTCCAAGCTTGTCATTTGGCCACCCATCTATCCTGCATAGTTCCTTGAAGTCTGTCAGTTTGAAGAAGTTGTTTGAGAATTGTTCTCTGAAGTATCCCAAGATTCTGAAGATAAAAATAGCAGCTTTTATCCATATGGATAAGAAAACTGGACTAACTGAAGGACATAAGATATGAAAATCCAAACTGAAAAATACTATATTTTTATCTTTCTTGATGTTTTCTTAGTTGTGTGTCTGATCTAAAATATTATTAAAGAAAAAGAACATAGGATCCTAAATATTTTGTTAGAGAGGAGGCAAAAAGCTAGAATAAAATGCAAGTAGGTTAAATTTCTAAAAATGCACATTGGTTAGGTAAAACCTTAAATGTTACACAAATTAAGAATAGACTCTTACACTTCCAAGCATTAGTTTTATATTTGATTCACATTGAGTTGTGTTTTTATGACATCAATATTTTTATGATCATTAAAAAAGACTTTTTGGTTACATAACATATTTAATATTTTTAAATAATTTATTATGTACTTTCTACTTTGGCTGATAGACATGAGTTTCTAAAAACATAATAAAATAGTTTGTACTACCCAAAAACTGTTCAGGCAGTTTAAAATAATTGATGTTGAGGTAAGTAAACATGGCAGTATTTTAAATAATAAGCATTACGTATTTATTTAATTATAGAATAGGACAACATAAATAAAACATGGCATAATAATTAAGTATAATAAGGTTGACTCATATAGCATGTTGTAATAAGGAAATATTTGGTAAACATGGGGCCAGTCTATATCTATGCAAATAAACACAACTTTATATTAACATAAGCACTATTATGTTTAAGTATAATTGGCATAATTTGCCTCAAATCTTGCACCAATAAGTAATTTTGAATGAAGATAAATTACTATGAAATAACTGGTCCATACCTACTAGACATACCTAGGCCTGAGTTCCAGTGATAGAGAAAATGGAAGTTATAGCTATACTGCATCTGAATAGAAACATACATTTACACAATGAAAGTATACTCAGAAATATCACACTGAGAGTTCCAGCCAAGATGGTGGGTTGAACACATACTTCTAATTCTTCTCCTTCAAATTTATCTTGACACTTCAGAAAATAATTATTTGTTAACTGAATAACACTATGCAGCCATAGAGACAGAAAAAAAAAAAAAAAACTCATTAGTGTACCAGCATGCTTTTTAGAAATGTGAACTCTAAGGCCAATGACAACTACCAAAAGAGTTGAAATTGGTTGCCTCTGGGAGAAAAAAAAGATAAAATTGAGAAGATTTCTGCCATTTTTTCCCTTGTAATATGTCTTTTGTTTTAACAAAATTATTTAGTTTTTAATTGTGTGACTATATGTTCAATAAACATAAAATATTAAAATATTATTTTTTTTAAAAAAACTTCTAACTAAGCCACTCCCCCTGCAAATGGGCAAAAGACCTGAATTAGGCAATTGAGAATAGAAGATACCTGAATGACTAATGAATATATGGATAGGAGCTCAAAACCATTAATCATCAAGAAAATGTCATTTCAATTCATAATACATTACTATGACACCCTCAGTAGGACTAACAACAGTAACAATGACAAGACAGAACCAACTATTGGTAAAAATGTTGAACAAACTGAATTTTCATACACAGTCATGAAGAATGCAAATTGGTACCACCACTTTAAAAAGCTATTGGCAGTGTCTCCCGAAGCTGAGAATCTGAACATTTGCATAACTTAAGACCTAGTAATTCCTTTCTTATATAATTCCCAGGAAAAGTAAAGCTCATTTATATTCATATGCCCATAAAAAGACATACTCTGGAATCTTCATGGCAACACTATTAACAATTACCTACAATTTTAAACTATATGAATGCAAATTAAAAGTAGAATGGAAAATGCATGTTGATATATTCATACAGTTAAATGCTATACAATAATGAGAATGAAAGAGCTTAAATTACATGAAATAATAAAATGGTTAGATCTCACAAAGAATGTTGAGGGGAACAAGACAATCGTAGAAAATGCACACTATAAGATTCCATTTATATAAACTTAAAACAAAACCCAACACAACTGATATATGGTGTCATCATTCCGAATAGTGTTTGGTTTCTATTTAGTGGACTGTGACAGAATTGGAGATCTGGGTAAGGTTAATAAGGGTGCCAGTAGTGTTCAGTTTTTTCAATTTGGATACTGATTATGTGAGTGTGCCAGGTTTGTGAAAATCCATAAAATTATGATAACATGCTTTTGTATCTGTTAATTTTCAAGATAGAGTTAAACATAATTAATAAAAAAGAATATTTCCTAGAACTAAAGATATGTATGCATCCTCAAAAAAAAAATCCAACTTATTGACAAGAAGGCTGAATGCTCATTTGAGTAAAGATCTGAAAGACAAAAAAGAGTCAGTTTCAAGAGCTTTCCGTTCAGAAATGTCAAATATGAAGGTGCTATGGTAGAATCATGACTAGCACGTTTTGAGGAACAAAAAGAGGTTAGCTTTAGATGACAGAATGAGAGTGCTCAGAGAGAGATCAGATTGTAAAAGACCTTTATCTTTTTTGTTTTGTTATGGAGTTTAAATTGTATTTATCATGAGGGTTTAACACAAGGTAGTAATATAACTGATTAGCTTTTTTAAAAGATCACCTTGAGTGTTCAGAAGAGAACACATGAGAGGATAAAAGATGGAGATTATTTAGAAAACTATTATATTAGTCTCTGTGAAAAAAGATGATTATGACTTGAAAATGGGTTTTAGCCATTGAAATGAATAAAAGTGAATAGAATCTGGATATATATTAGAGGTAAAAATGCTAATATCTGCTTACATAGTTGACTGCTTGAATAAGATAAAGACAATTTAAGAATTTCTCACAATAGTTAATTTGAGCAGTTACATCGATGGTGCCTTTACTGAATTGTGTTGTATTGGGGTATCAACAATTCAGAGTAGCAAGGAGCAAGATGTTTTGTTTATGTTGAGTTTGAGACCTTCAGATAGATTCTTACAGCTTCCTGCTTAAATACTTAAAATAATAACCAGCTATTTTATAGCAGTGATAAAATCATCCCATGGTTAGATGAAAACTGCATCCTCAGATCATTCACTACACCTTTAGAGGAGGTCCAGTGCCTTTTCTAAAACTTGCTTGATTCAGAGATTGTGGATTCTGTAAATGATGCATCCATGCAGTCAATATTGCTTTCAGTCATCTGTGTTTTTAACATTCATTAATTCAGCATGATGCTGGTATCCATGTTGGCTTTAGTCTATCATCAACTGTTTGTAAATATACCTTGTGCCAAATTCTTCTTCCCTTAGGAGAGGTTGCTTATGGGAGCTTGCTTGGGCCCTCCTGTAGGTATTTCTGTTAACAGTTTGCCCTGCTTGTCTTCCAGATTCACATGCCTGTAACTGAATTCAAGGAAAACAAAGCCTGGGGCTAGGTGAGCATACCTGATAACTCTTACCCAATAAACCATTTCTGTGACTGCAAAAATCTTTATAATAATCTATAAATCTCTTTCAATTGCTAGAAAAATGAATAATTCCTTACTATAATAATTTAGGGTCTCTAATGATCTTACTTTTCATTGAAAGGTGATAACATTTTCATCAATGAAGTAGGTTTATATACACTTCTGTCTAGTACACCAGGGACTGGGTAAGATAAGCCAAATTTCATTCCTCTTCAATGAAAATAATTTATTTATCAACAAGGTTAGAATTTCATTCGCTAACATTAGGTCTTCAAACATCTTTGCATATTCAGGTGTTAGTGAATTCTATTAGTAGAAGAATGGGTTCAACAATCACTTCACATGGGACTTTTTATAGGATCTAGGATCGGGGAGCCAGTCTATTTTCATTAACTAAATTTATGAATATGGATTGTCTGACTTCCCAGTCCACTGACATTAACTGCAAATGTACTGTAACATTAAATGACTTTGTTTCCTTTCTATAGGGACCCCAAATCACGTCCATGGACGTTCTCTCTCTCTCTCTCTCTCTCTATAGCATAGTACCAAGAGTGAGGAACTTTCTTTTTCTTTTTTTTTTTTTTGAGACGGAGTTTCACTCTTGTTACCCAGGCTGGAGTGCAATAGCACAATCTCGGCTCACTGCAACCTCTGCCTCCCAGGTTCAAGCGATTCTCCTGCCTCAGCCTCCCGAGCAGCTGGAATTACAGACATGCGTCACCACACCTGGCTAATTTTGTATTTTCAGTAGAGACGGGATTTCTCCATGTTGGTCTGGCTGGTCTCGAACTCCTGACCTCAGGTGATCCACCCACCTCGGACTCCCAAAGTGCTGGGATTAGAGGCGTGAGCCACCGCGCCCGGCCGGAACTTTATTTTTCATAAATGATAGTACATTTTCTATGGAAAATAGTTACTCCGCTTTGAAATTTTCTTTATTTCTGCAAGTTGAGATCTGTCATTTCAACTTCTATAAAATTAAAAGAATTATTTTTTTAAAATTAGCCTAGCTGTGTGTTTGTATCTTATCCTTTGTGTCTATTCCTAAATCTTCAATCATAATTTGATGTAATCTTAAAATGCTGACCTGATATGAGTACATACAGAGAAGTGGCATAGGAAAACCTTAATATGGTAAATCACTGTGAAACACTATGGATTTGGGTTTGCAACACTGAATAAGTAGATTATTCAAATACTAGTTCATTCCTTACAGTAGAAATTATTTTAGTTAATCCATTCATGCTTTAAATAATCATTTTACACTGGCTTTTCTTTAAATGTTGAATGAATTAGACACTATTATGTTTTAGTATGTTGTTAGAGTTTAATTTATAATTTTATCCTCAAACAAACATGTTTTGTGGCAAAAGTAGGTAAGTAAGATAAAAGTAAAAAGATGGTTTGACTCCTGTCTTTATTTAAGTCAGACCAAAGAATTCCATAAGGCATGGTGCAAGGAAGTGGCTAAATACTCAATAGCTAAATTATAGAGTTTTATGTGTTATACTAGAGGACTTACACACACACACATATACACATGTTCACGCATCTATTTCCTTGAGTGAAAATTTCCGTTTTCTAAACAGTTCTGCTAGCCTTCTGTTTCTACATTCTAACCAAACCAGCAGAACTAATTAGAAAATGGTAAAGAATGCCAACATGGATTTTCAAATTTCTGAGTAATGTTTTGAAAAGTAAAAAGCACTTCTGTTAGAAGCAGTTGCTGTTGTGTGTAGAGATATATTGTATGACAATATGACCTGAAATTGAACTTGCAATGCCTTTTTTAAGCATAAAACATATCGGGAGAATCACTTTGGTAAGTTCCCCAAGCAATCAAATAAAATATTTCTAATTAGTAATTGTTTTGAATATGAAAATTTTCTCCTCTATTTCTCTCTCTCCCATCCCCTCCCTGGAAACCAAATCTTCAGGAAACTTGAATAGCTGGACCATGAAGCCCTAATAAAATAGCTTCTATTTTATTCTACTGGATATCTGTTGACCAGTAAAGTACATAGGAGGAAATGAATTACCTGCTTTAAGCCACTGTTTGAAAACCCAAACATAATTTGATGGAAAATGCCACACTCAACTTCAGGTTATCAGGGTTCATCAGCTTGCAGACATGACTTTATTAAAAATTAGGAGTCCAAATGATGTATTTTGTTATCATATCTAAACATCCTGGCTACTGCTCTGTATCAGATTCCCATAAAAGTACAGAAAACTAAATAATAGATTACTATGTGGCTTATTTTATTTCTAACAGAAAAATTCAATTTCTGAGTAATGCATTTGTGGAAGTTGGCCTTGACAAATGTACAAATTAAAGATAGATAGAAAATGAGCAATATATGTGGTAATTTAATTTATTACTTTGTAAGCTACATCTGATACATCTCAAGGAAAGGAAATTATTTTAATGTGTACAATGTGGTGTCAGCTAGTTCATATCTGATTTTGGTAAAGTGGAAGGAAACCAAGAGGGAAAAACATAGGCTAGAATTATATGGATTAGGAACAGAATTGCCTAAAGTATTAGAGGGTAGTTTGGATATTTGATTAGCTTTACTTTTCTTAATTATTTATGAGTATTAATGCAAATAAGTCATGTGACCTTCTAGGACTAAAATCCCATTAGTCCAGGACTATATATTTTCTATGTAGTGAACAGCTAGCAAAGACCTCACATTACTGTCTTAATCTCTATTAACCTCTGGCTGGTTGTGACCATTTTTGGCTATGCTTCCCAATTCAAGTTACTTAAATTTTATTGTTTTTGAGAAGTCAGAAGCTCTTGATTTTTGTTTCTCTCAAAGTAACTATTTTCCCTTTTAAGTTAAGTAGCTTTAATAAACTATGTTTGTTTAAGTTTAAAAAATTTATTTTAAATCACCCAAGGTATATATATTGATATTGGCTTTTTACCGCTGTTGGGCACAGAAGTTTTTTTTATTATTATTAGTTTAGGAGACTACTCTGATCTCTGGACATGAAGGCGTGATATCATGAGATTTAAGGCCTGCAAAATTTTGTGTCCCAATGAAATAATCATGTCTCCTCATAGCAAACAGATATTATCCCTGTCTGATTTGTCTCAGGGTGTTGTGGGTGGATTCATTTGGCTAATGGACCAAATCTGAGGCTGAGTCTACATACCTCAGATGTTAGGAAAAACTAGGGTCCCAAGCTCAAATATAAAAGTGTGTCCCAAGGAGTATGTTCTTTTCAGAATGAGAGTTTCTTGAGGGAAAAAACTTGTCTGTTTCAGCTTTGCATTTTCAGTTCTCAGAACAATGTATGGCACATGTTTCAGGGTGAATGACCACATGATTAATTGAATGAATGGATTGATTTATAAACCCATCAATGGCAAAGATCATGAAGAACCCAAATGTTTTCTTGGTGCCTGCTTTTCTACTGGCATTTTGTTTGCTTACCTTTGTGTTTCCCTTGATCCTTCCACAACTTTATGAATTTATTTAGTCATCCCTATTCACGTTTTATAAGGATAAAACTGAGTCTAAGGGACAAGAAGTGATGTACCCACTAAAAGAAAAGCAGTAAACATTGGAACTCCAATTAAAGTACAACATTCCACCTTCAGAATATAAATTTCATAGTAGTAACATAGTATATTAGTACAGTATATAATAACTATATGTATGAATAGGCTCTCACAGGTGAGAGCCAAATGTGTCAATAAATACAAACATACTTTGAGTATTAAAATCCCTATAAAAATGTTATAATGCCTTCCCACCTCTATATTCTGATATGTGAGGGCACTCATCAGGATTTGTTTTCTTTATCTTAGTCTATTATAGTATTTGGCATCCATTAAGAAAATACAAAATACCAAACGGTCTCCAGCTTTAATATAATTAAACTTTCCTGAACACACAGAGCCAGCCCGAGTCATCTCCTCATCTGATCTTCCATAATTACATATACTACTTATATTTATCATATACTGCTTTAAAAAAATTACTCATGGGTTCTTGGAAAGCAGGGAGAATACTTCTCATAGACCTGTGCCTCTCATCAAACTTTGCCTGGATTTCCAGAAAATAAGTGCTCTTAAATTGTTGTCACTCAAGATACTTTTTAAAGACTCAATAATACAGCTTTTTCATATTTTTATTAAAAATAAAAAGTGTCTATTCAGATGTATGTATTTTGTCCTTTTTTTTTATTTTGAAGCAAAGAACAAAACAGCTGAAATAGCTGTGGAACTCAGTGTTTAATAAAACTGATTGATTATAAATCTGAGCTAGTACTAAGCATTTTTATGCCAAGTAAAAATATTCTTTAGAAAGTTCTCAAGCATATTAGGCACATCACAGAAATATATTGCTGCTTCGGACTGTTTCACATCATTTTCAAACTTTTCCTGAGCACCTAATTGTATATGGTGCTGTATTACATTATGTTACAGACAACTGCACATATCCAGTCCCAGCACAGCTAGAGTTGGGACAACTTTGAAACTAGTATTCACCAAAGAATATTGATTCTGATAATTTGTAACATCTTACAAATCTTATTAGTACAAGTGCTAGAAGAGTACCCTTTAATAAGCTCGAGGCAGAAGTGCAAAAAAATATTTTCTTTCTTTTACATTATAAGACATCCAACTTTTTATTATATATAAAAACTTGGTAAATACCAAGACACATCCTCTTTTCCACTATTAACCTAGTCAGAATGAAAATAATGGAAGATACTTTTGCACAACTAAAGACAATATAGTATTGCTTCCTGGGAAGAAGTGGCAAGGGTACTATGTTTTGTTTAATACTGTTACAGCCTATAAAAATCTACTAGGCCAAAGGGATGAATTCTTGCCTAAGGAGAGGCAATATCCCACAGACATTCTATAGCCCGGTTTGGTTGCTAAGGAAAATACCCCCATAAAACTAACTGCAGGCATTTCAAATTAGAAATGTCATCAGCCACTACCTTAATGCCAGCACACTTTAACTTAATGAAATGCATTTCATGCTGTTATCACAAAACGCACTTGCTAGAAGCAATATGGTACTAATACAAATAGTGTTAACAAACAGAAATGTCTTGTTCATTGATTTAAAAAATAACCATATTCTCTATGTGCATAAACACATATCAGTACGAAATTCAATTTAGCTTCTCACTAGAACTCATACTTGTACACTCCTTTCCTGTACTTTCATTTATTGTTTCATGCAGTGGTTTTGCAGGTAACCTGTATCCTGGATAAAACATGAATTCCATCTGTGAGGTTTTGAGATAAACATGTGTCAATGGATCCCTGAGAAGAACCAGGTGATGACACAATAGGATCAGAATTTTAACTTAAAACTGGCAAGTAATTTGTGCCCCATAAACTACTTTTATGTTTACAGGCATTTGAATTTGATAAGGATTTGCTATTAATCATCACCACTTATTTATAATACAAGGTCCTTGATGTCAAGGAATCTTGTTATTTGTATAGCACCAGCACAAAGTGCCACTACAGCACGATAGGTATCGTCATATGAATGAGAAAGAGGCACTGTATGCATGCTGAATTCTCTGCATCACTAAAGCCTCCATGTGAGAGTCTGAACAGATGATGGTGAGTGGAATCTGAAAAACTCCAGTGCTTCTAAGCTGACAATTAGGATGGTAGCATTGCTATAATTTAAAGAAATACTTAGGTCTCACCTTGAATTATCCAAAGAAGTGACTCTCCAGCTTCCACATGATGGACAGGTGAGTATAAACCTAGAAAGATGCCAGACTATGTCACTTGCTTTTATAACATCTCACAAGACCTTGATTCCTCAGAGTATTTCTTGAAAAGGTGCTTGAAAAGCTAGAATGAATCTTACATGTCCTATTGAGTGACCCATAAATCCCTTAGGTAATGGTTAGAGAATGCAGCATTTGATTTTGTTGTAGGTGGAATAGTTCAGGAATTCAGAGTTGCTGCAAAGGTGGTGTTCCTGATGGAGGCATGTGTTTGAGGTTGCAAAGAAAAACTTGACTTTGGAGAAACTTGACTTCATTATATGACTCTGAAAGAGTGAGTAGTCTTTTAGTGATTCACTCTATCAACCTTTCAGTCTGTAAAGAGTGGGTTGCCAGTTAATCCAGTTATGAAGGTCTCCAAAGAGATCTATACAAGGGAAACATAAAGTGCACATTAGGCTCAACCACACTAAGAGATGCCCAAATTAAGTTGGCAGTGTAGCAGAACTGGCTATGCAGACAGATCTTTTTGAGAAAAATGTAGTGGTGGTTGACCCTCAATAAAATGGTAATATCTCGTGATTTCCTAATTATTTTGTCTACGTATTGGGGTCAGATATTTTGAATGTTCTTTAAATATATTTTAGGTGATCCTAGTGTTACACATTTGAAAATGATAATGTGGCACAATTTTTCATCAAAATATAACCACAATCTTGATGCTTCAAATACACACCTTTCTAAGATTTGATGAAAGATATGGTGGATTCATTGGCAGCTTCCTAATACCTATTTGATAAGTGCATCCTTTGTCAGGATGCTGCCAAGATAGTGCTATTTAGTGACAGGCTTCAAATGTATACAGCCAATATAGAGCTTCTGAGGTTATTAAAGTTCTTCTGTAACAGAGTAATGGATGGCTTTAATCCTTTTTAGGCTGGCTATAAACTTGTAATACTTTGCTGACTGTGCAAAATAGCCTATAATATAGACTTATACCTTTTCTTATGTGTGTGTTTCCAAGATCTATTCATCAGCTTAATGACTGATTTTTCCTGAGGTCGGTTTTAGGGCTTGGAGCCAATCACACTGAAACTATTTGGGAGAAAAGGAAAACATTTCACTGTCAAATACCTTGTGTATCTTAATAAATTTTATACATATCTTAATGTTGTTTTGTACATGTCTTACAAGTACCATCTTATCTTTACTTAGTAAGCACTTCAGTTCTCTCATGGTGGGGCTAATCCAAAGCAAATCTTCAAATTAACTGGTATTTGTTACTGGCATCTCCTCTTCCATTGAATCCAGAAGCAAAACAGTGCTTTGGCAAATTATAAAGTTCCTGATTGATAGCACCTCAGCTATAGCTCTCTTCTTCCCAGCAAGCCTTACCTGAACACGTTTCCATTCTCTCCTAACCCTGTTCTTTGCTTTGTACAGAACAGCATTTTGACAGGTCAAAGAAGGCTAAGATGATAAATAGCTTCAGACATTAGCCTTCCAATGGTGATTTCATGTTAATAGGAAGCTCCTGGAATAAATGTCTCAAATTCAAGCGATGAATTATTGAAGATTCTACTTCATAAAATGCATCTGAACACTTGGGGAGCATTTTTGAAAACAGAGTCCCTCTCTATTTCTTGCAAATATTTACGGATACATGGCTATCTACTCCGACTGCTTATAAGAGTATGTACATATATTTAAGAGTAACACTGAGGCTGCTTCTTTTTCTGATATTCATGTTTGTATATACCAACAAATGCAAATTAATATTGGCTCATGTTATATTGAGAAGATTATTTTACTTAGAGTTTAAACTCATTGAAAACTAGCTCCCAAATTAAAATTATTTGGGCAGACTTGACTAAAACTACTATACAATCAAGTATGTATTTAGGAAAACACTTATAAAGGATATGCCCAATTTTGACTGTATATGTATGTATGTGTGTGTCACAAATTTATATATATATGTATATCTACAAAAAATAATACACACACATTCAGAGAGAGAGAGAGATAATTAAAATGGTGTCATCCAGAAGGTTTGAATTGTGCAAAGCTAAGAATTTGTCAAAGAAATGTACATATGTTTCCCAAATAATTATACGGATATTGTTGTCAAAAAAGAATGATGAAGCCAGGTGTGGTGGTTCATGCCTGTTCAGCATTTTGGGATGCCAAGGCAGGAGGATCACTTGAGGCCAGGAGCTCAAGACAAGCCTGGACAAGATAGTAAGAAACCATCTCTACAAATATATATATTACATATGTTAAAAGTTAGCCAGGCATGGTGGTGCTATTTATAATATTTATATATATTTAGTATTTAAGTATTAAATATATTAAAAATTAGCCAAGCATGGTGGTGCTCACCTTTAGTCTCAGGTACTCAGCAACTTGGGATACTGAGGCAAGATTATCACTTGAGCCCAGGAGCCGAAGGCTGCAGTGAGCTATAATCCCTGTATTCCAGCTTCAGCGATAAAGGGAGACCAGGTCTAAAATTCAAAAAGAATGACAAGGTATAAAGTCATACAATTATTTTACTTATTGTGTCTCTTTCTCACACATACGTGCAACTGATTATTATAACAATTGGTGTCAATAAAGAGAAATGCTAGTTTGGCGTTAAAATCTCAAAATTGATAGCATATGAGGAGATAAATCTAAAATCCATCAAAATACTTATACATTCCAGCAACTTGTTTTTCATGTGGACAGATGTGCGGTTGTTTCTTTGGAATTTCACATAGCCAGCTATTTGCCCTCTTCAAAATGATTGTCATTTTAAAGAATAATATGCTGTTATAACGTTTCTTGAAACATCAAACTATCTTACAGAATAATATTAGACTTAGTCAAAAACCCCAAAAAAAAATATTTCAAAAACTTGGACCCTGAAAACTTTGTATATATTTTATGACCTTTTAATATGTCTTGCTTATATGGACCCTTTAAATAGAAGCTAAATACCTCTGTGACTAGCATTTTTCTCTCATACTCGTTTGTTCCTGGCAGCTCTGGGTGCTCCATAGGGTACACAGAGGTATGTACCTTTCCTGCTTGGGGCCTGGCAGCATTTTGAGCACACTGATTTCTGTCAGAGACCTTCAGGCAGTAGCCTCTGGCTGACATGTGAAATGCACATTGTAACACTGAGTTTGTCAGTCCTCAACAATCTCCGAAAAGTGGAAAATCTTGGAGAAATGAAGGAGAAATGGAGGAGAAATGAAAGAGCAACTCTGCATTGAAAAATTAAACAAAAAATAGCTCCTCTACCTCCTCATTCCCTTTCCAGTCAAGGTAATATGTACAAGGTATGAAATCCAAATCAGTGTGGCAGAAGTTGGGACTGCCATCTCACTTGCTTAATTAATCTTTTGATGACATTATGTCACTCAGCTATGAGCACTACAAATAAACCTTAGGAGACATGACTGCAGCGTTCTAAAAGGAGGTCCATCAGGTGAAAGACAATTTATTGCATCCATGGAGCCACAGTTGCATCATTGAAATTGGGAAGCCCACTGCTGAATAGATTTAAGAACTTGAGTGGTGACGTTTTCATTTCTATAAAACAGCTAAATTCTTTCCAACTAATATGCAGTAAATACTTACTATGTGGAAGGTATTCCACAAAACAAAGAATTTAATTAAAGTTTTTAAATTAAAATAAAATCATTCATTGAAATTTTAGTTTTAGGCAACGTAAAGTAAGCACCCCTTATCCTGACTCTTTCACTGAATACTGTTATAAAATCTGGATAGATGCATGGAGCAAGTACTAGAAGACTCCAAAACCTAAATAGTAGCAGATGGATTAGAAAAGAAAGTCAAAATACAAAGTAACACTGAAATGACTGTGAACTTATCATTTATATCTACCTGTGTGGTATCTGCCAACCTGATCTCAGAGCTGCTTAAAACCTGGAAGTGAATACCAATGAAGAAAGAGAGAGCTGCAGGAGATGTCTTCTGGTTCCAGTTTGAGGAGTGGGAAAGAGGACTTTGGATGGTAATGATGGCTGTAGCATGGGCCTGCAGTTACCTAAAACTCTTAAGGAGGGGAAAGTTCTTAGATCAGAGAAGCTGTGGTATTAAGATGAGGTAAACGTTCATTGCTTTTTACTAGTTTTGTCCTTCTGCCATTTGGCCTCAACAATGGTTGCAATGGAATTAAGAATTTAACAAATAGGGTTAAATACAGTCCAGCTCCCTGACTGGGGGATATAAAAGCAAGCCCCAAGAAAATCAGAAAGAACCAACAAGATTACAGAAAGAGAAAAGCTTAGGAAAGTGATCTATAAACTTGCTTATTAATCTTGTGGGTTCAACCCTGATTTGAGTATGCATGGATCTGATCTTAAACTGCACACCTTGAAAACTGGACACAGATATAAACTATCACTTATGTCCCAGACTTGCCACTGGATGACCCGCATACAGGAAAGATTTAAATAGCACAGAAAATCTTGAAAAAGTAAACTGAAATTGGAGCCACAGCATACAGGTTGGAACTTGTGACCAAAATCAATATCAGTTAATTGCCTACTACAACAAACAAATACATATAATTTAAACAAGACCAAATGGCTCATAACATGACATTCAAAATATGCAGGATACAATTAAAAATTTTTAGACATAGGGAAGATCAGGAAAATCTCAACACACGTGGGAATGAAAAACCTATTTACTAATGGAGTTTGCAATGTATGTAGATGTAATATATGATATCTACAATATACAAAAAGGCAAGTAAAATACCTATATCATGGTAAGTTTCCAATCTTCCACTTGAAGTGGTAAAATGCTGATTTAAAATGAATCATAAAGAGCTAAATATGTACACCGTAAAAACTAGAGAAATCACTAAAGCAAAACAAAATAAAAACAAAACAAAACAATCCAAAACTATACAAAGGGATATGGTCAAACACCCAATAATAAATTAAAATGAAAAAATAAAACGTGTAAATCAACAAAAAGAAAATAAGAAAGGTGAAAGACAAGTAAAAAGAGGTAAATAAAAAAATGTAGAGCTACATCAAACATAGCAATAATCATATTAAGTGTAAATTGTCTGGACACACAAATTAACTCACACATATTATCAGAATGAATTTTTAAAAATCATGATCCAACTAGATTCTATATAGAAAAAACTGACTTCTAATGTAATGATACTGGTAGTTTAAAATGAAAATAGATGGAAATATGTGTGTGTGTGTGTGTGTGTCACAAATGTCACACTATGCAAACAATAATCCGAACAAGACCAAAAATCTGATGGTTTATAAAAATGTCAGTCAAAGTAGAATTGAGAGCAAAGAAAGTTACAAAAAACATATAGGGAAATTACACAATTTTAAATGAAAAAAAATCAAGAAGACATAAAGGAAGGAAAAACTGACATAGCAAAAGGAACTAGACAAAATCTACAATTGTAGTAGGAGACTTCAACTCTCACCAACTGGATTTAATTTCATTTATAGAATGCCACCCAACAATAGTAGGAGGCACGTTTTTGTCATGTGTTCATGAACACTTAGCTTACTAAACCTTTAATTTGCCTTGTCTTATTCTATTTTGTGCTGCTATAACAAAATACTTGACACTAAGTAATTTTTAAAAAGCAGGTATTTATTTACTACAGTACTGGAGGCTGAGAAGTTCAATGTTGAGAAGGCTACATCTGGTGAGGGCCTTCATGCTGCCTCATCCCATGGTGTAAGGAAAAAAGATAAGAGAGCATGTGTGAGAGAGTGAGAGAACATTTACAGCCTCAAACCCTTTTATAAGTGGTATTAATTCATTAATGACGGTAGAGCCCTGGTGACCTAAACACATCCCATTAGGCCCCACCTCTCAACACTGTTGCATTGAGGATTAAGTTTCCAACACTCCCCTTTTTGAGGACACATTCAAACCACAGCACCAAAGTAGACCATATTCTGGATAATAAAACAAATCTTATGTCATTTAGGTAATAGAACTCATACAGAGTATGTTCTCTGAACATGATAGAATTAAACTAGAAATTGGTAAAAGAAAGATAGCAGGAAAAATCACTAAACACTTGGAAATTTAACACTTTCTTAAGAATCTATAGTACAAAGTGAAAATGTCACGGAAAATTAGAAAATATTTTTAACTGAATTAAAATGAAAATATTACAAATAAGTGTATGTGATATGCAGCTAATTAAATACATAGAAATTAATATTAAATGCTCATTTTACAAAAGAAAAATGATTTCAAGTAAATAGCCAGAACATTCATCCTAAGGAACTATAACTAAGCAAATGGAGGGTAAAATGAAGACAGAAACAAAAATCAATAAAATTATAAATTTAAAATCCTAGAGAAAATTTTAGAAATCAAAACATAGTTAGTTGAAAAGACTTTAAAAATTGATAAATCTCCACTGATATTCACAAGAAAAAGAAGAAAGTAGACACAAATTACCAATGTCGACAATAAAAGCGGATATTACTCCACAAACCACAGAAATGAAAAGCATAACTTAAAAAAAGTATTACCAACAAATCAAATATGTTCAACAACATAAATAAAATATGCCAATTCCTAGAGAACCTCGAACTATCAGAAGTCACCAAAGATGAAATAGGATAATACTATAATTATTATATAAACTGAATTTATTCTTTTTTTTTTTTTTTTTTTGAGACAGAGTCTCGCTCTGTTGCCTAGGCTGGAGTGCAATGGTATGATCTTGGCTCACTGCAACCTCCACCTTCTGGGTTCAAGCAATTCTCCTGCCTCATCCTCCTGAGTAGCTGGGATTACAGGCATGTGCCATCAAGCCTGGCTAATTTTTTGTAATTTTAGTAGAGACAGGGTTTCACCATGCTGGCCAGGCTGGTCTCAAACTCCTGACCTCATGATCCACCCGCCTTGGCCTCCCAAACCTCTGGGATTACAGGCGTGAGAACATTTATTCTGAAAAAGAAATCTTCAGTTCCAGATGATTTCACTGAGAAGTTCTACCAGTCATTTAAAGAAGAAATAAAACCAATTTCTTTCAGAAAATAGAAGAGAGGAGAGCACATCACAACTAATTTTATAAAACCATTACTACATGAACAGTATCGAAATGAGTCAAAGACACTCTAAGAAAGATTAACTACAGAGAAATATCACTTATGAATTTAGATGCAAAAATCCTCAACAACACATTACCAAATTAAATCCAACAATATATAAAACAATACTATATTATAATAAAACAATATTTACCCTACATATGGGAAAATTTTTCAATACTCAAAAATTAATGATTGTAATCTATCATATTAACAGTCCAAAGAAGAGACGGCACATGATCATATCAACTAATGAAGAAGAGTATTTGACAAAATTAATGATCGATTTATAATAAAAACTAGCAGAAAATAAGAAATTGAAAAAAAATCAACCTGATAAAAGGCTTCTGGAAAAAAAAAATACCACTAACATAATTCTTAATTTTGAAAGACTGAATGCCTTCCCCCTAAAATTGACAGCAAGGCCAAAATTTTTATTTCATTACTCATATTTAACACCATACAAGAGGCCTAACCAATGTATTAAAGCAAGAAAAGAAATGAGATATACAGATTAGAAAGGACTAAATTAAACTGTACCTATCTATATACACAAATTTCCATGCAAAAAAAAACCATGGAATCTATTAAAAATAACTCCTAGAAAATAATTAGCTGGCATGGTCACAAAATACAAAGTTAACATTGTAAAATCTCTCATTTCAGTACAGTAAGAACAATAAGCAAAATTTATCTTAACTCATATGATTTACATTTGCTCCCCCCCAAAATGAATCAAAATTAAGTATGAATTTAGTTAAAATGTGCAAGATCTATATGCTAGACATTACAAAAGCTGATGAAATAAATCAAATAACTCATGCTATGGTCCAGAATGGAAAGACTCTAAATGGATAAAATTCTCTGTTCAAAAGATACAGAGTGACTGAATAAATTAAAGCAAAACAAAACAGGACCCAGCTATATGCTGCTTATAAGAGAAACACTTCAACTTTAAGGGCACATAATGTGAAAGTGAAGGAATGGAAAAAGATACTCCAGGCAAAGAGAAGCTAAAAGAAAGCAATGGTAACTATATATATATGTGTGTATATATATACATATATATATACACACATATATATATAAAACTTTAAAATTAACCATATATAATTTTATATATAGTTATAAAGTTAATTTTGTATGTATATATGTATATGTATATATAGTGTATATATGTATATGTATATATATTGTGTATATATATGTATATGTATATATATTGTGTATATATATGTATATGTATATATATTGTGTGTATATATATATATATATATACAAAATTAGCTTTTAAGTATCAAAAAAAGAAGGAGGCATAAAGGTCATAAAGGTGTAAATTTAACAAGAAGATATAACAATTATAAATACATATGCACCTAAATATACCACTTAAATATACCAAAAAAAATTAATAGATCCTAAGGGAAAGAGAGACTGCAATACAATGATAGTAGTGAACTTCAGTATCACTTTCAACAATGAACAGATATCGAGATAGAAAATCAGTAAGAAAACACTGTACTAAAATGGCACTTTAGACCAAATGAACCTGACAGACACATACAAAACATTTCACCCAACAGTAACATAATATACAGTCTTCTCAAATGCACATAGGACATTTTCCACAACAGATCATATGTTAGGCAGCCAAGCAGGTTGGACAGATTAAGACTGAAACATAGCAAGAATCCTTTCCAACAACAATGGTATAAAACTAGAAATCAATAACAGGAAGAATTTTGGAAAATTCACAAATACATGGAAATGAAACAATGTACTACAGAAGAACCAATGAATCAAATAAGAAATTGAAAGGAAATTTTAAAAAAATCTTGAGATAAAGAAAAATGTAAACACAGCATACCAAAATTATGAAATGCAGCAAAAGCAGTTATAAGAGGAAATTTTATAGCAATAAATACTTATATCAAAAAAAGAAAAAGAAAGAAAAATTCCAGATAAACAACCTAATGTTACAACTCAAGAAACTAGAAAAAGAAGAACCAACTAGGCCTAACTTTAGTAGAATAAATAAAAAAAAGATCAGAAGAAAAACAGATGGTGTAGAGACCAGAAAAACAAGAGAAAAAAGCAATGAAACCAACAGTTGGTTTTTAGAAAAAAGGAACAAAATCGATAAACTTTTAGCTAAACTAAGAATAAAGAGAAGACAAATAAAACCAGAAATGAAAGAGAAGACATTACAACTGAGAACACAGAAATACAAAGAATCACAAGAAACTACTAAGAAAAACTATATGGCAACACATTTAATAACCTAAATACCTAGATAATAAAACCTTCCAAGACTTAAAAGAAATTGAAAATCCCAAGAAACCAACATAAAGTATGGAGATTGGGTAAGTAATAAAAGGTCTCATCAAAGAAAAGCTCAGGACATAATTGTTGAACTCTACCAAACATTTAAAGAACTTAAAACAATCCTTTCTTCTCAAATTCTTCAAAAAAATAAAAGAGGAGATAATACTTCCAAGCTCATTTTTAGAGGCCAATATTACCCTGATGTCAAAGCCCAACTAGGGTATGACAAAAAAAGAAAATTACAGGGCAATATCCCTGATGAACATAGATTCAAAACTCCTCAACAAAATACTAGCAAACTTTATATGGTTTGGCTGTGTCTGCACTCAAATCTCATCTTGAATTGTAATCCCCACGTGTCAAGGGAAGGACCTGGTTGGAGGTGATTGGATCAGGGGGCAGTCTCCCCCATGCTGTTCTCCTGGTAGTGATTGAGTTTTCAGGAGACCTGATGGTTTTAAAATGTGGTACTTCCTTGCGCTCTCTCTTTTCCTGCCGCCTTGTGAAGCAGGTGCTTGCTTCTCCTTTGCCTTCTGCTACAATTGTCCGCCAGATGTAGAAAAATGAAATTAGACTATCATCTCACATCAGATACAATAATCAACTAAAAATGGTTTAATAACTTAAATATAAGACCAGAAAATGTGAAGCTATTAAAAGGAAATAGAAAACTCCACTACATTTGCCTAGGCAATGATTATTTGAATATGGCCCCAAAAGCACGACAGCAAAAGCAAAAATAGATGAATGGGATAACAACAAAATAAAAAGTTTCTGCACAGCAAAGAAAACAATCAACAGAATGTAGAGACAATCTACAGAATGGGAGAGAATACTTGCAAACCATACATCTGAAAAAGACACATATATGAGGAACCCAAACAACTGAATAGTAAGAAAAACACACTTTAAAAGAGGGGCAAGGGACCTGAAGAGAATTTCTCAAACATGTGCATACAAATGACCAGCCAGGCATGAAAAAATGAGCATGAAAAAATGTTCAACATCACTAATCAACAGAAAAATGAAAATCCAAACCACAATGAGATGTAACCTCATACCTGTTAGGTTGGCTCTGATAAAATAGTCAAAAGACAACAAACGTGGGCAAGGACATAGAGAAAAGAGAATCCTTATACATTGTTGGTGGAAATGTAAATTGGTACAGCCATTATGGAAAAGAGCATGATGATTCCTCAGTAATTAAAAATGAAATTACCATATCATCTAGCAATCCCAGTTCTGGGTGTATATTCAAAGGATATGAAATCAGTATGCCAAAGAAACTGCACTTTTATATTTATTGAAGCAATATTCACAATGTCCATGATATGGTATCAAATTAAGTGTCCATCAGGAAATAAATAGATAATAAAACTGTGATATGTATATGTGTGTGTAGATATATAGATATATATATATATATATATATATGAGCCAAGATCATGCCACTGTATTCCAGCCTGAGCGACAGAGTGAGACTCTGTCTCAAAAAAAATTTATATGTTATAAATTATATTTTATATATATAATATTGTCATATATAGTTATATATTATTTTATATAATAAATAATACATATGTGTTATATATAAAATTTCATTTGATACATAAATATGTATTTTTATATATTCATTGTACTGTATTATAATATATTCATCATATATGTGTGTGTATATATATACATGGCATATGTATAAGATATCCTAGGTGATATCCAAGGTCTTTCAATATGCTAATTGAAACAAAGCACAATATATCATATATAAATTTGTCATATATTTTTATTTTTTATCATATATAAATTTGTAAATTATTGCAGAAGCTATGTTAATAAGGAAAATAGAATGTATTAGAATGGAGGGTAACAATAACTTTATACAGGTAAAATCTGAAATCCCAAATGATATCAAATTCTAAACTAACTTTAAGCGCCAACATGATGCTCAAAGGAAATGCTCACTGAAGGTTTTTGGATTTGGAAAACTTAACCTGTAGTTGCTATAAAAGCCTATTGGCATGACTCCCAGATACTTCTGGAAAATTAAACCTTGTCTTATCTCTGGAGGTTTAAATTTAGGGAATACTTCATTCAGCCTGCTTAGCTTGGGCTGCTGAAACATGCTCAGCATTAACAATGCTCAGTCCTGAGAGTATCGTACTTTATTATGCTCTTTAGTCATAATGTACATGGCATAAGACTAAAAACAGTGACATATCCAGCTTAGATATCGCTGTCCGTAGCCTACAAGCAGAACTGCTTCAGCTAGGAAAGGGGCAGGTGAGTTTCCTGAGATCTGATTTAACCTTCTTTCACTTTAAAAACAATCCACATGTTGGGGAGCTAGAAGCTTACATCTCCAGGTCCTGGGAAACTGTTGCTGATCTTTCAGTTCTGTACCTTGTCTGGATTTATTTTGCCACGTTTTGAATAGGTAAACTTTCTGTGTGTCTTTTCTTTCCATCATTCCGAATCTGTTCTTCACGTGGGTCATAAAGTCCCTTATCTTACTTTATCATCCCAGCTTCCTCAGAAAAGAAGACTTCAAGTTACCGTAGAGAAAACTATCCTAGGGAGAATTATTCTGCTGTGCAAACGCAATAAGGTAAAATGAGAAAAAAAAAATGGAGAGAAAGAAAAACATATGGGTAAATCTCTAAGACAAAATGGCTGATATCACTTTCTGTTTGCTTGTCCCAGGGAATCTCAAGATGAGTGGTGAAAACAGTAGAAGAATAAAGTCAATATAACCTGAGAGCTAGAAATGTGGTCATATTTTCCTTTCATATCTTTCTTCCTCCATAATTTTGAGCTGTATTTGCTTTTTCCTAACACAGCAACTTGACCCTACAGAAGGAAGTGTAGGAATCCAAGGAGAAGTATCCGTGGTAGATTTCAATTAAGAAGCTCTGGCATTAAGCAAAACAGGTGAAGAAGCTTTACACGTTTCCCTTTTGAGTCACTCAGCCAAATTCATCAGTGTAAAGGAAGAGGCAAGTATTTAATTCAAAGGTATGTACAGGAATGGCTTTTCTTCTAGAGTGTGCCTTGTACTGCATTTCTTGAAGATCGGCAATACTTGGAATTAAAGAGTTGTAATATACCAATTAAATTGGACATAGACAGGGCCGGGCGCGGTGGCTCATGCCTGCATTCCCAGCACTTTGGGAGGCCAAGGCAAGCAGATCATGAGGTCAGGAGATCGAGACCATCCTGGCTAACACGGTGAAACCCCGTCTCTACTAAAAATACAAAAAAAACTAGCCGGGCGTGGTGGCGGGCACCTGTAGTCCCAGCTACTTGGTAGGCTGAGGCAGGAGAATGGCGTGAACCCAGGAGGTGGAGCTTGCAGCGAGCTGAGATTGCACCACTGCACTCCAGTCTGGGCGACAGAGCAAGACTCCCACTCAAAAAAAAAAAAAAAAAAAAAAAAAAAAAAAAAAATTGGACTTAGGTTCTTATACAGTCAGATAAAATATACATCTCATGGATATTGTTGCTTTCATTGTCTGAGGTCACTGGTTTTTATTAAAAGCAAGCATTACGGAGGTAAAATTTGGTCTGATCCACAGTCATCCTTGGCATCAAAACCCTCGGCCTTCCCCTTGATAACTCAACAAGATAACTTAGGTCATTTGAGATGTGTTTCTAATAAAGGATGCTTCATCTGTAATTATGCAGGAACTTTATACATATTCACCAGTAACAGTGTGTCCTTCATTTTTGAATAAACTAATTGTCATTTGGATCTCTTGGGTGTCTCAGGGTAAAGCTATTTAAGCTGTTAGCAAAAAGAATATGATAAAATTTCTGCAGCCAATATATAAGCAAACTTTCCACATAAAAATAACAGTAACTTTCATTTTTCTTAAGCTAAAATATTCCCATACTTTTACATTGTTTCATCTATGTCTTTCTCTCAAGTGAGAGACAAGTTTGATAACAAATGTTTAATACTCTAAAACGATTTGGACACAAACATCTTATTTGAACATACCAAGATCAGTTTTGAATTTATAGAGTCTTTAGTAGAAGGTGATATCATAGATTATGAGTTTGGTAAACTGAAGATCAGACTCATATTTTAGTGATAAATTAAAACATGATGATATGGTTTGGATCTGTGTCCCTGCCCAAATCTCCTGTCAAATTGTAACCCCCAGTAGGAGGTAGGGCCTGATGGGAGGTGATTGGATCGTGGGGGTGAATTTCTCCCTTGGTGTTGTTCTCGTGATAGTGAGTGAGTTCTCCTGAGATCTGGTCATTTAAAAGTATGTAGCACCTCCCATCTCTCTCTCACTGCTGCTCCCACCATGTAGGTTGCCTCACTCCCACTTTGCCTTCTGCCAAGATTGTAAGTTCCTTGAGGCCTTTTAAGAAGCTGATGTCATTATGCGTCTTAGGCTGCAGAACCATGAGCCAATTAAACCTCTTTTCCTTATAAATTACCCAGTCTCAGGTATTTCTTTATAGCAGTGTGAGAATAGACTAATATACATGATAATAGCTTAAAGGTGATGAGAATGAAGGGTATTTTTTTTCAGATGCTGACTGTGCTGCTGCAACCACGTGGATCTCAGTATCCACATTAACATCCCATAGAATGATTAACTAGATTTTCACTTATCCCTTTCCCTGAATACATTTGTCTTAATTTTCTTATTGTAAAGATCACTATCTTTAGAAATGCAATCAAGGCTTAATAATCCAGTACACAGTAACATCATTAAAATCTATAGCCTAAGATGAAACCATGCTACAATAATAACTTTCCAGAATTCCTAATAAGACTGAAGATAAGAGTCAAGTGAGCACCTATAAAACTGAATTTAGTAGTCATATTTTAAGATACATCTGCAAAACATATTTTGGCCTTTGAAAACCTGATTCAATAGTTTTGAAACCTCAGCCTAGAAATATACCACTCTCAAAAGCGAACAGATTTGTGAGCAGTCAAAACTTGCTTTGCACTTCATTTGTAAAATTCAAATTGCTTATTCAGCTCTCTCTAAAAAATGATGCTTTATGCTTCTTGAAAATTTATAAAATTATGTCCACTTAAATCTTCTTACTAGGTAAGATTAGATAATATTACTGCAATTAGGTAAAGTGAGTCTATTGTGCTGTGGTGCAATACAACAGGCAGCACGAAAGAAACAGAGAGAGGATAAAGGGATGGGACTGCCCAGTGACTAGGTGATCCCCCATTTCAGGAATTTGAGCGGAAAATCTTTTATAAGCTGGTACAAGTTATAACAGCTGAAATGCATATAAGACATCTAAAATGTGAGTCATCACATTTTGAACTCATATAAAAGAGGATATCTGTCCAGTTGGACATCGTTTCATTTATTCAAGCTGACTAGATTAGATGACCTTCTCAATGACAACAGTGTCCACACCTCTTCAATTGCCATCAAAACCTCTCACAAATCAAAATATGCCCCCCCAAATATATTTCCTGCTTCTTTGCATAAATCTCACACTTTACCATTATTATCATATTTCTAATAAATGGAATAAAGTCTAAAAATGTAATATTCCTTCGGTGTACTGCAGGTCTGAGATAAAGTCAAATACAGAATTCAAGTAGTCTAATTATTATTTTATGAACTGCTTTTCCATCAGTTAGGAGATTGAAAATTACAATAATTAAATTAATTGCAGCAATGTGAATTAATTTTTAAAATATTGCTATGTGTTTCAATAATAAACTTTGTATTTATATGTAAGTAGTCATATATAAAGAAATTTAGAGAGTAAAACTATCTTACATATTGTCATTCATTTTTCTTTATTCAGTTAAAGAAGTACTCAAACCCAAGAGCCCTTTAAAGAAACAACATAGGAGTCAGTGAGTGAGTGGGGGAAGCAGCCAAGATGGACAAACAAGAACAGCTCTGGTCTACAGCTCCCAGCATGAGCGACGCAGAAGACAGGTGATTCCTGCATTTCCATCTGAGGTACCAGGTTCATCTCACTAGGGGGTGCCAGACAGTGGGTGCAGGACAGTGGGTGCAGCGCACAGTGCGTGAGCCGAAGCAGGGCGAGGCATTGCCTCACTCGGGAAGTGCAAGGGGTCAGGGAGTTCCCTTTCCTAGTCAAAGAAAGGGGTGACGGACGGCACCTGGAAAATTGGGTAACTCCCACCCGAATACTGCGCTTTTCTGACGGGCTTAAAAAAGGCGCACCAGGAGATTATATCCCGCACCTGGCTCGGAGGGTCCTACACCCACGGAGTCTTGCTGATTGCTAGCACAGCAGTCTGAGATCAAACTGCAAGGCGGCAGCGAGGCTAGAGGAGGGGCGCCCGCCATTGCCCAGGCTTGCTTAGGTAAACAAAGCAGCCGGGAAGCTTGAACTGGGTGGAGCCCACCACAGCTCAAGGAGGCCTGCCTGCCTCTGCAGGCTTCACCTCTGGGGGCAGGGCACAGACTAACAAAAAGACAGCAGTAACCTCTGCGGACTTAAATGTCCCTGTCTGACAGCTTTGAAAAAAGCAGTGGTTCTCCCAGCACGCAGCTGGAGATCTGAGAACGGGCAGACTGCCTCCTCAAGTGGGTCCCTGATCCCTGACCCCCAAGCAGCCTAAAAGGGAAGCACTCCCCAGTAGAGGCAGACTGACACCTCACATGGCTGGGTACTCCTCTGAGACAAAACTTCCAGTGGAAGGATCAGACAGCAGCATTCGCGGTTCACGAAAATCCACTGTTCTGCAGCCACCGCTGCTGGTACCCAGGCAAACAGGGTCTGGAGTGGACCTCTAGCAAACTCCAACAGACCTGCAGCTGAGGGTCCTGTCTGTTAGAAGGAAAACTAACAAACAGAAAGGACATCCACACCAAAAACCCATCTGTACGTCACCATCATCAAAGACCGAAAGTAGATAAAACCACAAAGATGGGGAAAAAACAGAGCAGGAAAACTGGAAACTCTAAAAAGCAGAGCGCCTCTCCTCCTCCAAAGGAATGCACTTCCTCACCAGCAACGGAACAAAGCTGGATGGAGAATGACGTTCACGACTTGAGAGAAGAAGGCTTCAGACGATCAAATTACTCCGAGCTACGGGAGGAAATTCAAACCAAAGGCAAAGAAGTTGAAAACTTTGAAAAAAAATTAGACAAACGTATAACTAGAATAACCAATACAGAGAAGTGCTTAAAGGAGCTGATGGAGCTGAAAGCCAAGGCTCGAGAACTACGTGAAGAATGCAGAAGCCTCAGGAGCCGATGCGATCAACTGGAAGAAAGGGTATCAGTGATGGAAGATGAAATGAATGAAATGAAGCGAGAAGGGAAGTTTAGAGAAAAAAGAATAAAAATAAATGAACAAAGCCTCCAAGAAATATGAGACTATGTGAAAAGACCAAATCTACGTCTGATTGGTGTACCTGAAAGTGACAGGGAGAATGGAACCAAGTTGGAAAACACTCTACAGGATATTATCCAGGAGAACTTCCCCAATCTAGCAAGGCAGGCCAACATTCAGATTCAGGAAATACAGAGAGTGCCACAAAGATACTCCTCGAGAAGAGCAACTCCAAGACATATAATTGTCAGATTCACCAAAGTTGAAATGAAGGAAAAAATGATAAGGGCAGCCAGAGAGAAAGGTCGGGTTACCCACAAAGGGAAGCCCATCAGACTAACAGCGGATCTCTCGGCAGAAACTCTACAAGCCAGAAGAGAGTGGGGGCCAATATTCAACATTCTTAAAGAAAAGAATTTTCAACCCAGAATTTCATATCCAGCCAATCTAAGCTTCATAAGGGAAGGAGAAATAAAATCCTTTACAGACAAGCAAATGCTGAGAGATTTTGTCACCACCAGGACTGCCCTACAAGAGGTCCTGAAGGAAGCACTAAACATGGAAAGGAAAAATTGGTACCAGCCACTGCAAAATCATGCCAAATTGTAAAGACCATCGAGGCTAGGAAGAAACTGCATCAACTAACGAGCAAAATAACCAGCTAACGTCAAAATGACAGGATCAAATTCACACATAACAGTATTAACTTTAAATGTAAATGGACTAAATGCTCCAATTAAAAGACACAGACTGGCAAATTGGATAAAGAGTCAAGACCCATCAGTGTGCTGTATTCAGGAAACCCATCTCACGTGTAGAGACACATATCGGCTCAAAATTAAAGGATGGAGGAAGATCTACCAAGCAAATGGAAAACAAAAAAAGGCAGGGGTTGCAATCCTAGTCTCTGATAAAACAGACTTTAAACCAACAAAGATCAAAAGAGACAAAGAAGACCATTACATAATGGTAAAGGGATCAATTCAACAAGAAGAGCTAACTATCCTAAATACATATGCATCCAATACAGGAGCACTCAGTTTCATAAAGCAAGTCCTGAGTGACCTACAAAGAGACTTAGACTCCCACACAATAATAATGGGAGATTTTAACACCCCACTGTCAACATTAGACAGATCAACGAGACAGAAAGTTAACAAGGATACCCAGGAATTGAACTCAGCTCTGCACCAAGCGGACCTAATATATCTACAAAACTCTCCACCCCAAATCAACAGAATATACATTTTTTTCAGCACCGCACCACACCTATTCCAAAATTGACCACATAGTTGGAAGTAAATCTCTCCTCAGCAAATGTAAAAGAACAGAAATTGTAACAAACTGTCTCTCAGACCACAGTGCAATCAAACTAGAACTCAGGATTAAGAAACTGACTCAAAACTGCTAACTACATGGAAACTGAACAACCTGCTCCTGAGTGACTACTGGGTACACAACGAAATGAAGGCAGAAATAAAGATGTTCTTTGAAACCAACGAGAACAAAGACACAACATACCAGAATCTCTGGGACACATGCAAAGCAGTGTGTAGAGGGAAATTTATAGCACTACATGCCCACAAGAGAAAGCAGGAAAGATCCAAAATTGACACCCTAACATCACAATTAAAAGAACTAGAAAAGCAAGAGCAAACACATTCAAAAGCTAGCAGAAGGCAAGAAATAAGTAAAATCAGAGCAGAACTGAAGGAAATAGAGACACAAAAAACCCTTCAAAAAATTAATGAATCCAGGAGCTGGTTTTTTGAAAGGATCAACAAAACTGATAGACCACTAGCAAGACTAATAAAGAAGAAAAGAGAGAAGAATCAAATAGACGCAATAAAAAATGATAAAGGGGATATCACCACCGATCCCACAGAAATACAAATTACCATCAGAGAATACTACAAACACCTCTACGCAAATAAACTAGAAAATCTAGAAGAAATGGATAAATTCCTCGACACATACACCCTCCCAAGTCTAAACCAGGAAGAAGTTGAATCTCTGAATAGATCAATAACAGGCTCTGAAATTGTGGCAATAATCAATAACTTACCAACCAAAAAGAGTCCAGGACCAGATGGATTCACAGCTGAATTCTATCAGAGGTACAAGGAGGAACTGGTACCATTCCTTTTGAAACTATTCCAATCAATAGAAAAAGAGGGAATCCTCCCTAACTCATTTTATGAGGCCAGCATCATCCTGATACCGAAGCCAGGCAGAGACACAGCCAAAAAATAGAATTTTAGACCAATATCCTTGATGAACATTGATGCAAAAATCCTCAATAAAATACTGGCAAACCAAATCCAGCAGCACATCAAAAAGCTTATCCACCATGATCAAGTGGGCTTCATCCCTGGGATGCAAGGCTGGTTCAATATATGCAAATCAATAAATGTAATCCAGCATATAAACAGAACCAAAGACAAAAACCACATGATTATCTCAATAGATGCAGAAAGGGCCTTTGACAAAATTCAACAACGCTTCATGCTAAAAACTCTCAATAAATTAGGTATTGATGGGATGTATCTCAAAATAATAAGAGCTATCTATGACAAACCCACAGCCAATATCATACTGAATGGGCAAAAACTGGAAGCATTCCCTTTGAAAACTGGCACAGGACAGGGATGCCCTCTCTCACAACTCCTATTCAACATAGTGTTGGAAGTTCTGGCCACGGCAATCAGGCAGGAGAAGGAAATAAATGGTATTCAATTAGGAAAAGAGGAAGTCAAATTGTCCCTGTTTGCAGATGACATGATTGTATATCTAGAAAACCCCATTGTCTCAGCCCAAAATCTCCTTAAGCTGATAAGCAACTTCAGCAAAGTCTCAGGATACAAAATCAATGTACAAAAATCACAAGCATTCTTATACACCAATAACAGACAAACAGAGAGCCAAATCATGAGTGAACTCCCATTCACAATTGCTTCAAAGAGAATAAAATACCTAGGAATCCAACTTACAAGGGATGTGAAAGACCTCTTCAAGGAGAACTACAAACCACTGCTCAATGAAATAAAAGAGGATCCAAACAAATGGAAGAACATTCCATGCTCATGGGTAGGAAGAATCAATATCGTGAAAATGGCCATACTGCCCAAGGTAATTGATAGATTCAATGCCATCCCCATCAAGCTACCAATGACTTTCTTCACGGAATTGGAAAAAACTACTTTAAAGTTCATATGGAACCAAAAAAGAGCCCGCATCACCAAGTCAATCCTAAGCCAAAAGAGCAAAGGTGGAGGCATCACACTACCTGACTTCAAACTATACTACAGGTCTACAGCAACCAAAACAGCATGGTACTGGAACCAAAACAGAGATATAGATCAACGGAACAGAACAGAGCCCTCAGAAATAACGCCGCATATCTACAACTATCTGATCTTTGACAAATCTGAGAAAAACAAGAAATGGGGAAAGGATTCCCTATTTAATAAATGGTGCTGGGAAAACTGGCTAGCCATATGTAGAAAGCTGAAACTGGATCCCTTCCTTACACCTTATACAAAAATTACTTTAAGATGGATTAAAGACTTACATGTTAGACCTAAAACTATAAAAACCCTAGAAGAAAACCTAGGCAATACCATTCAGGACATAGGCATGGGCAAGGACTTCATGTCTAAAACACCAAAAGCAATGGCAACAGAAGCCAAAATTGACAAATGGGATCTAATTAAACTAAAGAGCTTCTGCACAGCAAAAGAAACTACCATCAGAGTGAACAGGCAACCTACAAAATGGGAGAAAATTTTCACAACCCACTCATCTGACAAAGGGCTAATATCCTGAATTTACAATGAACTCAAACAAATTTACAAGAAAAAAATAAACAACCCCATCAAAAAGTGGGCAAAGGACATGAACAGACACTTCTCAAAAGAAGACATTTATGCAGCCAAATTAACACATGAAAACATGCTCACCATCACTGGCCATCAGAGAAATGCAAATCAAAACCACAATGAGATACCATCTCACACCAGTTAGAATGGCAATCATTAAAAAGGCAGGAAACAACAGGTGCTGGAGACGATGTGGAGAAATAGGAACACTTTTACACTGTTGGTGGGACTGTAAACTAGTTCAACCATTGTGGAAGTCAGTGTGGCGATTCCTCAGGGATCTAGAACTAGAAATAGCATTTGACCCAGCCATCCCATTACTGGGTATATACCCAAAGGACTATAAATCATGCTCATTAAGACACATGCACACGTATGTTTATTGTGGCACTATTCAGAATAGCAAAGAGTTGGAACCAACCCAAATGTCCAACAATGATAGACTGGATTAAGAAAATGTGGCACATATACAACATGGAATACTATGCAGCCATAAAAAATGATGAGTTCATGTCCTTTGTAGGGACATGGATGAAATTGGAAATCATCATTTTCAGTAAACTATCGCAAGAACAAAAAACCAAACACTGCATGTTCTCACTCACATTTGGGAACTGAACAATGAGAACACATGGACACAGGAAGGGGAACATCACACTCTGGGGACTGTTGTGGGGTGGGTGGAGGGATAGCATTAGGAGATATACCTAATGCTAAATGACGAGTTAATGGGTGCAGCACACCAGCATGGCACATGTATACATACGTAACTAACCTGCATGTTGTGCACATGTACCCTAAAACTTAAAGTATAATAATAATAAAATTTTAAAAAAGAAAAGAAACAAAAACAAACAAAAAAAGAAACAACATAAACACTGATTTGGAAATGATAGTTGAAGTTATTTGTGATTTTTATATTTAAATTTGATTGTTTTATTATGCAGTAATTGCTAATGGGCTTAATATCCTGTGTTATTTTAAAAAATTTTAAAGGTCAATGATTAAGAGCAAAATATCTTCAATAACCTTCTTATACATTATTTTTTTCATTTCTTAATAATCACTTGGTAAAAATCTGATAGACTCAAACTTCTAAAACCAGTTATTTTCAGTGAGTTTTGTGTTTGAGTAGTTCAGAAAAGCATGTTGTCGAGTCTACCATTTACCTTACAAAAAAAAGGCTGAACTTCTCTGCCTGCCCTTCAGTCATGTCTTCATACCTTCTTCAGGATGGAAATAAAACTCAGTAAAACATGCTGGAATATATTTACACACAACACTCTTCATCTGGCTCTTTAAAATGTTTTTTAAAAAATTAAAATGTCTTCTCTTTGTTGTGGTTTTGGTTTACTTAGATAATAAGCATAACCAGAAAACACTGAACACATGTTTATAGAGCAACTTGCTATTTGTTATTTGTGTAAAACTGTCCGTCACACTGTGGAAGATACAGAGATAAATAAAACATAGTCCCTATTCCCCAGGTATGTGAGAAAGTATAAACAGGCCCCCACTGATTCCAATGAAAAGCCAATTTCATAAAACATAGAATTTAAAATCTGTGAAATTTTTGTATGGGATTCCTGAAAAGTAAGACAATGCTTAGAGCTAAAGGAGCAGAAAACATTTTGCCATTTCTATTGAAAGGTAAAAATAGAAACAGTCAGAATTCAAACAACAATTACAATATATGTTGCATTTTAATATGTATAAAGCACTCTCATATCCAATATCTCATCTGTTTCTTTAATCTTGTGAAGTAGTCAGAATAGATACATCATCACCATTTTGAGGATAGAGAAAATTTGTTTACAAAGGTTAATGATTGGTTAAAAATTAGTCCAACAAATCTAGAATCCAACCTAGAACTCCTAAATAAGCTAAGTTTTTGTTTTGTTCTGCTTTTAGCTTTACCTTCAGGAAAAAAAAATAAAGCTTATTTTAAAGAAAAGGAAAACCTTTCTACCTCCCTAAGAAACTCACCAGAAAGGCAAATTTATGATTATATTCCTGAGTACCTCTTTCAAATATGTTAAAAAATACTTTTTTCTCACAGCAAACTAAGTGATCCTGAATCATTTATGACCATAAATAGTCAGGATCTTTGTTTTATAGCTTTCTGGACAGATAGCGCTTTCAGCATAGTGAAACACCATTTGTAGGGAGCTTCAGATGACTGTCAAAAGGAAACAGGTATCCTACTAAAATATAACCAACACCACGTTCTTTGTAATATTTAAGGAAGTAATTCTAAATATTAATTTCAACTACTGGTATCAATATAAAGTTTATTCAGCAAGCTTTTATAAACATTCACTATGTTGGGAAGATGTAAAGAACTCTTGAATTTCAATCTTATTATTTTTCACACACTGAAGAAAAGCACTGCATAAAGTTACAGTCCTGGTTAACGGTTTCCTGAATATTTTTTCATCGTTCTTTTCATAAACAAAGATAAAGTGCTTGGATTTTTAAAAATATATTTCTTTCATTTTGACGGCATCTCTAATATTTTCAAAGCAACCTCTTAACAGATTCATGCTCTTGTGTAATATGTAAATATTAATGCATCATCTCAGCTTTTATGTTACCGTTGCATACAAAAATAAATATTTATTTACCACATAATATATTTTAAATACTCTTTAGGCAGTTCGTATTTTGTAACAAATCAGAGAAAATACAAGCTATTCAAACAATTATTTGTTCTGTTTTGTTTTGCCATGTTAAGTACTATTGCTCTTATATTGTTCCAGGATAGGATTATGATTGTTGCATCTGAGAATAAGCATTTCATGAAATAAACTTTTTGAAAAATTATGACAATAATACTCGTTAAGCACTGAATATAGTACCAGCAAGGGCATGAGATAGGTTTCACTGACCCCATTTGGGACAATACACAGTGTGAGGCTTAGACATGTAAACAACCCACTGAAGATCACAAAGACAATCAAGTGGTGTAGCCGAACTAAAGCTCAGGTTCCTGTGACTGAAGAGCCCCACCTTTAACCACCATGTCCATCAGTTCCTGTATCACAACAGTTTAGGTCTCTCTGTTCTAAAAGTTTATAAAAATGAAATCATACCAATGATATAGAAATAAAGTAGGGTGGAAGTGGCTTTCCCCATTGAAGGGGGTGAGTAATTTGTTGCTGCAGTGTTTGGAATTCTATAGGTAATAAACACACTCATTGTCTGCACCTGAGCACACTGCTTCCATTGCCTTTACTTTGGGATGACTCAATACCCCACAGCATGTACTGCCCTGTGACCTCTTTTATGTGGCATAATGTCTGTTTTACTGATATCATTACAAGTATTATCCAGTGGTTCCCTTTCACTGCTGAGTAGTATTCACTGTATACATGTACTGCAATTGTTTACTTTCTATTTATGGCCATTTGGATGGTTCTTAAGTTTGGATATGATAAATAATTATACAAAAATATTATTGTACAAATCGTTATGAACATATTTTCTTATTTGTTGAGCATAATCCTAAAAGTGGAGTTATTAAATCATAAGGTATGTGTATGATTAAATTTATGTGGAAAGATAAATAGTATTCCAAAGTATAACCATTTTACATGCCCACCTGTATAGTACAATGCTTTCAGTTTCTCTGCATAACGTCCCCACACTTGGTTTTATTAGTCTTATTAAATTTTAGCAATTATTGTGTTTGTTCAGTAAACAGTAAGTCATCTCTTAATACCCTCAATAGATCCTTGAAAACTGTAACTTTAAGTGAAATGACCTGTAGGAAATCAATTTTACCATAAGCTAATTAATATAAACCAGAGTTAAGTTTCTATAGTATATTTCTGGTCATGAAAACACCACCACCAAACTTCTAAATGAAGACAAAAACTCTTCTAATATTAAACTTTGAAATAAATGTGAGCGATGCATACATTCAAGACAGATTAATAAAAACAAGTAAGGTAATTATTTACCTGCTGAGACGAGTTTGGGGTCACAGGTGGGTAGAGCCACTCCTGGCAGTTCAGAGCAATAGAAGAACAACCCTGGACAGGATGATATGCCATCAGAGGGTGCACTCAAACACACCCACACTCACACAGATGATGAGGTCCATGTGGGTACGCTAGTTCACCTCGTGTGCACAGCTTTGGGGTGTGGGAGGAAGCCAGGATACCTAGAGAAAACCCACATGTGAAAAACATTCAAACTTTATACAGATGGTGGCCCCTTCCTATGAGCAATTTTTTATTCATTATCAATATTATAATAAAAGGACATTCAATGAAACACTATTTGAGAGTCTGTATTTCACTTTTGTTTTCTCTGAAACCACTGATGTTAATCAACATTTAATGAGATCAATAGCCATTTGCATATCTCCTTTGGGAAACATCTAGTAAATCTTTTTTTTCTGTTTATATAACATAGGGTTTCTTTTTGCATTATATTTTATAAGTGATTCCTATATATTCTGGATATAAGTCATTCACTCAGTATTTTGAAAATGATCTTTTGAAGAAGTTTTTTTTTTTGTTTGCTTTGATGAGGTCCATAGCACCATTCTTTTTTCATTTGTGGTTTGTTCTTTTCATAAAAAAAATTATTGTATAAAACCTTTTTCACTAAACAAAGTTACCAGTAATTTATGTTTTATTTTTCTATAAATAGATATTTTATATTTTATGCTCATATATTGTTCTATAAACCACTTCTATTTAATTTCTATTTAACTTTTGTATATTTTATGACAAAAAGATTCAGGATCAGCATATTCAATTGTTCCATAAACATTTTGAAAATATATTATCTGTATTAAATTATTTTTGATATTTTGTTGAAAATCAATTGACTATATATGCATGTGTCCATTTCTCAAGATTTCTGTTTCATTGATCTGCATTTCCATTCTTACATAAATACCATAATATGTTGATTACTATGGCATTATAATACATTTTAAATTACATGGTGTAAATCCCCCAAAATTTCTTTTCTTAAAGATTTTGGCAACTCTCGGTCTTTTTCATTTCCAGAATAAAAGAACTAAAATTTAAAGATATTAAATAGCTTCCCCAAATTGAGGTTAACAGGTCCAGAAATTAAATGTTAGTTGTTGTAGTTCCTGAAATCATTAGTAACTACCTAAGTAACTAATAACCATCCAAGTCTATTAATAAATTGCTTAACTATTTAGTCACTGAAGACATAAACCTAAACTCATTTCCTTTTGAAATAAATCTATTTCATTTTTCAGCCAGAAATAAACTATGCTTGTTAATAAATTTATTTTAACATTATTTAATAAAATAACTTTTCAAAAATACTTTAAGCTCTGGGGTACATATGCAGAATGTGCAGGTTTTTTACATAGGCATACAAATGCCATGGTGGTTTGCTGCACCCATCAACCCATCATCTACATTAGGTATTTTTCCTAATGCTATCCCTTCCCTAGCTCCCCACCCTGACAGGCCCCAGTGTGTGATGTTCCCCTCCCCGTGTCCATGTGTTCTCATTATTCAACTCCCACTTATGAGTGAGAATACGCAGTGTTTGGTTTTCCGTTCTTGTGTTAGTTTACTGAGAATGATGGTTTCCAGCGTCATCCATGTCCCTGCAAAGGACATGAACTCATGCTTCTTTTATGGCTGCACAGTATTCCACGGTGTATATGTGCCACATTTTCTTTATCTAGTCAATCATTGATGGACATTTGGGTTGGTTCCAAATATTTGCTATTGTGAAGAGTGCCACAATAAACATACCTGTGCATGTGTCTTTATAGTAGAATGATTTATAATCCTTTGGGTATATACCCAGTAATGGGATTGCTGGGTCAAATGGTATTTCTAATTCTAGATCCTTGAGGAATCCCCATACTGTCCTCCACAATGGTTGAACTAATTTAAACTTCCACCAATAGTGTAAAAGTGTTTCTATTTCTCCACATTCTCTCCAGCATCTGTTGTTTCCTGACTTTAAAATGATCACCATTCTAACTGATGTGAGATGGTATCTCATTGTGGTTTTGATTTGCATTCCTCTAATGATCAGCAATGATGAGCTTTTTTTCATATGTTTGTTGGCTGCATGAATGTCTTCTTTTGAGAAGTGCCTGTTCATATCCTTTGCCCACTTTTTGATGGGGTTGTTTGTTTTTTTCTTGTAAATTTGTTTAAGTTCTTTGTAGATTCTTGTTATTGGCCCTTTGTAAGATGGATAGATTGCAAAAATTTTCTCCCATTCTGTAGGTTGCCTGTGTACTCTGATGATAGTTTCTTCTGCTGTGCAGAAGTTCTTCAGTTTAATCAGATCCCATTTGTCAATTTTGGCTTTTGTTGCCATTGTTTTTGGTGTTTTTGTCATGAAGTATTTGTCCATGCCTATGTCCTGAATGCTATTACCTAGGTTTTCTTCTAGGGTTTTTATGGTTTTAGATCTTACATTTAAGTCTTTAATCTATTTTGAGTTAATTTTTGTATAAGGTGTAAGGAAGGGGTCCAGTTTCAGTTTTCTGCATATGGCTAGCCAGTTTTCCCAACACTATTTATTAAATAGGGAATCATTTCCCCATTGCTTGTTTTGGTCAGGTTTGCAAAGATCAAATGATTGTGGATGTGTGGCATTATTTCTGAGGCCTATGTTCTGTTCCATTGGCCCATATATCTGTTTTGGTACTGGTACCATGCTGTTTTGGTTACTGTAGTTTTGTGTATAGTTTGAAGTCAGTTAGCATGTTGCCTCCAGCTTTGTTCTTTTTGCTTAGGATTGTCTTGGCTATAGAGGCTCTTTTTTGGTTCCATATCAAATTTAAAGTAGTTTTTTCTCTGTAAAGAAAGTCAGTGGTAGCTTGATGGGGATACCATTGAATCTATAAATTAATTTGGGCAGTATGGTCACAATGTTGATTCTTCCTATCCATGAACATGGAATGTTTTCCCATTTATTTGTGTCCTCTCTTATTTTCTTGAGCAGTGGTTTGTGGTTCTCTTTGAAGAGGCCCTTCTCGTCCCTTGTAAGTTGTATTCCTAGGTATTTTTTTCACTTTGTAGCAACTGCGAATGGGAGTTCACTCATGATTTGGCTCTGTGTTTGTCTGTTATTGGTGTATAGAAATGCTTGTGATTTTTGCACATTGATTTTGTATCCTGAGACTTTGCTGAAGTTGCTTATCAGCTTAAGAAGTTTTTGGGCTGAGATGATGGGGTTTTCCAAATATACAATCATGTCATCTGCAACAGAGACAATTTGACTTCCTCTTTTCCTATTTGAATACCCTTTATTTCTTTCTCTTGCCTGATTACCCTGGCCAGAACTTCCAATACTATGTTGAATAGGAGTGGTGAGAGAGGGCATCCTTGTCTTGTGGTGGTTTGCAAAGGGAATGCTTCCAGTTTTTGCCCATTCAGTATTGTATTGGCTGTGGGTTTGTCATAAATAGCTCTTATTATTTTGCAATGCTTTCCACTAATATCTAGTTTATTGAGAGTTTTTAGTAAGAAAGCATGTTGCATTTTGTCAAAGGCCTTTTCTGCATCTACTGAGACCAGATGGATTCACAGCCTAATTCTACCAGAGGTACAAAGAGGAGCTGGTACCATTCCTTCTGAAACTATTCCAAACAATAGAAAAAAAAAAGGGCTTCCTCCCTAACTCATTTTATGAGGCCAGCATCATCCTGATACCAAAACCTGGCAAAGACAGCAAAAAAAGAAAATTTCAGGCCAATATCCCTGCTTAACATCAATGCAAAAATCCTCAATAAAATACTGGCAAACCGAATCCAGCAGCACATCAAAGAGCTTATCCACCACGATCAAGTCGGCTTCATCCCTGGGATGCAAGGCTGGTTCAACATACGCAAAACAATAAACCTAATCCATCACATAAACAGAACCAATGACAAAATAACTTGTTTATTTCTCTAATTTTCTCTGAAAAAATGCTGCCTGTATTTGAAAAAAAAAATGTAAAGCCAGTTTATTTCATTTAAGCGAATGTAAAGAACAGCTCTGCTATGAATAGCCTATGATAGAATTAACTACTGTTTAAAAATTACCAAAAGAATCTTGATAAATTTCTTTATGATTTCTAGGAATGGTTAATAGAAGAAATGTATTTTAAAATTATGTTAGTTCACTTAATCAATTTTTCTCAATATATATCTAAAAACTTTCATTACTTTTCTGCTCTAGGAAGGACCTCAGGAAACCTGCCCAGCAATCATAAATGCTGCTTTCATCCTGCAAGTGATCTTACTTTGCATGCCGCTGAGCCACAGGTTCATGAACAAGAGAGTAGAAGGTATGAAGCATAAACTTCTCAGCTGTAAAGGCAGGGTGGATAGAAAGCCAATATAGAAAACACACACTTCCATACTTAATCCAATATTCCTTTTGAATACAAATGAGAGTGATACATATTATGCTAGTAATTAGATTAGAAAAACAATATTTCGGAGGGAAGTCTAAAGGAAACAACAACATGATATGCAAAAGAATTCTAATATATCTTTTCTGTGTTTTTTTTCTTTCAGTCAGATTTATTTATAAGGCCTCTGCCAAACTAATTTAGCTCCTGCTATAGGTACCACTCAGAATTCATTTTCACAGATGCTCTTTTTAATCTTCACAATGCAGAGCTGAGTGGATGCTCTCAAAGGCCCCCTAGTTTCTTGTATGTCTTGTTTTGGAGATGCAGAGTCTTCCCAAAGTGAATATCTGTATTTAACTCAGGTCTACACAGTTTTACATCTCACAGGATTGTTTGGCTAATTTATATCTAACATTATTTCAGGACTGAATATACTGTATAATTGTATTGAGCACAATAGACAACTTCAAGTGAATACCAAGGGTACATCCAGGAAGCTTTTTAGTTTGCTCCATATTAAGTTTTCTTTTCATATTAATCTTGCTTTTCTATTTTTACTCTAATTTTAGATAAATATTATTCCTTTGAAAGTTTTGATGTTCCTCTTCCAAAATCTGGGTTAGTCTGAGAATAAGAACATTTAGGTGATGGAGTCATTAAACATCCTAACGTGTCAAAATTCATCAACCATATGTCTGTAAAGTCAGTCTACACTATGTAACTGTCCCTCTCAAGTAGTTAAGTAAACATCCCACATTAAAAAAAAATTAGCAACTATTTCTTAATTTTAAATCCATCCAATCTTTTCATGTGTCAGACACATAGCGATAACGATTACAGGAAAATATTGTGAGAACATTTCTCTAGATTATTTCTTGAGAAATGATCTCAATTTGACTTGTATAATGGCTTCATAGAAAAAGAATAGCCTTTGACAATGAAACACGGTCATTACATTAGTTGGTAATATAAAGATAAACCAGATTCAAGTGAAGTTTTCTTAAAACCGGTATTACTTGGACAGTAAAACTCAGGGTATTGTCTCTTCATTTTGCAATTCACTTTTCATTTATGCACAAAGGCCAGATAAGCATTATGAAAAATGTGAGTGCAGCCAAAACTGTCCATAGTTGGCCTTAGCTTATTTTTGGCAAAAAATTAAGAAAATTTTATATTAATAGAGTGCCAAAAAAGCTTTAGATTAAATAGATGTTAGATGATTTGTTTGAAGCTCTACAACTTTAGAAATATTTGCTATATGGGTGTGAATCATATAGCATAGAGAAAGGACTATATTGTATACATTTTTTTCAATGCTTTGCTTTTAAATGAATAACAAATGCAAGAAATATGTTTACTGTTTTATTTAAGTTATTAAAAATCATTGGTAATTTTTTTAAACTGAAACAAATTATATGCTATTATTTTTTAATTTTTTAAATTTTTTAATTCTTTTAATTTTGCAGAGTCTCACTCTGTCACCAGGCTGGAGTGCAGTGGCACGATCTCTGCTCACTGCAACCTCCGCCTCCCAGGTTCAAGTGATTCTCCTGCCTCAGCAACCCAAGTAGCTGGGACTACAGGCATGTGCCACCACAACCAGCTAATTTTTTTTGTATTTTTAGTAGAAACAGGGTTTCACCATGTTGGCCAGGATGGTCTCAGTCTCCTGACCTCATGATCTGCCTGCCTCGGCCTCCCAAAGTGCTGGGACTACATGTGTAAGCCACCGCACCCAGCCTTAATGTTTAAAGTCAAATTTGTTGAGTTGTAATTTAGTAACAAAATGCCCTTATTTTAATATAGAGTTTTATGAGTTTAGACAAATGTATTTGCCGATGTAGCCATCACATTCAAGATATAAATTGTTTTCATCATCCAAGTGTATTACGAACACCCCTTTGCAGTTAACCCCAAACTCCCACCTTCTCCTGGGTAACTGCAGATCAGCTTTCTAGCAACAAAGATTGGATTTGTCTGTTCTGGATCCTTTATGTGTCATTCATTGGGTATATTTTTTAAATTAATCCATGTTGTTTCATGTATATCACTAAATTTTAGACTTTTTACCAATACATTTTTTCAATTTAAGCTTTTTGGTTTCTTCACAATAAAACACTCAGTTTAGAAAAAAAAAAAAAAACATAGATTTTCTTTTCTTAGTAATGCATTGCAGTTGGAGACACCTGGGTTCCAAAGTTGGCTCTGACATTTGTAAACCAAATGGACATTTGCAAGTCACTCAACCATTCCAACCCTCTACTTCCGGAAAAACTGAGAAACTACCTCTTTACTTGAAATGTTGCAATAAAAATTAATTGAGAATTTGTATAAGGCATCTAGCACAAGTACACAGCAGTAGGCACTCAATAAATACAATGTATTCTTAACAATTATTTCAATAAAACCCATAAAATTTCCCACAATTCTGTATTATTTTTGCCTCACTGCAACCAAAAATATGTGTAACTCCTTACCTAGAAGTTTTATAAACTATACTTTTGATTAACTGTTGCCTCTCACTATAAAATTACAAACCTTTAATGTATATTCTTCTAAAATTGGGATCAAACCTGTCTGTAACTACTGCTCTTGCAGTCTTGCCTTTAACAGTAGTCATATCCATTTATTATTCTTTCATGCACAGTATTTATCAACAACTTAACATGTGTGGCTGCTCTTCTGAATACTCATTTCATTCAAATCTCTGCCATGTTTCTTTTTATTAGAAAGGATTTTATGGGCAACAAATGTGATGCAGTATTCTCCACCATCCTCTTTCGCATTTGCCTATTTTAGTCTCTTTGTTACCCTTATTCTTGTACACACACACGCGCGCATTGTTGGTGTCTCCAAATGAAGCATATGCTTCATGAGGATAAGAATTTTGTTTTGTTACCATGATATTCTCAGCATCTACAAAAATGCCAAGTGAAGGTAGAAACTCAGTAAGTGCTTACTGATCAAACTAACAGCTCTGATGAAAGCAAACAACTCTCATCATGACTCAGAGCTTTGGGATAAGTGGTCTTACCCCTGGATCTCAGGACAGACTAGCAAACTTCTTTGTGACACAACTGCTCTCTCTTTTTGGGTTATTCACAAAATTTGAATCACTGCTGCTTTTTTTTTTTTTTTTTTTTTTTACGTCTGCTTTCTGAAACCCTTCAAACTAACCTTAAGTTGCTACTGGGTTTTTTCCTCTTTTATTACAGAGTAGGTCCAAGTGAGGTAGGAGACCAGCAGCACTTGTTTTCTGGTCACAACTCTGCTGACCAAAGCAGGATCTAGTCCAGACAGGATAAAGTGACAAAACTGACAGGAACCAGCAGATGGCTACAAAAGCAATTCCTGGCTGCCCTCATTGCTCATTAGCATCAGACACTCCCACCAGCACCAGGACAGTTTATAAACGTCATGACAATGACCCGGAAGTTGCCACAGCTTTTCTAGAAAGTTATAAATAACCCACCCCTCAATTTGCATTGGAAGTTATAAATAACCCACCCCTTAATTTGCATGTAATTAAAGTGGGTTTACATGAGAATAAATACTGTTGCCAGGAGCCCATAAGTTGCTGACTTTGGATGCACTGCCTACTGAGTTAGATCTGCTCCACAAGGAGTAGTACCATTCAACAAAGGACTGATGTCTAACATCACCAGCTTTTCCTTGAATTATTTCCTGGGTGAAGCCAAGAACTCTAAGAGCTAAGCCCCAATTTCAGGGCTTGCCTGTCCTGCATCACAAGGGCTAGTGTCCAGATGGCCCCACTACTAGTGAGGCCACTAATTGTAGCTTTTTAAAAATTTGCATGCTATTTATGTTGCATAATTTTCTACTTTCCAAATAATTATCTTAAAGCAAGCTTAGTTTAAAAAAAAAAAAAGACCCAATTAAATGTAACCAGTATTTCTAATTTTTGATAAAAATCACTAGGACTTAACTCGTTGAACCTGAAATAGAAAGACATGGACAAAATCACTTTTAAGTTCTTCCTCCTCTTCAAAACAGCCTAAATCTTCTAAAAATAATAACAGCTATGTTTATTTAAAAATTCCATTTTATAATAGTTTTTATAATTTTTTTATTCTTTAAAGTATTTCAAAGGAAATTTATTTTTTTTTTTCAGGTAGAAGCAAAGTGATACTAATAAATTTGAGTATACTAAAATATCATGGTCAACAACTTTTTACAGGTAGTATTATTCCACAAAATTTCAACATATATATGTCAAAGTTATTACTCTAATATTTTTCTATTATTGTTTTGCCCAATTATAGTGAATTTTATTCTGATCTTGTCTAGACTGAAGCTGGCACCATATTCAATTACGGTAAATTCTATTTCATTTCCAAAAAAATTACCATATTTATTGTACAAAAAAAATTAACAGGCTTTGAAAACAAGTTTCTGCTCTTCCTTTCAGAGAAGGAAATGGCACTCATGTTTTCTGAATTCCAAGTTTGTATGATGTTCTTTTTCATTTCTCTTGTACTTGAAATTTAGTGACTTCTGGTCCAGAAGATAAAGGATTTTTATCTCTGTATTCTCAGAGTTTGAAAGGAAAAAGAAAAAAGAAAAACTAAAATGCTTCTTTTCTTGTACTGAACTTAAAAAACAGTTTTACTCTAGATTTTAGCATTTGTCAGCAGGCTTAGATGAAAGAGAACAAATAATTCTGCTTTTCGTTTATGAATTTGTTAAAATTTTTAGAGGATCCAAATACGTGAAATATATCTTCATGACAAATGTTACTGATGACAAACAGTAATTCAGATTTGTCTTCTCTAAGCCCAGATATTTTTAAGCTATGCATCCTTTTATTTTCAAATTGATTATAAAATCCTTAGTCTCATCTCTTACAATCCCTGGTCAAAATTTTAAATGTGGGGGATCATTTTGTCTGTGATAAGTACCATCATTAAGGTTAATAGAGGTGCTGGAGGAACATCTGAGTCATAAAGGTAAGGACATTTTGGGGATACTTCACAGAGAGATGATTGTGCAAGTGGTATATGAATGCTCAACTGGAATGTTTTCCAGTCCAAATAGATAAATAGAAGTAGAGGAAGATTCTCTAGGTAGAGGGAACATCTTGTACTAACACAAGGGCATAAGCTTTTCTGGGAATGATAAGAATCCCTGCACAGCTCTCAGACAGAATTTATGAAGGACGTTTAAGGATGCAACTAGAAAGACAGATTAAGGTCACACTGGGAAATTCCAATAAATAATATTCAATCAGCTGCAGAATTTGAACATTTTCTTCTATAGTAAGTAGCCTTAGGTAGCTTTGAAATCCAATTTGTATTTTAGAAAAATCACTCAACGGAAGTGTGAAGACCTGAATTAAGCAGTATGTAATTACCTATTAACACATAACAATTATCCCAAACAGTCCACAACACAATTTGGCCTTTAGCCTCCAATAATACACATCCTTTCCATATGCAAAATATACTCAGTGTCTCTTAAAGCCTCCAAAAGTCTCATCCCATTGCAGCATCAGCCCAAAGCCCAAAATCTCATTATTTAAATCAGGCCCAAGTGCAGAGAACACAACTGATGTGTAGTTCTATAAGTAACAGCTCTTTGAGTACAGTTCCTTGTGGCCTGTGAAATAAAGAGATAATTTATCTGTCTTCTGATTACCCAACATTTTATGATAAGACAAGCATAGCATATTCACTATAGATATTCTTGTTCAAAAAGGAGAACGTGAATTTCACTAAGGTGTCATTGATCCATAACAATTCTAAAATCCAGCCTGCATGATTTTTTTCTATTTTTTTTTTTTTTTTTTTTTTTTTTTTTTTACAAAAGACAGCCTGTCTTTGCAGCTGAATAGTTTTATCAGCCACCATCCTGTCAGTAGAGTTTTGGGGACCAAAGGCTCTTGGATATTTTTTTCTTTCTTGCCTTTTTCTGTCCAAGCCGGTGATGATCCGCATATATAACTGCATTAGTCCATTTTCTGTTGCTTATAACAGAATACCTAACACTGGATAATTTATTTTTTTAATTATTTTTTCCAGTTATGGAGGCTGAAAAGTCCCAGATCAAGAGGCTCCATCTGCTGTGAGCCTTCTTGCTGGCAGGACTCTCTGCAGAGTCCCAAGGTGGTTCAGAGTATCACAGGACAAAGGTGCTGACTGTGCCAACTCAGGTCTCTCTTCCTCTTCTTAGAAAGCTACCAGTCCCACTCCTGTGATATTCCATTAATCCAATAACCTATTAATCCACTAATGGATTGATCAATTTATGAACATAGAGCCTTCATGACCCAATCACCTCTGAAAGACCCCACCTCTCAATATTGCCACTTTGGGGATTAATTTCAGCTTGAGTGTTAGAAGGGATAAATATTAAAACCATAGCAATTACTCTTTTAAAAACTTTGTGGGTGTCCTATGAATGTTATTTGGATTTAATCAACTATATAAAAGCCACAGCCACAAAAGTTTTCAAGATAAGCCTGCTTGTTTGTTGGGATCCTGCTAAAATGTCTAAAGAACAATGCTGTTAAGTTTCCTAGAAGCTTTATAGTTTGATTGAGAGACACTTGGAGGCATATTTTATCTGCCCAAGTAGCATTCCACTGTTTATTTGAGACTAAATTTTGTCTTTTCGACACATTAGGCCGGGCGTGGTGGCTTGGCCAGGCGTGGTGGCTCACGCCTATAATCCCAGCACTTTGGGAGGCCAAGGTGGGTGGATCACCTGAGGTCAGGAGTTCAAGACCAGCTTGACCAATATAGTGAAAACCTATCTGTACTAAAAATACAAAAGTTAGCCTGGCGTGGTGGTGAGCACCTGTAGTCCCAGCTACTTGGGAAGCTGAGACAGGAGAATTGCTTGAACCTGGGAGGTGGAGGTTGCAGTGAACCAAGATCTTGCCACTGAACTCCAGCCTGGGCAAGAGAGAGCAAGACTCCATCTCAAAAAAAAAAAAAAAAAAAAGATTTTACAGTCACACCTTTAACTTCGTCTTTGGTCCCTATTTTCCTGGCAGTCTGCTAGATTGGATATTTGCTCAGAAGTAATTTCTTAATTTTTACATCATTTGCCACCTGCAGATTTTTTTTTAAATCATCAAGTCCTGGCTTACTTCTTTTTTATATACTTTCATTAGTTTATCTCTCACTTCTCACATTTTACTATTAGCACCACAAAGCTGATGGCACTTTTAAAACTCTGGTTGAAAATCCCCTTAGCTGTATTACATGGTTAATTAGACATATTTTCTGCTTTTCACAGAACTGCACTAAGAGGGTTGCTAAACTTTCTGCTACTACACAATACAGTTCCTCCTTCTTTCAGTTTGCAGTAACTTTTACCTCACTTTCCTGTAAGCCCTTACTAAAGACCTTATTAAAGCTCATGCACAGCTTTATAAAAGCCTTGGGGGCTACTGATATGGTTTGGCTGTGTCCTCACCCAAATCTCATACTGAATTGTGTAACTCTCACAATTCCCTCATCTTATGGGAGGGACTTTGTGGGAGGTAACCGAATCATGAAGGCAGGTCTTTCCCATGCTATTCTCCTGATAGGAAATAAGTCTCACAAGATTGGATGGTTTTATAAAGGGGAGTTTCCCTACACAAATTCTCTTCTCTTGTCTGCCAGCATGTGAGAGGTGTTTTCACCTTCTGCCATGATTGTGAGGCCTCCCTAGCCACATGGAACTGTGAGTCCACTAAACCTCTTTCTTTGGTAGATTGCCCAGTCTCAGGTATGTCTTTATCAGCAGTGTGAAAACAGATTAATACAGCTACCTTAAGGCATTTTAGGCTTTCACTAGTACTTTCCTCAGAGCCTGCTTCCTGCTTCCAAAACCATCCCTACATTTTAGATATTTACTGTGACATCACCCCACTTCCAGGTGCTAAAATCTATATGTACGTATCTGATGTTATGGGCTGAATCATGTCCCTGCAAAAGTTATTACACTGAAGTTCTATCCACCAGTTCAGAATGTGACTGTCTTTGGAGACAGGACCTTTAAAGTGATAATTAAGGTAAAATGAGGTCATACTGGTGGGCCTTAACCCAATATGATTCATGACCTGATAAGGAAAGGAAATTAAATAATAGGCACATAAAGACAGAGGAAAGACCATGTAAAGACAGAAGGAAAATACAGCCATCTATAAGCCAAGAAAAGAGGCCTCAAAAGAAATTAACCCTGCTGACACTTTTAGATATGAAAAAAGATGCAATCTCTTCATGCTGCTATAAAGACACATGCACACATATGTTTACTGTGGCACTATTCACAATAGCAAAGACTTGGAACCAGCCCAAATGTCCAACAGTGATAGACTGGATTAAGAAAATGTGGCACATATACACCATGGAATACTATGCAGCCATAAAAAATGACGAGTTCATGTCCTTTGTAGGGACATAGATGAAGCTGGAAACCATCATTCTCAGCAAACTATCACAAGGACAAAAAACCAAACATCGCATGTTCTCACTCATAGGTGGGAATTGAACAATGAGAACACTTGGACACAGGAAGGGGGACATCACACAATGGGGCCTGTTGTGGGGTGGGGGGAGGGGGGAGGGATAGCATTAGGAGATATACCTAATGTAAATGATGAGTTAATGGGTGTAGCACACCAACACGGCACATATATACATATGTAACAAACCTGCACATTGTGCACATATACCCTAGAACTTAAAGTATAATAAAAAATATATGTATATATTTAAAAAAAGAAGACTATGGGGAAAATAGAATCTTTATAGGAGAAATTGACAGCAATTAAAGTCAATATTTCAAAGAAACAGTTACATACTTGAGGAGAATGTTTAAAATGAAACAAAATGTAAGCACGATGCCAAGTATTCTGAGATAAGTCAGGAATGGTAGGACAAAATGAGGCAGACAGTACAAAGAAATATGGAAGTGAAGGTTTTGTGTTTTAGTTGTTGGCTGTAAAAAGACAGGAATGTAAAGCCTGGTGCAACCTGTACTGCCACCATCCTAATTGAAACTATCATTGCCAGCTCTCTGATGGCCCACTACTTCTATTCCATTCTACCTTCAACTTATTCTTCATTTTGACTTTTCTATTTCCCCAAAACATAGACATACACAGAAGCACACGTGCACACACACACACACATACTCACACACAAACTTTTTGCTTAATCTTCACTGTTCTTAAGGAAAAAAAAGGCCCAAATCTTTTACAGAGTTAATGATTTGGTCCACGCCTTCCTTTGTAGGCCCTTTTTTTTTTAATATTGCTACAACATCTCTTAGTGATTCTTTAAATCTCTGTTCAATCAACAGTTCCTCAGATAATGTTTGCTGATAAGAGGAGACTATATTAGATTCTCATTCTTCTCAGAGAACCATTTTTTGTACTTCAGAGTTATTTATCTCAGTTTGTAACTGCATATTCATTAGTGTAACTATTTAATTAATATTTGTCTCTTCTACAAAAAACAAGGTATCTGAAAGGATAAAATTTGTCTTGTTCTACCTACCACTGAACACTCAGCAATCGACACAGTGCCTCACCAAAATAAGAGCAAGAATATTTGTTTAATTAATGATTACATAGGTTCAAAGAATTCCAGGTTCTGAATAAAATTGTAGTATAATATTCCTTCCTTATAACCTTATTTTCTTATTAGTTTAGGCAGTGATATGGTTTGGCCATGTCCCCAGCCAAATTTCATCTTGAACTGTAGCTCTCATAATTCCCATGTGTTGTGAGAGGGACTCGGTGGGAGATAATTGAATCATGGGAGCGGATTCCCCCTTGCTGTTCTCATGGTAGTGAATAAGTCTCATGAGATCTGATGGTTTTATAAGGAGAAACCCCTTTCACTTGGTTCTCACTTCTCTCTCGTCTGCCGCCATGTAAGATGGCCTTTTGCCTTCTGCCATGATTGTGAGGTCTCCCCAGCCACGTGGAACTGTGAGTCCATTAAAACTCTTTTTCTTTATAAATTACCCAGTCTCAGGTATGTCTTTATCAGCAGCATGAAAATGGACTAATATAGGCAGAGCAATGGCTCTCTGCAGCTTGGCCAGCACTATATTTTTCACATGTTAAAAATTTTTGGATGAAGTTGTTTTAGTAACTCTACAAAGGTCACTCCAGGTTGCCCAGTGTCTTCATGAAAGTAATCAGTGTTCCATCTCCAAGGTACTGTTCTCAACAAAGCTTGGCTCCTGGACTGATCCGACATATTTAACTTCCTTCCAGCCAAGGATTGCCACTTTGAATTCCTGAACCCTTGGTAGTATATCAACTCTTGAACACATTCCATATTAATCAATTATAATTAAAATATCATTATACATTTAACCACTATATTAACATTTAGTGTCTCATTGTCCTCTGATATTTTCTTTTTTAATCCACCCTAAATGTTATAGAAAGAGTTGTCTATCTAACATGCGAATGTATTTATGTAACTTTTCCCATTAAAAATCTTTGACAGTTAATAATTTTATACAGAAAAGGGCATGAATTAATTATCATGGTATTGAAGATACTTCAAAAGCTAACCTTAATTCACATTTCCAGCTTCTGTTCCACTGCTCTCTACTTTACCATATATCCTAGAGTATCAACAACTCAAAGTTCATGAAAAGATATGTGCAAAGCCTAAGGCATTCCCATACATTTTAACAGCTGGTTTGTTTGAGATATTTCACATGCCATAAAACGTATGTTATTAAAATATGCAATTAGTGGGTTAGTATAGTCACAAACTGGTATAATCCTCACCACTATCTAATTCAGAGAAAATTTATTACCTCATAAAAAAACCCCGTGTCCAGATCACATCCCCCCTTGCCTCTAGGCCCTGGAAACCACTAATATACTTTCTGTGTTTATGGATTTGTCTATCCTGGACATTTCATATAAATTGATTTATACATTATGTGGTCTTTTGTTTCTGTCTTCTTTCACTTAGCATAATGTTTTCAAGGTTTATCTATGTTGTAGCACATATCAGTATATCATTATTTTTTATGGATGAATAATATTTTATTGTATGGGTAAGTCATATTTTGTTTAACAATACATCAACTGATGGACATTTGAGTTGTTTGCTTTTTTGCTTATTATGAATAATGTTGCTATGAATATTTGTGGACATGTTTGTTGGGATATGTTTTCAATTCTCTTGTGTAGAAAGTAGGAATAAAATTCCTAGGTCATATGGTCAAACATTTTTTTTTTTTCTGAAGATACTGCCAAACTATTTTCTAAAACGCCTGCCTCATTTTACATTTCTACCGCTAATATAAAATGCTTTCCATTTCTCCACATCCTTGTCAACTCTTGTTAGTGTCCATACATTTAATTATGAACATCTTAGTGGACATGAAATAGTGACTTATTATAATACTGATTTACATTTCCCTGATGCTAATGATATTGGCCATCTTTCTATGTTCTTATTAGCCATTTGTATATCTTTGAAGATATGTTCTTTGCCCATATTTTAATTGGTTAATTGTCTTTTTATTGTTAAGTTAAAAAAGTGTTTTATATAATACGGATTCAAGTCTCTTATCAAATACTTGACAGCAAATATTGTCTCTCATTTTTAGATTATATTTTCACTTCATTCATAGTTTATTTTGATATACAATCATTTTTAATTTTGATGAAGTTTAATGTATTTCAGTTTTTATTGGCTGCTTGTGTTTTAATTGCCATATGTAAAAAACTGTTGCCAAATTCAAGGTCACAAAGACTTAAATCTCTATTTTCTTCTAACAATTTTATAGTTTCAGCTGTTACAGTTAGATTTTTGCTCTATTTTGAATTAGTTTTTGTATATAGTACGAGATAGAGGTCCTATTTCATTCTTTTGCATGTAGTTATCCAGCTGTCCCAACACATTTGTGGAAATGTTATTTTTTTCCTTCATTAGATTGTTGGCATCCTTGTAGAAAAACATTTAATCATTGTCTATTTGTACTACTATAAACAGTATTTACAAAGAACAGAGATTAATTAGTTAATTAATATTCTCACAATCCTGAAGGCTACGAAGTCCAGTATCAAGGTGGTGGCAGGTTTGTTTTTCTGGTAAAGGCTGCCCTCTGCTTCCAAGATGGCTTCTTGTTGCTGCATCCCCAGACAGAAGTAACACTGTGTCTTAACATGGCAGAAGATGGAAAGACAAGTGAGCTGACTGTTGCGTGAAGCCTCTTTTATAAGGGCCTTAATCCCATTCATAAAGAGCAGATCCCTCAAGACCAAATTACCTCTTACAAGCCGCACCTCTTACTATCATCACATTGGCCATTAAGTTTTAACACCTTAATTTTGGAAGGGACACACTCAAACTATAGTAACCATAAATGTATTTATTTGTAAACTTTTAATTCTAACCCATTAATCTATATGTCTGTTTTTATTCTATTACCACACTGTCTTGATCGCTATAGATTTATAGTAAGTTTTGGAATCAGGATATGTGCATCCTCCAACTTTGTTCTTCTTTTCTCAACATTTGGCCATTTTGTGTGCCTTTAATTTTTATATAAGTTTTAGAATCAGCTTATTACTCTTGCAGAAACAAGCAGCTACAATTTTGATAGTGGCTTAGCTAAATCTTAAGCCCAGTTTGAGGAGTATTAGAACTTCAAAATTAAGTTTCATATACCATAAACACAAAATGTCTTTCCATTTGTATGAATCGTCTTTAATTTCTTTCAAGAATGTTTTTTAGTATTCACTGTATAATTCTTGCACTTACATGTTAAATTTATTTCTCTGCATTATATTCTTTATACATTGAATTTTTTACTTCATTTTCTATTTATTCATTGTAAGGGAATAGAAATACAATTAATTTTTGTATATTGATACTGTACCTGCAAACCTACAAAACTCATGTTTTAGTTCTAGTAATTTTTCAGGGAATTCCTTGGGATTTTCTATATTCAAGTTCATGGTAGCTGTAAATAGAGATAGTTTTTATTTTTTTCTTCCCTAATTGTCTCTACTACAATGTGAATAGAAGTGTCAAGAGAAGATTTCCTTGTCTTGTTTCTGATCTTAGAGAGAAAGCATCTAATGTTTCACTATTAAGTATAATGTTAGCTTTGATGTTTTTCATAGATGCCCTACGTCAAATTGAGGAAGTGTGTTTCTGCTCCTTAGTTTTGTGAATGTTTTTGTCATTAAGAGTGTTGGTTTTCTTAAATATTTTCTGTGTGTCTCTAGGGATAATCATGCAGATTTTGTCTTTTTTTCTTAATATGGTATGTTACATTAAACAAGTTTTCTATTCTGAAACAGCCTTGCATATCTGTGATAAGTCCCACTTGGTCATGGTATAAAATTCTTTTTATATGCTGCTGGATCAAGTTTACTAGTATTTTGTTGAATGCTTTTGTGTCTATATTTGGAAAGGATATTGGTCTGTAGCTTTCTGTGATATTTTAGTCTAGCTTGGTATCAGGGTAGTACAGGCTTATGTAAGTTGGGAACTCTTTCCTTTTCTTGGACTTTTTGGAAGAGTTTTGTGAGGGGTTGTTTCATTAAACGTTTGGTCAAAATAACCAATGAAGGCACCTTGGCCTAAGCTTTTATTTGTGGCCTAAGTTTTTGATTACTGGTCCAATCTCTTCATTTGCAACAGGGCTTTCTCATTTTCTGTTTATTCTTGTGACAATTTCTTATGTCTCTCAGGAATTGATTCATTGCATCTAGGCTATTTAAATTTTTGGCATACAATTGCTCATCATATTCTCTTTTTTTGGTCCATCTAGCTAAAAGTTTGTCATTTTGTTGATCTTTTCAAAGAACAAGGTTTTGGTTTAATTGATTTTTATATTGTTTTGTATAGTTTGTTTAATTTATGTTTAATCAAATCTTGACCACTTTTGCCAGTTCTTCTCATTGTTTTTATTGAGGTACAGATTTTTAGAGGGCCTTACTCTGTCATTTACACTATTCCACAGTTCCATACTTTTGAGATGATAAAATTATATTCACCCATCCTGGCCACATTTAGTTATCAGCTACCCAGATATGAAGGTAGTTTGTCTCTGAAATCTGTCTTCCATTTATCAGTTTCAGCTGATTATAGTATGTGGGTAGACATCACTAAGATTACTAAGATTTTCTATGTGTATCCCCTCCCAAAAAGGTAAACTTATTAAAAAACTACCTTCCTAGATCAAGGAGAACTCATCTTTAGTCCAAAACAATTATCTGATAAATTAATTCTAAACCTAACTAGAAAATTATTTCCTTTGTCTACGATGATTTAGAGAATCAAAGCAATTTTTGGAGTCAGATAGAACTACTTTACTATCTGAGACCTTCTATTTATTACATGTGTAAAATTGTTGAATATATATGGGAATTACTACATTGATTATCAAATGAATGAGTGAATATAAACATACAAATATAAACATATTTAGTAAGGCACTATGATTTGTTAAACACTTTAACATGAATTATCTTATTTATTCATCATTTCTATGCAGCCCCGTATTTATATGATATTTGAGTAAGAGTAACTAAGATTTTCTGTGCCTTTATCCATAGAGGGAGTTTTCAAATGCATTATCTCATGTTCCCTGTGTAAAATACTGCAAAGTCATTAAAATTATCAACCTGTCTAGAGAAGTTCTAATGTTATAACTTAAATCTATGCCTGGGATCCAGGTTCTGAATACAATTCCAAACATTTATTCACTAATCTGACTTGACTAATTTATTGAACATTTGATACATTTTTTGATTAATGAAAACATTAAGTCATGTTTGAATTTTTTGCCTATTTAACCCACTTAGAGATTTTGAAAATATGTTTAAAGCTTAAATATGTCTGAAACACTTGAGATGAAGATATATTTCTTTTTCAGGTTTCAGGAAAATAAATGTGAATTAATGCTTGGAGAGTGTGTGCTTTGCCCTATTCACGATATATAGATGTGGAGAAAAATTCAGTTGCAACCTCTTTTTGCTTCAGTATGCATCAGTAAATCTCCTGATAGCACAACATTTTCTGTGTACTGGATTATAATGATGTACACATCATTAAAGACTAATACAGGGAATCAATTAACTTAGACCCCAAACCAGCACAAGGAATTGGCAGTCCTAGTGGAAAGAACCACTGAGCTTAAATGTATCTCTAATACCACTTCCTAGCTGAAAAGTTATAGTATTTTCCTCTACAGTGGTTCTTCTTGATACAAGGGCTAGTGTGTTCTGCATATGATTTGGGTTGCTCTCAAAAACATGTTTGCTGTCTTAATAAGTTCTCAAGAGACAGCAAAGAAAGTAGGGTTTCTCATTTACAGAGCTCACAGTGATTTAAAGCATTCATTATAAGTCTACCTCATGTGAATTCATGTTTCATATAAAGCTGCTTTGGTCTGAAATTGCACACAATATTCAAAGCCTATGCCCAAAGTCTTACATCATAAAGAAAAATAAATAAATTGAGAATGTGCATAGCAAGTGAACCATGATGTAGGGCCCCTGGTTTAATAGAGGTCATTTACAATGCATTAATATTTGGAGATAACTTTTCAAAAGGTTGTGACATAGACTTTCTTATTTGCATAAAATTGGATGCAACATTCCATTGGTTAGTTGGAGTAAATGTTCAAAGTGGCAATCCTCAAAAAACATGGCTCAAACTATAATTGTAAATAGACTACATGGAATGATGTTGAAATAAATGTGAAATGCATTATATTATTTTACCTACAAGCTGATTATGATACAAAGAGAATAAACAAGTAATATTAGGTGATCCTTAATGGAAAAAAATCAAAATGATCTATAGTTGTTTTGCTGAGGGCATAATGACTCTTATATCTCCACCAAATAAATTTTGTCCCTATAGCTCAATCTCTGATATCTCCTATGTGTGTATACTAGTAGATTTCTAGTTTACACATTATCTAGACAGAAAAGAGGATTTATTTGAAGAGTCTTAATTAAGGAATGTTTTAACTGGTCCCACTGGATGTTACCTAAGATCTTACTTTTGCAAAAACATAGATATGCATATATATACATATGTATGCATGTGTGGGTACCCTCCATTTACATATATATGTATATACACACACGTGTATATACACATAAAATGTATACGTACATAAATGTGTGTATGCACGTGTGTGTGTATATATATGTAAATGGAGGGTGCCCACACATGTGTGTGTGTGTATGTCATTTTTATTTATTTCATTCAATTGGATTAAAAATAATTCTATGCTATTTTGGTGGTTTTGCCACTATGATTAATTAAATAAGTTAAAGATATTGTGAGTGATTTAATTTTTCATCCTCTGAAACCTTTAATTCATTTTTACTTCAATTCTCCGCCACCTCATTTATTTTTTATTTAAAAATTGAATCTATTGTTATATAGCATAGCAGACATTTAACATTTTTATCTGTCTACAATCTACTTACTTTTGCTTAATAAGACTGTATTAGAACCTTACTTTCTTGCTTCTAGGCAATGTCGGCTTTCAAGCTATGAGACACTGTATATATAGATATATATATATACACACTGTATATATACGCTATATATGCATACATACATATATATGCATACATGAATATATAGTACATATATATGTATGTACTATATATGCATACATGTGTACATACATATATAGTGTATATACACTATATATACATATATATATATATATATATATATATATATATATATATATATAAAAAACTAATTTACCAGATGAGACCAAAGGCTTCCAGCTTTGACTGGGACCCAGAGTAAGAGGACACTCTGCAGTAGCCTTGGATTCAATGAAATTATGTTCCTCTACTCATACGATCCAAGATATACAGTGCTGCCCTAAATGACCCTATCAGATCAAAGGTCTAACCTGAGCTTCTGTTAAGCACTAATACAATAATCATAGTAGAAGCCTCAAATTTGCATCATCTTTGCCTACTGAGGCATCTGCTTTATGAGAAGTAGATCTTGGCTTTTTGCCATGCCCTGGCAGATACTGAACATCCAACCATGGCACACTGAATGATCACACAGCCTAAACTGCCAATTGTGAACTGGATATTGTCTAATTCACTACTTCCCAATCCGGATACATCCAGTACCAATATATCATCGAATAGCAGTAAAATATATGGAATTGTGCATGAGCAACATATGTTGAACTGACAAATCTCATGCACAGATCACTTTATCTTCTTGTGAGACTAACTCATGTTACAAAGCTCATCATCCCTCACACCACATCTATAGCCTCATGTGGCTTCTCCATGATGAGTTAACTGAAAAAAATAACATTCCAGCCTGGCTTTTGGATGTAGCTTTATGAAACAAAAGGACCCATCAGAATCAGTCTGCTGCCACATTGCTTTCCATTCTTAGAGAAGTCCTCCTATGCTTGCGAAACTTCAAATGCCATCTCTTGATTTCCGTTCTCCTAGAGGAGATATTGAATATAAAAAATACAAACTATTTTAAAAACCAGAGATTGATTTTTCTGTCCCACTTTTATTATAAAAAGTACAATGACAGGCCCACAATGAAATTATAACTTTTCTTACAGTCGTTTCCTTTTCATGCTTGTTATGCTTCTGCCAGCACTATCATTTTTTAAATAACCAAATACTTCAAACACTGTCGAGATAGCTCACAATATATTGCTTCTGACCAAGAGCTAACTTGACAGTTAAAAGAAAAGGAGAATAAACCAATGCCCAAAGGATTAACTGGCAATGCCGTTGGGCACATTATTCAGAAGTAGCTGGCTTTAATGCATGTTAGTATACCTTATTATAATTCAGTTATAATAATACCATCTTGGAGAGAATGTCTGTGAGGTGGGTTGGAATGCTATCTTGCAGGATCCAATGTGTGTGTATACATTGCTGTGTGTGTTTGCCTGTGTATGTATGTGTGCATGCACCCATGTGAATCCGTTTCTCCCACAGCTACAGTATTTAGTTTTCAGAATCATTTAGAAGGTAGATATGAAAATATCATTTTGTATTGTTTTTCTTAAAGACCTAATCACAAAACGTTTGCTTCTCAGCTCTACTGGTTGCAATGTATAAAAATCCTATAAGGAAATGCTTCCACTGGGGAATATGAAAATACTTCGATTTGGTTGAACTCTAGGCGAGACCTCCCAACTGGCCATTTTGAGATTTCATTTCCTAGTAAAAAGAAGCAATCAGGAGGTTAATACACAAAAATCATAGCAAAAAATCAAATGGAGGATAATCCCATTTAAAATAGCATAAATCCTAAAATTATTTATAAATAATAGGACTTAGAGATAAAAAAAAACTATAAAATTTTACTAAAAAACAGAAAACCTTAATAAGTGAAAAGAGGCAATATTGTATGGAATGACACCACGTCAAAGCTATCAATATGTTTAATACGCATGTGTTTCTTTGTATTTTTCTCCCAGTTATAAATTTTCTTTCAATTTCTACAAAATCCCAAGTTTTGGAATTTTAAATTTTTTATGAAGGGATAGATTTCCAAAAATAAATAGGAATTTATGAATTTGAGGACTAGTGAAACTCAATTTAACTGCTAATACTTTATATTCTAAAGCCACTGTGATCAAAGCATGCATTAACTTTGATAAACAAATAGAACAGTTGAGTTCAAAATAGATCTGTGTGTTTATGGAAATCTAGTACCTGAATGAATTGTTCAGGAAGAAATCGAAAACTTGAATAGAAAAATTAATGCAGAGAAGACTAGAAAGGTATGTTGGAATATTGGCTGCCCTTCTTTTTCTGCTATTTTCTGTTTCCCCTGAAATTCCTATTGTTTACAAATGCCTTCTCAATTTTCAGTCTATATGTCTCCAAATCTCTTAAATTTTTTCTCATGATTTTTTTTAACTTACACTTTCTTTTATTGTTTATTCCTTTTAAAATGGAATTCAGTTGCACAGAATTAGAATACTCATAATGCTGAGTTTTTACAGTTCTCACTATGCAATTATAATCTATCCATGATTCTGGATATTAGCCCTTTGTCAGATGAGTAGGTTGCGAAAATTTTCTCCCATTTTGTAGGTTGCCTGTTCACTCTGATGGTAGTTTCTTTTGCTGTGCAGAAGCTCTTTAGTTTAATTAGATCCCATTTGTCAATTTTGGCTTTTGTTGCCATTGCTTTTGGTGTTTTAGACATGAAGTCCTTGCCCATACCTATGTCCTGAATGGTAATGCCTAGGTTTTCTTCTAGGGTTTTTATGGTTTTAGGTCTAACATTTCAGTCTTTAATCCATCTTGAATTGATTTTTGTATAAGGTGTAAGGAAGGGATCCAGTTTCAGCTTTCTACATATGGCTAGCCAGTTTTCCCAGCACCATTTATTAAATAGGGAATCCTTTCCCCATTTCTTGTTTTTCTCAGATTTGTCAAAGATCAGATAGTTGTAGATACGCAGCGTTATTTCTGAGGGCTCTGTTCTGTTCCATTGATCTATATCTGTTTTGGTACCAGTACCATGCTGTTTTGGTTACTGTAGCCTTGTAGTATAGTTTGAAGTCAGGTAGCGTGATGCCTCCAGCTTTGTTCTTTTGGCTTAGGATTGACTTGGTGATGCGGGCTCTTTTTTGGTTCCATATGAACTCTGAAGTAGTTTTTTCCAATTCTGTGAAGAAAGTCATTGGTAGCTTGATGGGGATGGCATTGAATCTATAAATTACCTTGGGCAGTATGGCCATTTTCACAATACTGATTCTTCCTACCCATGAGCATGGAATGTTCTTCCATTTCTTTGTATCTTCTTTTATTTCATTGAGCAGTGGTTTGTAGTTCTCCTTGAAGAGGTCCTTCACATCCCTTTTAAGTTGGATTCCTAGGTATTTTATTCTCTTTGAAGCAATTGTGAATGGGAGTTCACTCATGATTTGGCTCTCTGTTTGTCTGTTATTGGTGTATAAGAATGTTTGTGATTTTTGTACATTGATTTTGTATCCTGAGACTTTGCTGAAGTTGCTTATCAGCTTAAGGAGATTTTGGGCTGAGCCAATGGGATTTTCTAGATATACAATCAAATGTACAAGAAAAAAAACAAACAACTCCATCAAAAAGTGGGCAAAGGACATGAACAGACATTTCTCAAAAGAAGACATTTATGCAGTCAAAAAACACATGAAAACATGCTCACCATCACTGGCCATCAGAGAAATGCAAATCAAAACCACAATGAGATACCATCTCACACCAGTTAGAATGGCAATCATTAAAAAGTCAGGAAACAACAGGTACTGGAGAGGATGTGGAGAAATAGGAACACTTTTACACTGTTGGTGGGACTGTAAACTAGTTCAACCATTGTGGAAATCAGTGTGGCGATTCCTCAGGGATCTAGAACTAGAAATAGCATTTGACCCAGCCATCCCATTACTGGGTATATACCCAAAGGACTATAAATCATGCTACTATAAAGACACATGCACACTTATGTTTATTGCGGCACTATTCACAATAGCAAAGACTTGGAACCAACCTAAATGTCCAACAATGATAGACTGGATTAAGAAAATGTGGCACATAGACACCATGGAATACTATGCAGCCGTAAAAAATGATGAGTTCATGTCCTAGGGACATGGATGAAATTGGAAATCATCATTCTCAGTAAACTATCACAAGGACAAAAAACCAAACACCGCATGTTCTCACTCATAGGTGGGAATTGAACAATGAGAACACATGGACACAGGAAGGGGAACATCACACTCTGGGGCCTGTTGTGGGGTGGGGGGAGGGGGAAGGGATAGCATTAGGAGATATACCTAATGCTAAGTGACAAGTTAATGGGTGCAGCACACCAGCATGGCACATGTATACATATGTAACTAACCTGCACATTGTGCACATGTACCCTAAAACTTAAAGTATAATAATAATAAAATAAAATAAAATAAAATAAAATAAAATGAAAAAATAATCTACCCATGAAAGGATGAATTTATTTATTCATGTATGGATTTATTATTTAATTTATCAAGAAATAAATTCCTTAATTTATTAAGGAATAAATTGCAAACATACCACTTTTTTCCATTACATCTTCCTGCATATTTTTATTCATATCATTAGAATGAATATTGCTTTACTATACATAAATACATGTACATATATTATATGTATATATATACCTGCTTAGACACGATACTGTTATTTTACTTGATTTTAAACTCAATAGTATCATATTGCATATTACTAAGATTTATCCATGATGTTGTATTTGGTCCTTTAGAACAATTAAAAATGTTTTAAAAACTATTTTACCTTTATTTATTTCATTTCTAGTGTTCTTCATTTCTTTTTTTTTTTTTTTTTTTTTTTTTTTTTTTTTTTTTTGAGACGGAGTCTCGCTCTGTCGCCCAGGCTGGAGTGCAGTGGCGCGATCTCGGCTCACTGCAAGCTCCGCCTCCCGGGTTCACGCCATTCTCCTGCCTCAGCCTCCCGAGTAGCTGGGACTACAGGCGCCCGCTACCACGCCCGGCTAATTTTTTTGTATTTTTAGTAGAGACGGGGTTTCACCGTGTTAGCCAGGATGGTCTCGATCCCCTGACCTCGTGATCCGCCCGCCTCGGCCTCCCAAAGTGCTGGGATTACAGGCATGAGCCACCGCGCCCGGCCGTGTTCTTCATTTCTTTGTTTCAATCCAGGTTTCTTTACGGTGTCGTATTACTTCTCTCTGAAAAAAAAATTTTTCTTATAGTTTATTTTGCTATTAATTAATTCTTTTGTTTATATTAAAGGTCATTATTTTTCCTTAATTGCTTAAATTAATAAACCCTATTTTTAGAGCAATTTTAAGTTCATAGTGATTGAGCAGGAAGTACAGAGAGTTCCCATTATCAACATTCTGCACCAGAGTAGTACATTTGTTATAATCAATTAAACTACATTATCACTCAAAGACCATTGTGTGTATTAGGGTTCATTCTTGGTGGTGCATATTTTATGAGGTTTACAAATGTACAATGACATATATGTACCATTATGGTATTATACAGAACAGTTTCACCACCCTCAACTCTGCTGTGCTCTGCGTATCCATTGTTCCTTTCTCCTAAACATTGGAAATCACTGATTTTTTTTTTTACTATCTATAATTTTAACTCTTCCCGAATATCATATAGTTGGAATTATATAGTATGTAGCTGTTTCAGATTAACTTTCACTTAGCCATATGCACTCAAGTTTCTTCCATGTATTTTAATGTCTTATAATGTCCATATAATGTCATGCTTATATTTTTAGTATGAAATAATATTCCATTGTCTGGATGCACTACAGTTTATTTATTCATTTACCTACTGAAATACATCTTGATTGTTTCCAGGTTTGGCAATTAAAGCTGCTATAAACATCCAGGCACAAACTTTTGTTTGGACATAAATTTTCAACTCCTTTGGGTAAAGTATTATTGCTGGATCACACGGTAAAAGCATATTTAATAAGAAATTGTCAAACTACCTTGTAAAGTAGCTGTACCATTTTGCATCCACCTGCATTGAATGAGAGTTCCCGATACTCTACATTCTAATAAGCATTTGGTGTTTGTCAGTGTTTTGAATTTTTGCTGTTATTTTTAATGGCAAAACCACAATTACTTTTTCACCAACTAATAGTAGATATGTAATGGTATTTCATTGTTTTAATTTGCAATGATATATGATGTTGAACATCACTTCATATGTTAACATGCTATTTTGTGGTGAGTCCCCAGTTATTATGTAAATAGAGTCTATCTCTTTCACTCTAATAATTCTTGCTTTATACCTCTGGGTGCTCTGGTTTTCGGTGCATACATTATTTACAATTGTCATGTCCCCTTGCTCCATCGATTCCTTTTTAACTATGTAATGACCTTTTTGTTTCTTTTCATGGTTTTGTCTTAAAGCCTATTTTGTCTGATGTAAGTATAGCTACTTTTTCACATTTTTGGCTTCTGCTTGCACAGAATATATTCTTCTGTCCCTCACTTTTAGTCTATATATGACTTTACAGGTGAAGTGAGTTTCTTGTAGGCAAATTATAAATAGGTCTTTTTTTAAATTGTTCAGCAGATCAGTTTTTTGAATTTAGACCGTTTACATTCAAGCTTGGTATTGGTAAGTGAAGACTTATTCCTATCCCTCTGTTTCTTGTTTTCTGGTTGTTTTGTATATGCTTTGTCTATTTCTTCCTTCCTTATTCCTTATGTGATGGCTTTCCGTAGTGATAAGGTTTGATTCCTTTATCCTTATGTGATGGCTTTCCGTAGTGATAATGTTTGATTCCTTTATCTTTCTCTTTTGTGTGTCTTCTCTTCCAGTGAGCTCTTTATTTTTGTGGCTCAGACTGTGTGGTTTTTTATGGACACTGTGGTGAGACTTCGTGGGAGATGAGGAGGGGGACACTGAGTAGGCTGGTCCTCAGTCATCTAAGTGGCATGTGCAGACACTGGCAGTGGCAGTGGTGTGTGCCTCAGGTGGGCCACTCTTTGGGCCCTATGCAGGGTGTGTGGGCACTGGTGATGGCAACAGTAGGCTGGGTGGGCCAGATTCTGAATCTCTGGGTGGCATGCACAGGCACCAGTAGGCTGGAAAGTCTGCTTCCAGGGTTTCTACATGAGGTGAATGGACACCAGCAGTAACCATGTTGGGGTAAGCAGGCCAGTCCCTGGGCCCTGAGTTGCAAGGCCTGGGTTGCAAGGGCTAGCTAACCTCTGGCCCCTGGCCTTGCTGCTAGAAGGGAGTGGGGTCACTGTCTGTGGAAGTGGCCCTGGGAAGACTGCTTTCTGGCTCTAAGGAGTGCATACTTCAGTTCTCTATGTCCTGAGGGCAGACTTCCTGATGCGCTGGACTGCCTGTTCCCCAGGGTGTAGGGTGTTGTGCAAGCAGTTTGGGTTCCAGTGATGTGACTGCCCCTGGCTCCAGTCAGCACAATAATGCTGCAGCCCTCTGGGTGGATGTGAGGGGATGTTAGCAGGACCCCAGGCATGTGGAGATACAGGAGATATTGGGCCCTAGGTCAAGATGTAGTCCAGTGTTGTCTCTGCTCTCAAAATGGTGTCATGCTTGAGCAGCTTGGGTACAGCATGAATTCCCTCTCTAGAACAACGCAGCCTGAGTCCCTCAGCATATTCACCTGCCCAATCTTCAACCTTTCTGCCACCAGAATCGTGAGCCAAATAAACCTCTTTTCTTTATAAACTATCTAATCTCAGGTCAGGTATTCTGTTATTAGCAACACTAAACAAACTAAAACATTGTGGTAAGCTAGGATGCTGTCTCAAAATTTTAGATAGAGGAATCCACAATTTGTTCTCTTCGATATTAACTTTCTCATAAACGAGCACGTCCTATATTTGAATGTGGACAAAAACTGAATATCTTTTCAGTAGAAGAAATATTATGTTTTTTAGTCAAACAGATACTAAAATTTAGTCTTTGGGAGACAGTTTTTTAATTATAAAATTTAAATTGTTTTTAAACATTAAATCTACCTAAAAATCACCAAATAAAGTGAATACAACTTTATTTGCTAAAATGAACTTAAGCCCCATAGGACTTGGGTTACATTTTTAAACTTCTGCATCCAAAAGAAAATGTCAAGCTAAGTTCTGACTCAAAACTTTATGCCCCAAATTAGGCCTCTAATCAAATATTTTGTTTATAATATTCCTGTATCTAATTTATCTCCCCATAAACAATCAAGAATTAGAAACGTCAGCCTTACTAGAAAGCATATTTTCTAAACAAAGTTTTATCAATGTTGCAACTCATAGTGCCGAGCATTTTAAATGAAGTTATCAATGTGATGCTGAACATTATTTTGAGATTTTGAAAGTTCAGAAGTATACTATTAAATAATGTTTTAGATTCAGTTTCATTTATTATCTCTTTAAGATTGTTCAATATATTCTCCAAGTTCATCTTTATTCATTACCTTAGAGATAGTCATATTTATGGACTATATTTTTAACAAATATATTTATGAAAAATTGGAATTCCTCTGTATTTGGAGATTATAATCAATGTATAAGAGGCAGTGAAGGGAGTTATTTAAAGATAAACACATTTCTACTGGATTTATTTCTACATGTGTTTGCTAAGTAACTAGACAGAATTGATATTAAGGAGATTTATTCAAATGTACTTTATGAGATATTGGTTTAAACTTGGGTCTCAGATATAAAAAGTGCTGAAGTTTGAAGAATAAAATTATTGTTTACATTTCAATGCTTAGAAGAATTATCTGGGTAAAGCAAGTTGACTCTCCCCCAGGAAGCCTCACAAGATGGAATTATGCTGGTAAATTTGCCATTGTTTGACATTTTTCCATTAGTCTTACTGTCTCATAAACTCTAATGTGTCCCATATTAAGAGTTTTCTAATAAGACATACTAAACTAATTTATGATACAAGAATATACTTTTGTTTTAGTTTACTCTAAGAAAAAGGACTGGTGTTTAGCCATCTAGCTAGCACTTTAAGCAAGATACTCAAAGATCACTCTATCTTCAGGAAAAAAGCTTTTTAAATATAATGATAAATAAACTTGCTTATTTTATTGGGCAGTACTAGTGCTATGAGCAGTGTTATCTCTCTCCAGAGAAATGGCATATGGGAAACCTATTATTAGAAAGTTGTTCATTGTTAATGGAATCAGATCAAAGTGGGACCTAATGGCTCTTGTTTTAGTTACAAGGTAAAGAAAAGGAATTCCTTCAACTCTACTAAAATATATCTTTCAGATATAATCTTTCTTGATTTTTCTATAAAATTTAAGAGTGTTGACTCTAACTTTCTTCTTGAGAGTTCTTTTTACTTACTTGATTCCATGTTTACTTAGATTTCTCCCTTCTCATTGAATACCTATCCATTTATTTTGTGGATTCTTTCCCTGCTCTTTTTTTGGAGACTTTGAATTCCTTGTGGTTATTTCTCACTCTGTGACTCTATGACAATCAGTGATTACATTCACCATGGCTTTCATTGTTATCTCTATAATGGTAACTCCCAGCTTTCTCTCTTGAGTTTGAGGTATCTATATCTATATCCAATGAAATACTAGGCATTCTCTTGGTTGTCTTACAAATATACCAACCTCCTTTGTTTACTGTCTTAGTTGTGACACTAATATTTTCTCTTTTTATTCTTTTTTTTTTTTTTTTTTTTTTTGAGTTTCTGAGTTTGAACCTTAAGAGTCAATCTTGATGCTGATCTTGGATTACTTTAACAAAGTCTCTCTCTGAGAGGTCTCCCCTGACACTCTCAGGTACCTATTTCTGTTATTGGAAATCTGTTGCCTCTAGAATTTCCTTTTATAGCACGTCATGCATCTCCAGAGAGAAGTTAAGTGCTTATAGAGCAAGAACCATGTCTCAGTTCATGGCATATAACAGATATTTAAAGTATTTGTTGAATAAATGTCCATATAAATACATTTTTGTTTTATTTTTTAGTTTTAGCAATGCTTAATTCTCCTTGGATTTTTCTGAATATGAGATTTTCTAGTGTTTCTCTCCTATGCTTCCAGGAGGAAACACTCTTACTAGGCTTGGCATATTCTTTCTCTAGATGTGTCAGCACATTCACTTAAATTGTAATGTGATCTAGTCTAGTAGAAACAGACTTAATTTGTACTTTTCAGAGATCTGCACATTCCTCTTCTTAATCCTCCTTTGTTGATTCTGATTTCTTTCTCATACAGCAATCTTATCTTATTGAAAAATTTATTGTAGAAGTGGGAACCTACCTACCTAGGATAATATCACAAAAGTGATATATTGCTTTGTGATTTAGCTTTCTATTGTAATTTGCTTTTCTAGTTTTTACAACTCTTCATATAAGAGACTAATGACACTGTAGAAATCTTACAGTGCAACCACCTATTTTCACACTATCTAAGGGGCTGCAGAAGATTGCAAAACTGAATGATAGAGCAAAGATTAAAACCCAGAACTCCTAGAACAAACAGGGTTTCATTTATGAGACACTGCTTCTTCCTCAATAATTTACAATACTAGTACAATAACATTTATTTAACACTTATGAGCTTGCTAAGGATGGCAGTGTACATTATTTTCTTTAATTCTTACAAATTTTCTGTGAAATATGTCTACTATAAGATGAGAAAATTAACCAAATTGGAAAAGTTATTGTATTCTACGTTGTTTTTATTTCTGTCTCTCATAGTCCATTTCGAGTTATCATTTTATCAAGGCTAAGGCAATTGTGTAAATATTTAGTCCTTTATTCTCATCTGAAAATAATTTTGTTCATAAATTTAAAAAGAACTCTTTCCAGGAAGTGGAAAGTCTTGAAGCAGAAGCAATAACTATCTTTCAAGTGGGCATGCCACCCTATGGGAGAATCAGGTCCAGAAATGTTTGTAAAAGTATGAGGCAAGAATACACTTTCTACATGCTATAGAAGCAAGATAAGCCACAACATGAAGAAGGTTGAAAATCGCCTTTTGTTACGCCCAATCCTGATCTATGTTTGGCTATCTACAGTTGTGAGTCCATAATTTTATGGGGGAATACAGTGTTATGTTAGGCAATCTGTTTAGATGAATAAGTTAAAGACAACTATTAATACTGTATTCACACAATAATTACAGTTGTGGAGAAAAATTGAGGTCCCAAATCTCCCCCAGTCATTTCCTTGGTACAGCCACTGATTAATTTATTCAGTGGCATGACACACAAATATGACTTTTAACTTCAGGAAAAATCTCAACATAATAACCTAGTCTTGTTCACCTTTCATCCGTTGACCACATACATGGAGGTTATTTCTCTACAAACAAATCTGACCATGTAACTTCCATAATGGAAGCCCAAAATTCACAGTATGGCATTAAAGTGCCCTCACTATATGATTCTAACATATGCTGCCCATGGCTTACTTCTACTCTCTACTCATACTTTTGACATTTCAAGTATTCGTTTCTTTCAATAAAATTTTAATCATCCTTGTTTCTATGTATGCTATTCAACTTCTTAGTCTCACTCAATCATTATCTACTGAGAGTATTTCCCATGACTTTTCACTTCAAGAATAATAAAATACCCCACATTAGATGTGATCTATGACGGATAATACATCTTCTCTCCCAGCACTTTTTCCCTTACGTATTTGTCTGTTTCTCCTAGATATAGAGCTTTTTAAAGATGTAGAATGGAACTTAATTCATCTTTTTCTTTTCTATTCCCCTTTACTAATCTTCAAGCCTAGAATCTACCATAAGGTAGGGATCAATAAATATTTAGGGTAAATTTAATTCAAATTTAAAAGGATATAGCTGGTAATGGCAAAAACAACCCTGAGGAAAGAGAGAAAGAAAAAAAAGAAAGAAAGAAGAGAAAGAAGGAAAGCAAGAAAGAAAGAAAGAAAGAAAAAGAGAGAGAAAGAGAGAAAGAAAAGAGAAAGAAAGAAAAAAGAGAAAGAAAGAAAAGAAAGAAAGAGAAAGAAAGAAAGAAAGAAAGAGAAAGAAAAAGAAAAAACAAAAACAAACAAAAAGGACTCTGGGAAGTAGGCATTCCAACGTGTCTGTCAGGAGTTTGGCAAAATATGTGCCCAATGTGCAATGATAAAACTATAAAAAATTGACAATAATAACTGTTTACAGTCTCTGGAAATTGACAAAAGGCATACAACAAATTGAGAAGAATGTATTAAAGAAAATCTACTGGATCTCAGTCAGAAGAACATGATATTGTGGCGTTTCATCCAGGGTTGCCTTCATTTCCCTGCCAATCTACAAGGCATTTAAGTTCTTCCCTGGCTGGAAGGGCAAGCCATGATATTGGGTAGACCTGTTACTTTGCTGAAAGACACTGAATTTATTTGGAGAAGAGTATGCAAAAAAATCACTG